>NC_140501.1:45067483-45649983 GCF_964271855.1 Acomys minous | reverse complement strand
ATAAGGCCACACCTTCTAGTCCTTCTCAAACAGTTCCATCAAACCAATTATTCAAACATACATGAACTATTCCCATACAAACCACCACAAACCCCCATCTTCCTCTCAGATTCATGATCTTGTCTACTTTAATTATTGTTGTTACATATTTAAACACACACAGAGAGAGAAAGAGAGAGAGAGAGAGAGAGAGAGAGAGAGAGAGAGAGAGAGAGAGAGAGAGAGAGAGAGAGAGAGAGAGAGACCCTACTCTTTCCATTTAATGGTGTTCATTTATATGTGTATATGTTTTGGGTTGACCACTTGAGGATAGATTGTATATCCAGGGGTTCATCATTTCAGAATTCTGATTCTTCCTCTCTCAGTAGCCGCTACTTACCTCATAATCTAGGAGTAGGGCTTTTTGAGGTTTTCCTCACCCACATTGGGATGTTAACTAGTGTTGCTATCATGTGGGTCTTTTTTAGGTGATTATAAGTTTTAGATTTCATGGGCATAGCTTCCCTTTCATATATTGAAAATACCACTTCATGGCACTGTAAACACCCTGTCCTCTGGCTCTTACAATGTTTCCATCCCCTTTTTCTGATGTTCCCTGAGACTTAGGTATAGGGTTTTATTATAGATGTATCAATTAGCATTGGACAGCACATGCCATTTGTTATAGAGCACTTGCAGATTCTGTTTACAGTTGCTGCAAAAATGAAGGTATTTGGTGGGAAATGAGAGCTGCATTTATCTGGGGATACAAGGATAAGTATTTAAAATGCAGTTAGAAATCATACAGGTTCAGGAAAATGGCAAGAACAGGTTCTTCTCTTGGGTCCATGGACTTAGCAGCCACAGGTTGTTTTCTGGGTTTATACTGCGAGGTGTGGATCCTCTCCTACCGAGCAGATCCTACATCCAATCAGACAGCTGTTATTTTCTCCCGAGATCTAAATACTACTATGACACCTTTGGGAATATCTTGCCGTGCCAGTCATTGTTGTAGTGTTCAGCTAGGTAGGAGTATTGATTGATTGACAGATACTATGAGACCTAGTTCTTAGTGAGAAGGCTTCCAAGTTAGTCACATCTCAATTCCCCCCAGGTCCTGTCTAAAGTATGTGATGTATTCACCAAGAGGGTCTTACCTTCAAATTCTGGGAGTCAGCCAAAGGCTAACATGATGGCCCATATTTTTTTTTTTAGCATAGTCCTTTTATTATTTTTTTTTACATTTTTTTCTCCTTTATTAATTTATTCTTGTTACATCTCAATGGTTATCCCATCCCTTGTATCCTCCCATTCTTCCCTCCCTCCCAATTTCCCCTTATTCCCCTCCCCTATGACTGTTCCTGAGGGGGATTACCTCCCCCTCTATATGATCATAGGGTATCAAGTCTCTTCTTGGTAACTTGCTGTCCTTCCTCTGATTGCCACCAGGTCTCCCCGTCCAGGGGACATGGTCAAAGGTGAGGCACCAGAGTATGTGAGAAAGTCATATCCCACTCTCCACTCTACTGTGGAGAGTGTTCTGTCCATTGTCTAGATCTGGGTAGGGGCTTAAGGTTTACCGCCTGTATTGTCCTTGGCTGGTGCCTTAGTTTGAGTGGGACCCCTGGGCCCAAATCTTCCTATCATAATGTTCTACTTGTAGGCTTCTAGGACCCTCTGGGTCCTTCTACTTTGCCTTTCTCCCATGCTTCTCTCATCTAGAGTCCCACTAGAATGTCCTCTCCTCTGTCTCAGTTTCCTGGTAAGTGAAGGCTTTGGTGGGACATGCCCCTTGGGCTAATATGCAGATATAAGTGAGTATATACCATTTGAGTCTTTCTGCTTCTGGGTTAACTCACTCATTATGATCATTTCTAGCTCAATCCATTTATCCACAAATTTCGGGAATTCCTTGTTTTTAATAGCTGAATAGTATTCCATAGTGTATATGTACCACAGTTTCTTTATCCATTCTTCTATTGAGGGACACTTAGGATGGCCCATATTATTTTTGGAGTCTCTTAGGTTACCTTAACTGGAACTGAGGTTTTTGTTAGATAGTCAATGGCTCTTGGGGGAAGCATCATCTCTACAAGTAGTATAGCTTCATTCAAATTATACACACATATGAGCACACACACACACACACACACACACACACACATGCACACACACACTCACACACACACGCACACACACGCACGACGATGTATTATATATGTAATGCATTATGCATTTTAAGTAAGCATAAAGCAATGTTCTCTTAGGGGCATTTTTAATGTCCTTCGTGTTATCTCTCTTCCCTCCCTTTCCTTCTGTGCTGCCCTCACTTCCTCCTCCTTAATTGAATCCCTGTCCAGTTTCTTATTTCCCCCTACATTATGCTCATGTCCTACTTCCTCTTCGCTGGAGCGCCTAATCTCCCCAGCAAACACATGCTTATAGGTTGTGGGACAAAGAGAGCGGTGTCTAACTGAGGGTCTCATGCCATGTGATCTGTGCCTGGTGCAGGGTTTCCAAGATCTCATTAATAATGTGGGTTTGGTTTTGTGTTTTGGTTTTTGTTTGTTTGGTTTTTTTTTAAGCCTAATATGTGACATTACTTTGTTTAAAATGCATATTCATTTAAATATAAGTAATCTAATGCTATACTAATAACTATTAAGTATTACCATTTTCTTTGCTCACAAGACATTTTCTTGTAAATTATGGAGGTAGCAGGCATGGATTCTAGGGCCTTCTATGAGCTTGATAAGCTTTCCACCGCTAAGCTGCATCCCCAGCACTGGGAGTGGTGTTTCTTAGCTTTGTGTAATTTACATTTTCTCCTCCCCTCCTTTTATTGAAAAGACATTATTTTCTCACATAATAAATCCTGATTACAGTTTTCCTCCCTCTCGTCTTCCTAGTTCCTCCCCACTTCCCCTCCCATCTGGATCCACTCCCTTTCTGTCTCTCATTAGAAAAGAACAGGCTTCTAAATGATAACAACCAGACATGACAAGATAAAATATAAGATAAAGCAAAAACTATCATCTTGAAGTTGGACAAGGAAGTCCAACCACAGGAAAAGAGACCTAAGAGCACATACAAGAATCAAAGACCCACTTGTTTTATTTGACAGTCCACTGAGAACATTTAAGATAAAAGTTGAAAGGGCTCAGACTAAGGAATCTAAATCTATATATTAGCTTTTCTGTGTGTGTTAACTGATGTCTCTATGGGTTTCCCTTTTCAGATACCATTGCTTTCCAATGTTATTGATGACGTGGGCTCAGGTGGGATCATCTGGGTGGGAATGTATCATCAGTAACTAAGCAATCATGTCTTTCAGTGAGCTAAGCGCTGTGAATCCTACTGTGTTTTACCAGGACAAATAGTCATATTGTGTAGTGTGTGTATAGTTACCATATAGTCATATGATCTATCGAAGGATATTAGGATAGGTGCTGATAATTTTAAAAAAGCTCGTGTTTGTTCACTCCTATGCTACGCCATAGAGAAGAAAAAGTAAGCTCAAGAAATCAGACCTCTTTCAAAATTTTTATTAAAAATGTATATGAGAAAATATTCTCTAAAGCATTTGGAGATAGGTATATAGTGTGTCTATTTTTATCCCTAGCACCTTAAAAAGCATCTGGCATACAATAGGAGCTAACTAAGTGAAAGTTTAAAAAAACCCTATATATTTTGGCAAGGGCTCAGTCTAACAGTGGTGATTAATGAAGGTGCCCATCCCTGGGACTGCTAATATTTTACTTGCCTAACTACGAGTGGCAACCAACTCACACTTCAGACACTGCCCAGAACTCTGACTTGTGGATTGAAGGACTTACTCCTTAGCTCTGTCTCTCAGCCAGGCTTTTGGGACTACACACACAATACACAAATATGACCTTCCTTCCGGAAGAAATCTGTCTTTCTTTATATTGTAGAGCAAGTCACACAGAGTTCTGTGATACGCTTTGGTACTCTTGTTCTTTGTTTGCAAAGCAAATGCAGCTCTCCTCATCTAAACAGTTTTCTATCATTTTCAGTGGCAAGCAAGCTTTGGAGTCAGGGTATCACTGTTCAAATACCAGCTCACTGTTACTAGCAATGTAACCATGAGTAAAAGTCTTTTAGGCTCTGGTTGTTTCCTATGGTAGTTTGAATGAAAAATTATCCCATAGGTTCATGTATTCAATCGAACACTTGGTCCTGTTGGCTGTTTGGAAAACTTATGAAACCTTTAGGAGCTGGGGCATCATTGGAGGAAATGCATTACTGCAGATAGAGTTTGAACTTTTCCAGCCTTACTCTTTTGTACTTCTTCCTCTTTACTGCCTCTGTGGGGATAATATGGGCAGCTAGCTTCCTGTTCCTGTTGCTGTGCCTTTCCTGCCATGATTGACTTTATCCTCCAGGAGGCAAAAGCCATAATAAACCTTTTTTCATTAAGTTGGTTTTGGAAATGATATTTTATCATGGCAACAGTAAAATAAATAATGTAGAAATTGGTACTAAGAGTCGGGTAATTAATACATTTCCTTTTCTGTGAGATGTGTATTTGTTTTACCCACCACATTGAAGTGTCTGGGATATTTGAAAAATCAATTGTTCTCTTCTTTATTAGTGTGTTTCTTAACTCAGAAATAGGAGCAGTAGCACCAAGTCATGGTAAAATGTGCTGTGTGATTCTTCATCTAAGCAAGACTTAAAGGACCACTTTTCAAAAGATTCCTACTTCCAGAAAAAGACAGATTCATCACACCCAGCTATGAGAACCAAGCAACCTTTCTCTAAAGACTCACTACTGCTTATGATTTTTTGTTTTTGGTTATCTCTACTCCCCCAGTAATGGCTCAGGGGTTAGAGGTACTGACTGCTCCTCCAGAGATCTTGAGTTCAATTCCCAGCAACCACATGGTAGCTCACAACCATCTATAATGTGATTTGATGCCCTCTTATGGCCTGCGGGTGTATGTGCAGGCAGAGCGCTGTATATGTAATATGTAAATAAATAACTCTTTTTAAAAAATCAAATATTCCTTTACAAAACAAAATTCCTCAAACACCTATGACTTAGATCACTGTAAATCAAAATTGGTGTTCTTGTCTCTGTGCATGTGCACGCGCACGTGCGCGCACACACACACACATACACATTTACACCTAAGTCCTCTTTCTTCGATATAGAAACATAAATATATAGATATTTTTATTGATTCAAATTAAGTCACTCTGTTCAACACAATTCTATGGCCCCCCCAGATTTTGTTTGGGGGAAAAGTGGGCCTTTCCAATTCCTCTTTGTCTCTAAATGATTGACCTTCCCCTAAATCATCCCTGTGTGGTTTTATCCCCAACCCCTTTTTGCCTTTCCTCCAGCTTCCTAGTCTTCTTGTTATACTTATGCCAGATATCTCACCTTAGCACTGATGCCCTCTGGGGCCACAGGTGTGTTATGCCTAAAGGGTCGTGTGAAAATCAGTTCATCACTGCATCTTTTCTCAGATACCATCTGCTTCATGATATCTTCCTAGGGCATCCTCTTACAGAGTCAATGTCTACCCACAGTGAGATTTTTCATGTTTGTGTTCCCCTCCCCCCCCCCCAATCTGTACTCTGCAATCTAGACATAAACTATTTGCTTTAGTTTGGAATTTTGGCAGATGGAGGAAAGAATAATTGTCTTCTTTGTTCATGATGTCTTCTGAGCACATAAGAGGAGACTGGCACAGACTGGTGCAGCTGTAAATACTGCCTGGATATACTAATAAGCTTTGGTTGTTTTATAACACATACTTCATAATAGAATATAGCATGAGTATTTCACATAGTTTATTAGATTCACTGTTGTTGATTAGAAGGGTACAATACAATTATTTACAATATCTGAAAGTACATATTGGATCATTCCGAATTAGAACATTCATTTCAAAACATTAGAAGGACATTCATCTAAAGAAAATGTATGCAATTAACTGAGAAGTCCAAGATTGGAAACAACTTCCAAGAAAGTAGTTCATTTTAAACTACAATGATTTTTTTCTTTACAAAGAAGAAATCTACAAAATAGCCTTCATGTCTAAGAATATATATGAATATACAGGTGTGCCTCAAGGCAGTTTTATACATTGCTTTAATCTTTAATGGTGTCTTATAATAATTCATATAGACAGTAAGGCAAATGATAGAACCAGAGAACTTGATCTTTTTCATATGGAAAAACAAAAAACTTAAAATAGCCAAAACAGTCCTGTACAATAAAAGATCTTCTGGAGAAATCTCCATCCCTGATCTCAAGTTATACTATAGAGCAACAGTAATAAAAAAACAGCATGGTACTGGCGTAGAAATAGGCTGGTTGACCAATGGAATCAAATTGAAGACCCAGAAATAAACCCGTACACCGAGGGACATTTGATTTTATACAAAGAAGCCAAATCCATACAATGGGGGAAAAAAGAAGGCATCTTCAACAAATGGTGCTGGACCAAATGGATGTCTAGAAAAATGCAAATAGATTCATATTTATCACCCTGCACAAAATTAAAGTCTAAGTGGATTAAACATCAACATTAAAAAACCAGACATATTAAATCTGTTAGTAGAAAAAGTGGGAATGAGCCTTGAACTTATTGGCACAGGAGACAACTTCCTGAATAGAACACCAATAGCTCAGACTTTAAGATCAACAATTAATAAATGGGACTTCATGAAAAGGTTCTGTAAGGCAAAAGACACAGTCAGCAGAACAAAATGACGGCCTACAGACTGGGAAAAAATCTTAACCAACCCTACATTTGACAAAGGGCTAATATCCAATCTATATAAAGGATTCAAGAACTAAAACACCACCAAACCAAATAATCCAATTTACAAATGAGGTACAGAGCTAACCAGATAATTCTCAGCAGAGGAATAGCAAATGGCTGAGCTACTTGATTTTAATCAGTTGGTACTTAATACTTTATTCACAAGATTCTTGAAGTCCAAGTTTTTGGCTCAGTTCTAGGATTAAATATGATTTACAGCTGGCCTTACTTGAATGGAATCTCTCTTTTTTAGATGAATGACCCTGCAGAAGCCTCTGGCTGCTTAAGAGTACCTCTACTCTTCCAATTAATTTTCCCAACAGTTAGAATTTTTTTTTTGAATGTATAGAAAAGACACAGATGAAAAGTAACATCTCAATGTGCCATTTTACTGTGAGAAACATAATGTCATAGGAAAAGAACATTTTTAAAGCTCTTAGCAGACATCCTGATATTTAGGCCAGTTAAGAAAAAAATATAATTATGAGGCCAGAAGAGAGCTCAATGACTCATGAATATTTAACAGGACTTTCATTAAGCCTAAGAGCATCAAGAAACGCTGTCATATACTTGAGGCATACCTGTAAGATCCAAATGTGAGCTGTCACGAAGCTGCTTGATATAAGTCATGTATTCGAACATTAATTCAGATTATTCATGTTAGGAATAATTAGTAGAGCCAGCCAAGGTACCTGGTGTGTATAATTTTGTCCTTGGCTTAAATAGCCATGTTTCAGGTGGTGAATCATTGAATATCGGTAAATTTGGGATAAGCATTTTGGGATTGTAATGTGGCTGTGGGACCAGCAGTGACATCACACCTAACCTAACATTCCAAAGACCTTGGTCTGGGGGTCATGTAATAAGAAAGAATTAACGGGGAAGTGGTTTTCACCTAGCTGCTTTTGTAGCACGGTTGGGAATAGGGCCTTGCCTTCATTTTTCTCTTGGCTTTGTACGGCTGGATATCCATCAATGACCTAAGTAAGGTGTAAGATACAATGTGAAGCTTTCTTATTATGATTTCCTCTCCTTTTAACTATATTTCTATCTTAATTTCAGAAACTCCATGCCAATTAGATTCAGATTCCTTAGTCTGAGCCCTTTCAAGTTTTATCTTAAATGTCCTCAGTAGACTGTCATTAGCATGGCACAGTGTGGAAGCTGAGGGTGGTAAGGCTAGTGCGAGGGTCACCCCCCTCCCCGTGAAAGATTCTTTGCCTGACCGAACAATTCCTTCTTCTCATTCATTATTCCATAGAGTACTCTCCAACCCCAACTGGAAATGGTTCTCTAAAGAAGAGGGCCAGGTTTGGTTGATGGTTTTTGTAAATGCTGAGAGCAAATTGAGTGAGGAAGGTTCTTTAGGGATTATTGCCCCAACTATTTGTTTGTTGTTGTTTCCTCGTATGTTTTGCTTAGATTGTATTTTATTCTTTCTTGTTGGAAGGACCTTGTCATTTGAGGTTGCAGTCTTCCCAGTCAGGATAGCCATGTTAGGTACAGGACTCCCTCTCCCCAGCAGGCCTCCTACTAACTGCCTAACTCCATCTGGAGAGTGTCTTTAGACATAGACGCCCCTAACCGCATGCATTGGATATATGGCCTTTGCCACAGTTCCCTGCTAGCTCTCCCTGCCTATAGGATGATTAGGTACTGTGTTCCTGCTCATATGCTAGGAGTGTATTGCCTAGTGCAAATAGAACATCATTAATGTACCTAATTTCAACCAGTTATGTACACCTCTCCTGGAACCGCCCCCCCAAAGACTAGAGAGCCTTTGTCCCCCCCCACCCCCCACCCCCCCACCCCTGCCAAGTAAACTTGAACTAGCTCTCTGAAGTGGTTCCCAGAGTGCGCAACCTCTATCATGCTCACAGCCTTCTGAGCTCTGCACAGAGCCTTCTGCTCCTGCTGCCTCTGTGGGCTGATGGCCAACAGACCCCCACCACCCCTGCCACGCAGAGAAAAGGAGAACCACGCCTTCTGATACCCAGGTCCAAACACTGGATCCCATCACGAAACCCTGACTTATACTTAGTTGATAGCAGAGTCTGTATGTTTTACTTAATAGTAACTAAAGCTGAAGGTCCTTGGGTAAACCTTAAAGTGCTTTCTAACAGTGAATACTACCACTTAATATTTAAAATAGCAAAGAAATAATAATTTTAATAAAGCAGTCTTTGTCACAATACCAAGGAGAAACAAGCGATAGTGAACAATAGGACGGAGTTGGGACTCTGTCATGGTTACTGCTGTATTTGGAAGGAAGATACATTTCTCTTAACTCCCATTTCTAGTTTTGATGATGATAGTTGCATTGATTAAAATCTCTTGTTTGCAGCCTGAAGCCAGACTAATAAGCTGAAAGTAGACTGGGCATCCCCAAGCCAACTTGCTGAGAGTCAGTCCTGCAGTACTATGGGAGATAAGAAAGCCCGATGAAGCATGCTCCCACACCTCTGCAGTGCCACCAGCCCCTGTGCCATAGCATGGCACATGGGAGCCACTTGCTTCCTAGTGTCCTTGCAGCAGTTCCGCTTCACAGACCTCAAGCTGATGAACCAATTGTTCTGTCTCTTTCTCCCCCCACTCTTTTTGTCTTTCTTGCTTTCTTCTTTTTATTTATCTTCTCTCCTTTTACCATTATCCCACAGTTAGCACACTCAACAGAGAGATAAGAAGTGGCCAAACCCTGACCAAGTAAACCCTAATATACAAAATAAATATTTGAGGGGAGAGTATCTTTATCAGAGGACAGTGACCTTTAAAAGCATCCACACTGTAGACTATTTATCAAAATGGGCCTTAATTGTATCTATTAATATCCTCTAAGCAGCCTATAATGTTAAAGCACTTCTCACGTGGAGTAACTGGCATTGTGAGGTGGCTCATCTGGAGTAAGGGAGTGGGAAATACAAAAAGGAGCCAGAAGGAACTCTTAATGAAACAAAACTATTATTTGTGTCTGTATAGTAGGCATTATGACCCATTGGTCTGCTCTCTGAAAAGGAAATTAATGAGGTAAAGTCCCTTTGACTTTTGCCCCACTGGAAAGCTACTAAGTAGACTTTGGACTTTCAAATTGTGGTATTAGCATACATTATATAATAATGAGTTTCACCATGACATTTTCACACATGTTTATAATATATTTTGAATATGTTCCCCCACCATTACCTTCTCTCGTCCCCTCCACTCCTGCTGATCTCTTCCCATTTGTCCACTCTACCTCAGTGCCTATTTCTTTGTGACCCTTGAGTTCAATTCTAGTTGCTTGGGAGCATGGGTGAATTATTATGTACGGGTGCATGGACACCTGACCAATGACTCACCACTGAAGAAAATGTCTCTTCCTCCTCAAGCAACCACTAACTGCCTGTAAGTCTTCAGGTAGGGCTGAAGCCTCAGGAGCCCCTCCCCACTCCCCCCTTCTGAGGGATGAGGAAGGGAGGGTGGGACAGGGAGGTGACAACGGAGGGGGCTACAATCAGGATGTAAAGTGAATAAATTTTTAAAAATCAAAAATTTAAAAATAAAGAAAAAGCATAGTAAACTCATACACACACAGAGGGACCACACATGCAAACACTCCCACTCATGTGTGAACACGTGCACACATACATACACGTTAAAATAAAATAATAAAAATAAATAACACCAAACATGAAAACACAAAATTGGAAGCGAGAATATACTGTCTTTCTCAATTTCTTTCCTCAAGGTCTTAAAGTTTTCATTATAGAGCTCTTTCAGTTCATTGGTTATGTTAATCCAAAGCTTTGAGTTTTGTTTGTTTCTTGTTTTAAGGCTATTATGAATTGAATTGAATTGTTTCCCTGATTTCTTTCTTAGAGTGTTTATTACTGGTACATACGAAAGTTACTGATTTTTGCATGTTATGTATCCTGACACTTTGCTGAAAGTGAAACTCTTTTCTGTCAGTCTTCCTGGTCTTATATATAGACCCATAATGTACAAAGATGAAGAACTTTGGCTTTTTTTTTTCTTTTCATTGCCTTCTCTTTTTATTGCCCTAGCTAGCTAAGGCTCTAGCACTATACTGATAGCGGACACAGTGAACAACCTCCTTCCTCCCTCACCTAATAGGAATGCCTTGAGTTTTTCCTCCACTTGCCACATAGAGACTTTCTTATGTTAAAAAACATTCATTCTATTCCAAGTCTACTTACAGATTTTTATCATGAAAGGATGCTGAACTCTATCAAAGCCTTTACCACATCCATTCAGACCAACCTGTGACTCCTTGTCTTTGAGCTCATTTCTGTGACATCTCACTGTTGTTGATTTGCGTGTTGAACCATGCTCACATCCCATGGAATAACTCCAGCTTGATCATGGTGAATAATCTCATCTTCTGATGCATTATAATTTTACTTTAAACATCTTATTTTAAGTTTGCGTGTGTGGTTTATCTTATCATTTTTTTAATTTTAATTAATTTTTTACCCTATAGGTATTTTGCACATATATTATACTTTCCCAGTTAGCGTTTTTATTGATTCTTGAGTATGCAAAGAGAGGCCAAAATGTATCTCTGTTTCTTGTGCCTTCTCTTGGGTTCTTTTTCTTCTGTTGTTCTTTTTTTTTCTTTGGTTTTTTTGTTTTGTTTTGTTTTGTTTTTTGTGTTTTTGGTTTTTTTTTTTTTTTTTTTTGTCCAATTCCAATGTGTTAGTTTTTGTTTTATCTCATTTTATTTTATTATTATCAATAGAATCTGCTTATTTTCTAATAAGAGACAGGAAGGGGGTATATCTAGGTGGAAGGGGACACAGGGAAGAGCTAGGAGGAGTATAGGGTGGGGAAACTGTAATCAGGATATATTATGTGAGAAAAAAATCCATTTTCAATGAAAGGAAAGGATTGAGGATTTGAAATCCTTAGCCTTAGAAAGAGGCAGAGTAAGGCCAGTTCAGAATGCAGGCAGTGACTGTATATATATCTGAATTCTTTCGAAATAAGGATATCATTTAAAATTAAAGGAAAAATATGTAACGAGGTCCTAGAGGTTCAGTGCTATCTATAATATAATTTGTGCTGGAAAGCACTTGGCTTTAGAGATTATTACATTCTCTATCAAAAGTTGATAAATATCTGGGTGCTGAAGAAATGGCTCACTGGATAAAGGGCTAACTATACAAGGATGAGGACCCAAGTTCAAATCTCAGGAATCCATGTTAGGCTGGACATAGTGGTATGTTTCTTAATCCTTATGCTTATACAGGAACACGGGAGATGGAGGTGTGAGAGGTCGCAGAAGCTCATGGTCTACCTAGCGTGGTGTGTGCAAAAATGGCATCTGTAGAGGTAGTATGTGTAGAGGTGGTATATGTAGAGGTAGTTGTCCCCTGACCTCCACACTTGGCTATAGCATACATGCACACATTCACACATGTGAGCTCACATACAAATGAGTACACACATAACACACACACACACACACACACACACACACACACACACACACTTAAAAGGTTTCTAAATATATTAGCAGTAGACATCAAATATCAACAAGTGTCTTAAGTACAGAAGCACATTTCTAAAATGTCATTATTTTTTACACTGACAGTTAAAACTGCATAGATTTATTAGATACAACACGAGGTTTTAAAGTGTGTATATGTTGTAGAATGACTAAACCTAGCTAATTAACATATACATTGCTCCATTATCATTTATATGGGGAGAACAATTAGTGTACATATTCTTAACATATTTTCCTGCCACTTCAGGAACCCGTCTTGCTAAGCCGACCCTACACAGAGTTTGAAACTTGAAAAAACAAAACAAAAACAAACAAACAAGAAACAGTCCCACCACCTGTTACCTTCACAACCTCCCCCATGGCTCTGGTCCACATGACCAGTGGGGTGGAAGAGCCGAAAACCCCATCCAGGAATCTTGCTGCTTCCTTACTCCCTGATCTCTATAGGACGTCAGAGCTAGAGTCCTGAGACATCCCTCCACTGCTCATTGCCCCTCAGCCGCCATCCTGCTACTCCACTACTCCATGTTGCTGGCAGTGGACACAGGTCCCATTGCCAACTGCAGGTAACACAATAAAATCACTTCAGAATCACCAATCCTATAGACGTGGACCTAAGAAGAACAATTTAGATGATATTAAAACCAATGAAATTGAAAAGAACAATGCTGAAATAATTCAAAGGATGTAGAACATGAATAAACACTTGAATGGACCCAGATAAGACAGGAACTACCTGATTGAAGGTCATGAAAACATTCGCTTTTAATGTCAATTTAATTAAGGTCAATTTAATGTATGAATATAGAATAAATAAAGGGTCAGAAAAAAAAAGAAAAGCCAAACTAAAATTAAAAAAACCTCAACTTATCAAATAAAACACCCATTGGAAACACTCATAAACACAATGGGCCAGATAGAAACCAGACATTTGTGGTGTCTGAAGAGAGGGTTGAGAAATTGGATAATTCAACAAAAATGAAAGATACTTAAAAACATATAAAGGGAACATGTGGGATTTTTGAGACAATATGAGAAGACCATATTAATGGATTGTGGGCATAGAAGAAGCATAAATAGGTCATGGACATAGGAAGTAGCGTCAATAAAATTACAGAAGGAAATCAAACCTAAATCGAACCTAAATCGAACCTAAATCGAAAGGAAGAGAAATTCATCCAAGAGCAACAGAAACTAACAAACAAACCAACACTAACTAACACCAAGTAGGGAGAACCAGTAAAGAAAATCCATATAACATGTTAGAGTAAAAACACAGAACAAACTATGGATATTAGAAGCATCAAGAGAGTAAAGCCAATTTACCAATAAAGGCAGACCCATCAGATTATAGCTAATTACTCTTTTGCACCTTTCAGGCCAAAAAAAAAAAAAAGGGGCATCCAAAATTCTGAAAGAACACTACTGAAAATTCAGATTACTATACCTAGCCAAGCTTTCTCCTATAGGTGAAGGAGAAAAAAACAAACTGAAAGAATTCATGAGCATCAATCTAGGTCTACAAAAGATGCTGGGAGGAATTCTTCAGATTAAATAGAAAAATCAGCTCACACAAGAGGCCAATGTGGGATGGGGGTGAGGTAATATTAGGACAGGTAACCAAAGGAGTCAAAGGAAACAGCACAAAGTAACCAAGAGTGTCAAAGGAAACAGCATACAATCGACAAAATGACAAGAATAAACACAAATCTGTAAATAATATTTCCGAATATTAATAGTTTCATTTACTCAAAACAAAACATATGCACAAAGACCAACAGACTGTATTAGAAAATCGGACCCCTCCCAGAAACACAATTTACCATGAAGGACGGTTACTATGTTAGGGAAAAGGGGTGGAAAAGCATACTGGAAGGAAATGGAACTAGGAAACACGACTGCAAAGTGATTCTAATGTCTGGTAACACAGACTTCAGGCTCAATCTAATCGGAAGTGCTAGTGGACCTCGCTTTTTACTCACTCGGAGAGCAAGTCATTAAGATGAGTGCAATTCTAAACATGCACCGAACACAGGCACACCCGCCTCCCTGAAACAAACACTGATAGATTTGAAGCTACAGGTCAACTCCAACACAGAGTGGGTGGTCTTAGAACCCCACTGTGACAACAGACATGGCATCTGGACAAGACTAAACACAGAAACACTAGACATAACTGACAACTTAAATCAAGTGGCCCTAATAGATATCTACAGAACATTCTACTCAGACACTAGAGAATGCACATTTTTTCCAGCAGTTTGTGAAACATTCTCCAAAGCCAATCACATATTAAGATATAAGATAAGTCTTAATAAATAGGAAAAAAAAAGCCCTGTATTCTATTTGGCCGTGATGGAATAAAGCTGGATCTCACCATCAAGAGAGAGAGAGAGCAAGCAAAGTACATAAACTCACAGAAACTAAACAAAGGGGAACTGAATGATAATTAGGTTAAGGAAGAAATGAAGAAGGAAATTTTTTTAAATCTTGGAACAAACAAACAAAAAAACCACAAGATACTAAATGCAATGGAATATACTGAAGACAGTCCTAAGAGGAAAGTTTATGGCCCAAGGTGCCTATATGAAAAAAAAAATTAATGGTTCCCATATAAATGGCTTAATGATACAACTAAACCTTTGAGAAAAAAAAACATAGAAATAAGTCAGATCAGGGTGGAAATAAGTGAAATAAAAATTATAAGTGTTTTTTTTAAAGTTTTTATGTGTATAGGTAATTTTTCTGCATGTATGTCTGTACTATGTACCTATTTGTTGAGGATCAAAAAGAAGTGGCTTTCCTGGGACTGGGCTACAGATGGCTGTCATGTGGGTTCTGGGAGCTGAACCAGGGTCCTGGGAGAACTGCAAGTCATCTTACCCACTGAGGCATCTCTCCAGTGCCCAAACTAGAAAACATAGAAAATACAAAGAAGCAATGAAATGAAAAATTGGTTCTTTGAAAGAATAAGATTGACAAACCCTTAGCCACATTAACCTTTTTTTTTTTAACTTGGAACATAAAAAGAAAAGAGAAGGGAAAAGAAGAAGGGAAGGGAGAGAGGAAAAGAGGAAAGGAAAAGATAAAAAAGAAACACATACATGCAAAACAGAGAAAGACAGAACAAAAAGATTACAGCAAGGTCTCCCTGGTCAGCACAGATATAGAGACTTAATAAAACACAAACTGAATTCAAGGTCACATGAAAGAGATCATTTATCATGACCATGCTTATTCATTAGAGAAGTATAAAGATGATTCTACCTAAAAAGATAGATAAATAATTGTAACCTATCACACAAATGCACTACAAATCAGAATTCATATGATCATCTCAATAGATTCAGAGAAGGCATTTGACAAAAATTTTTATCATGCCTTCATGATAAAAATCTTAGAGAGGACAGAGACAGAGGGAACATACTCCAATCTAATAATGGCTATGATAAACTACAGCCAACTTCATACTACATGGAGTAAATATAAGGTATTTATTATAGCAAATTCAAGGACAAGATAAAGGTGTTCACTCTTTCCACTTTTATTTAATATACGAATTGAAGTTTTAGCTGAAGTGATAAAACAAAACAGGAAAATAAAGATATCAAAGTATCCGTATTTGCCAGTGGTAAGACTCTATACATAAGAGACCCCAAAGAGTCCACTAAAGGTCTCTTAGTTAATAAACATATTCAGCAGTATCAAGGTGAAAAATTCACACACATACACACACACACACACACACACACACACACACACACACACCACACACACACACACACACACACACACACACACACACACACACACACACATGATTCTATATACCAGTGACAGGCACACTAAAGAAGAAATCAAAGGAGCAATCCCATCTATGATAGCTCTATTAAACCTGAAATACTTGGGAATAAATGTAGGCAAGGAAATGAACAATTTCTACAGTAAAAAAGTAAAGACCCTGAGGAAACTGAGGGAGACACTGGACGATGGAAAGACTGCACACATTCATGGATTAGGAAAAAATTGATATTATGAAAATGGCCACCCTAACCAAGAGCAGTCTGTAGATTCAATGCAGTAACAATCAAAATTCTAGGGACATTCCTTACAGCAACAGGAAAAATATTAAAAATTTGTATCAGGAGCCAAAGTGAGGAGGAAGAGAGACTAGGAGGCTTCCACCCTACACAAAGAACTATAGGCATAAGAAATAATGGCATCAGGAGGAAAAAAAGTCTCCTTCAGGGAGAAGCACAATTGGTTATCCAATCCCAAATGTTCAGCCCTGACAACATACACACAAGTAACATTACACAGACTGAGTAGCTTGTATTTAGGAATATAAATGTATATACTGTTCCGGATTACAAGTTATAAGTATAGAAACATGCTTATAAAAATAGCATCAAGAAAAGGTAGACCTAGATTATCTTAAAACGCATCTCACTGCAGTCAGAATGGCCATCGGCAAGAATACAAGTGGCAATACGGTGCTTGACGTGGTTGCAGGAACAGGTATAAACTAGTGCATCAATTATGGAAATCATTCTGGAGGATCCTTCAACATACTAGAAATAAAACTACAATATGGCCTCATCATACCACTGCTGGGAAGACAGACAAATGAGTCTATATCTTACAGAAGAGATACTTGCGCATCCATATTTATTGAAACCCTATTCACAATAGCTAGGAAGCAGAATCAATGTCCATTAACAGGTGGAAATGAAAAGGAAAATATCAAACATATCCCTAATAGAACTTTAGTCAAGAGAAAGAGGAAATTAAGTTTGCAGGTAAATGAATGAAACTGGGAAAAATTATACTGAGTCAGTCAGTCTAAAAAGATGCCACTTGTTCTCTTTTGTTTGCAGATCCTTTGAGTCTTAGTTTTTATATTTGACTTAAAGGACCCATAGAAGCATGCGACTAGGGAGGGGTCACTTGGGCAGGAGGCGTAATTATTATGGGATAGAAGAACATAGGTGAAATTAAAGTATGAAGGAGGAACATGTGGGAGGAAAAGGGTTGTACTGGGAAGGGGTTCAAGGCATGAGGAAGATGAGAGAGCAGGTGGTGGAGGAGGGTTAGCTAGCACATGAAGGAGGAATACGAAACAGCCATATGGAAACCTAGCTTCTAACCCAATTAAAGACATTTAAAAATAAGGGTTTAAAGGAAGGTGCCCAGTGTGACTAGATTGTGTTCTTTCTAGAAGCAGCAAGATGCTACATAAGAATCCCTGTGCCATACGTGAACTCACAGGGACTTTGGCACCATGCACAGACCTGCACAGTTTCAAGACAGAGATGGTCCCAGCACTCAAAGGGGGAAGTGGACACAGACGCCCACCTCTACCAAGAAGCTGTCTACAACTGACAACCACTTGCATTGTGGTGTGGAACCATTTTCTACAATAAAGTCTTACTGATCTGTAAATCATGCTTAAAGGCATCCCTTATGCTGTGGGTGGCACAGGGCCTCATGATATCCCATACCTTTCTGCTGATGGACCTTGGGGGAAAGGAACTGTTGTCTTCAGTTTTACTTGGTGTGCCTACCAGCCTGCAGTGGACAATGCAAATCTCACCACCATTCAGCGTGCCCCACGCAAACCTGGAGGACCATGAAAGAGAAAGGCATGAAGGGGAAGGAATTAGTAGGAAAAGGGGAGTTAGAAAGAGAAGGGAGGGAAGTAAGAGAAGATGAAGGCAACAGCAACCAGAATGCAGGTGTGTGTGTGTGTGTGTGTGTGTGTGTGTGTGTGTGTGTGTGTCTGTAATTGTCAAAGAACAAGCTTAAGTTTTAGAAGAACTGAGGAAAAAAATACAACCAGACAACAAAGCAGTTAACTTTTAAAAAATGTGCTGTGTTTTGCCTGAAATTTTTATGAACTCTAAGACAAGCTTAGTTCTTTACTTTAAGGACAAGAGACCGTTGGTGGTCCTAGGCAGTTTCAATTCAGTCTAAATTCACAGAGATCGGTGTATCCTTTTGTCTCTGTGTTGAGAGTCAGGCCTCCGGGACACTGGGCTGAAGGTGACCACGTGTATATTGGAAGGAAACACTGCCATGTTTAACTAATTCTGGCTGAGGCAATGACCTGTAGCTCACCAAGGAGATTTCTGTAAGCATTACCCCTTCCATCTATATACCGATATTTTTGGTGTGTAATTTTTCCCCCCTAATCACTTTGCTGACTTAATAAGAGAATGTCAAGTTCATACTAAAGTCATTCCTGCCTGACTAAACTGCACTTAAGAAAAAAAAAACAGAAATAGGCAGGGGAAAATTCACTCAGTGTTAGACTGAGGAGTCTGCATTGGGACCTTTTCCAAGCTGACATACTGTGTGTAGACTGACTGAGTCTGTGTGCTTAACTATATCTAGAAAGTCATGCTTCCTTCCAAATGTGCACACACCATCCATGGCTCATTATGTAATTCTAACTGGCTTGCATTCCTACCCAGATCTATATTAGCATGTCCAGTTTTCAAGTAAGGAAGCTGCATCTCAGAGACAGATGTCAGTGATCACTACTCGGTTAGCATTTCTCTGTCCTAATATTTCAGTCTAATATTTCAGTATGTTTTTATGGTCTTTCTATAAAAACAAAAGACCACTTAAAGCACATAAAGGTATGAAGATTAAAACTATAAATATATAGATTGTGCTGTACTCAAACCCCTACAAATTATAGTCTGTGAGCTGGCCAGTGCCGTAATCTGGTGTGGTCATAGATGACCCAAACAGTTCAGTGCCCCAAATGTAAGGGATATTACCTGGCTTTTCCAGGTCTTTTGCTCTATGAGACTCTTTTTTTGTAACTGCAATAAGCTACTGGATATCCTGAAAATAGTGATTTATTTTTAGTTACCCCTTCTTTTGTTTAAAAATTATATATTCATATCCAAAAATAAGTATGTAAGACATAGCTATTAAGTGCATGTCATGACAAGGTGGTGCTTGGTCTTCAAGAAAGTTTCAGATTTAAAAATGACTTTGATACAATGAATATACATTTTAGTAATTATAGCAGCATCTGCATGTATTTGTTAAATATGGCCACATAGAAAGATTAATCTGTCTAAAAAGAAGTGTTTGTATATACCATGGACCTATTCTGACATGAGCTGGAGTCCCACACCTTCTTCTACATCAAACCTATAGCAGCCAGTGCAAAACTATTGCCTAAGTTTCTTCCTCACTCACAAGAGGTACAAATCCACCTCCTTTTAGAGACAGTCTAGTACTGTGGTCCAAAGTAGACTTTGGATCTTGGAAATGTTATTTAACTACATTGAGTCTTTATGTCTTTCTTTAGTATAGAAATAATAATATAATTGTCTATGGTATAGTGTTGTTTTGGAAGCTAAATAAGTGCCCACATGCTTAACACTTATAAATTATGATTATTAGACATTGCTGTTGTTATTACTGTTCCCAATATACTGGTTTATTGTCACTGCCCCTTTATGTCCACTTTGAATTCTGCACTGGCCACAGGGCCCAGCTTACCAGTTAGCCATGCATGAGCATGTGTCATGATTAGCTCAGTCTGAGTGATTGAAGCTTCCATTTGAAAATCACTTTATACTTTCTTTGTGAGGGTTACAGATAATTAAGACTATTATTTGTCAAGCTGGTATCTTGTTCTTGTTTAACACTTTAGTTAGATCAGGAATGTGTATAGACTTTCTGATTAGGAAGCCTTCTTGGACATATACTGTTGATGGCTACCAAGTACACTCCACAGGCTTTTTCTTTTCTACAGAGGAGCTGCCTAATAGCACCAGGTCTTCAATCCTGTATTTGAGTCTGTAAAAGTATCTTTTATTCACCAGATTTAATTGTCATTTTGGAGGCTTACTTCAGAATAAGTGGCCCTTTTCTAGTTCTTATGAAACTCTGCATGGCTGGTTCAACTCAGTTTTTCTGGCTCAAACTCCTCACGAAGTTAACTGATTCAATCTGGCTTCTCTTGGCTTCTGACTGTATTGCTCTGCTTGGAAAAACTGCCTCTGAACTCCGTGAACTGAGTTGTATGAACTGAACTGCACTGATTGCACTGAACTCACCTGAACCCAACTATACTTAACTGAAATGCACTGAACTGCCTGTATTGTACTCTACTGTACTGAATGCAACTCTGCTGGACTGCTCTTACATAGCACCTCTTTCCTGTCTGTTCTCATGAGAATTAGGCATATCCTATCTCTGACTCATTCTGTAGACAAATCTTTCTCTGATTTGTCTCTTTGTCTGCCCTTCAATTAGATACCACTTTCAAGCGTGGGATTTATTGTCTGGGATTAAAAGGATTAGAGGTTTATACCAAAGGCATGCATGTAGCCCAGTCAGAGGAATTAATAAAGCTGTTTCATTCCAGCTGGATCACACAGATCTAGAAGGTCTTTGCATATGATCCCTTGCCAGAGCAGCTGTGTTGGTAGATTAAAATTCCTCTACAGGAGCTCTATATTCTGATAAGCACATGTTATATAAAAGTCTTAAGAAATTGGAAGACAGAAGAATATTGTTTTAACAGAGGGCAGCATAAAGCATGGAGACTTTGAGACATCTCCCCACTTACAGCCAAGTCTTGCAAGTTGACCATATGTGTGCCACAATTCTCAGTTAGGTCCTTTAGTGCAAAGACTGTAGCCTTAAATATATCCCTTTTTAGTGCCTTAAAAAATCTATCTTCAGAGGAATGGATGGGTAATAATGAATAAATAGTATTTGGGCTAAAGTATATGATCAATAAAGTCATAATGCAGACTGGAGACAAGAATAATTTGGGGTCTAGAGGTTGAATAGCCAATAGATTGCAGGTTTTTTCTGATCTTATTATTTATAGGCATCAGTTTTGACTCTGTCTTTTTAAATTACAATGTCGTGTAATATAGAAAACAAGTCCTTCAATTTTGTAATCTAAAGTTTGCCTGTCTTCTCCTCACGATTCTATGGTCTTGAGTAAGCCACCTAAAATTTAAAAACCATATTAAAACTTCAATATAAAGAACTATATAAATTAAAACATCACATTAAAGTTAATCAATCCCAAACTTTCTACACCTCAGTGAATTTCTGTACAGAGATGACATTCTGGAGCTGTGGACCTACATACTGAGTTTTACACTTTCACTCCTTGAATCACTTGAATAGACAGGAAGAGATCTGTTTGTACTGCTCGCTCGATATGGGGAGTAAATGAATAAACATAGACCTGGTGGAGCTCATTGGGAAGTTGTCCCATAAATGCCAGTGTCTGCCTGCAGAATTGTGTTTGGCACCCCCAGCCCTCAGTCATGATGAGGGCTCTGTCCAGCCTCAGCATCAAACGCAACTACAAAGAGTATCCACTCCTTTGAGGGAACAGTAACGGATGGGCCATTCCTTGACTAACAGGTCTACCAAAGAGTATTCTACCAAACAGTGAATGGCTGCCTTTTGATTTGCTATCTCTTCTTATTACATTCCTTAAAAATACTGCTATATAGGCAAACATGGGTGATTTTATTTTTTTATTTTTTTAGCATTTTTTCTCCTTTATTAATTTATTCTTGTTACATCTCAATGGTTATCCCATCCCTTGCATCCTCCCATTCTTCCCTCCCTCCCATTTTCCCCTTATTCCCCTCCCCTATGACTGTTCCTGATGGGGATTACCTCCCCCTGTATGTGTTCATAGGGTATCAAGTCTCTTCTTGGTAACCTGCTGTCCTTCCTCTGAGTGCCACCAGGTCTCCCCCTCCAGGGCAAAAAAAAAGGCAAGAAAATTTTAATTCTAAAAATAGCCATTGCTAACTTTATAAATATTCTCTGTTCCTTCTTAGATGAGAAGAAGACTTGGCTTCTACAGCCTACCCTGACCAGTGACCAGTAACAATAATGGCAAAGTCCTTCTGAAAGACAAGTTGGAAGACAACTGTAGATTCATGTCTCCTTCAATCTTCTCCCACAAGACCATCATATTCCATATTGTGACTGTCCACCAGCAATCACAGCAGGTAGGTGACAATCTGCAACAGCTCTCACCAACAGAGTGACAGGGAGAAATGGCTCTCTGTGTAGGAGGCACAAGGATACCCAAAGGCATTTGTTACTACAGTCCAAGCTTTTTCCTATTCTCTTACAAAGTCCCCAAGTCAGACTTGTCTTGTGTCCTGCAAGGTGCATCAACTTGCATGCACAGAACGCTTCTCAAAACATACTTATTCTAAAGGCCCACACCTTAGCCTCTACAGTTCGAATGAGCATAGGATTTGCAATGACCCACTGCTGGGTTTTTTTTTACTATTATATTAAATGCTGAATGTCTAAGTTAACTATATAGTGAGGCCGCCATTCATCAAAAAATGCACACAGTACAAGATCTTCCTGCTACCGTCACTTCTCTCTATGGTCCCTCTGCTGGAATGGAAGGCCATTATTTGAATATCATGTACAGCCTGAATGCCATTGACTAGGATTTGGTTGTCTCACTGTCTGTAACTAACTGTGGAGAGTTAGAAAAGCCATTTATTGCTAGATCTTCAGTCTGTCTTACATAAGAGGAGTGTTATTATTTCCTTTAATATATGGATAAAATCTCTTTGAGTAAGTTAATCTGCGTGGAAGGACAGTCCTAAGCTATAATATTATACAAGTGTTTACTGTAATTTCTGTGGAATTTAGTTTCCATGAGAATGGCCCCTTCATGTTTTCTAGCACACAACCAAGCTCCCTCAGCCAAGGAGACTTGAGTGAGCAGAACATACAATAAATGTCCTCCCCAGAGACCTTTGCAGTTTTAAGAGGAAAAGCCATACCCAGCATGTATCAGGAAGGCCCCTGGAGTGAGTAAGTCTGAGTCTCACTATGTTACATAAGCTAGATGTTTTGTGTAACTCCACATGCCGCAGTAGCAGCTACTTCTTGTTAAAAAACACAGAAATGTGAAAACACAGACATATAAGAAAAACGCACATGCACTCACGTATTTGTGCACACACTCAAATTCATATACACAGGTTTCTGTATATGTGCACACAGAGATGCACACATATTTGCATGTATTTATTTGAATATACATGCACAGCTATACAATGTAGTCAGGTTGTTAAGGGTGGATGACAGCAATTCACAGTTTGGGCTTCTCGCTGGTTTAAAGAGAAAGAATAAGAACAGAGTTTGTTGAGCTAATTTTCTCATGGTTGCAAAGAAAACATATGTGAAGCCAGAAGGGTGGCTGTGGCTCTGAAGTGTTAAAATCAGGGACCTGATGTTCTAACGCTTTGATGGTTGTTTCCTTAGAGACCTCTGTACCAAGGGCACTTAGATATCAGAGTCCCAAGGAAAGCTGTAGTTTTGCAATATTTGAAGGGTACAGCAGTGTTGTCAGGGAACAGAAAGATCTGTTAAGGAAAACTATCCATCTCAGGTGAATTATATTCCTGAGCAACATTATAAGGCAAAGCAGGAAGATGACCTCTTTCTGCAAACAAGCAAACTGTATGTAGAGCCTGGTGTTGTCTCTGCTAAGTGTCCTGTTACTCATGGCCATGTTTAATATGTCAGGGTTTCTGACTGCTGTGCAAACTCAGGGTTGGCTGAATCAGAAATGTGAGCATTTCCCCCTCTGTCATTTCTTGAAGAAATCAATCAGAGCTCTCTCTGTCTCTGTCTCTGTCTCTGTCTCCCCTCCCTTTATCATTCTCCCTGACTTCTTCCCTCCTCCCTCCCCCCATCTCCCTTTCTCCTTTCTCTCCCCCTGTCTTCCTCTCTTCCATTTTTCTCTCCTCTCCTCTGCACCTGTATTTCTGGATCAAATCAGAGTTAGTTCCCACAGACCAAGTCATAGGCTCTGGGTGTGTCTGCATGGCGTGGTGCTGGTCCACATGGCTTCTCTGCACCTACAGATCAGAGTGGCTGGGGTATGGAGGCTGAAGTTCCATCTCTTCTGAACAAGAAACATTAGTGAGAGGCCAGAGGTCATTTGGATTGCCACTCTGCTTTTCAACATGAGGTCCCTTCCATTAATGACAAAGTGTGACAGAGAGAGAGTGCAGAGTCTTCAGAGACTCTGAGCTCAGCAATACTCATATTTTCCTGAGACTACATAAATAAAGATTCTTCAGAACACCCATGAGCATCCTAGTTTCCCCAGCCTTTAGAGACATTTAATAAAGTCAGTCCATTTTCTCCTTGGAGAACTTTTGCATGCTGATACCTACAGAATCTGAGGCACCAAAAACATCTTCAAATACCTGGACTTTATGATACCTGTGGGCCAGGGACTTGAGTAACGGTACTCTCTATTACTTAGACCATGATCTCTGATGAATTTCATAGTTACACACTTTAAAGTTCTCAATCAGAAAAAAGAAAACATTACATTAAGATCAAAGAAAATCATCCCAGTCAACCACTTCTGTCACCAAAGTTCTTTCCTGAGCGTTTTTCTTGACGAGTCACTGTGGTCCATGTTTCTTTTCATTTTGATGAATTAAAAGGTTTTTTTTTTTTTACTAAATAATACATGTAGATTTAAAAGTACCTTGAGTTGTAAAGCATATGTGAATGGAAAATAAACAAAGTAAAAATCACAAACATAGAGCCTCAGTTGACTAGATTTTATTTTTCTCATTTATATTTTCTTGAGCGTTTATAACTCTGGTTAACTCACAGAAATGTTTCTTTATGTGTGTTTATCAAATTCTCCTCACCTATCTTCTCATTTTCCTTTGGCTTTTAAGAGACAGAACGCAAATGAAAATATCAATAACATTAAACACATACATAGTCAATCTCCCTATACAGAAAATTCCAATGCCAATATGCCCTATACTTTTACAAATGAATAAAATAAGCTTAAGTGTTGTTTATTTCTCATGACTGCCTTCAAAGAGGCATCTCCTATGACAAATTCATTCTGAATATTGGCATGTTCATTAGCGTGTTTTTAGATTTCTATAGATAGCTAGACAGAGCACTAATGTGTTATATAATTATCTTAGTAAGTATGAAATTATGTATACATCTCTGCTCTTTTTAAATGTGCAGTTACACTTTTTAAATCTCTATATTGGTGCTCTATCTTTCCCACCAATGTGCTTCTTCTGTCACTTGGGTATTCCACACTTCATGCATCTGTGCTTGCCTGGGAGCCTAGCTTGCAATGGCTGAGCCATCTCACCAGCACCTGCATCTGTTTTCATAAGCACAATTATGTTGTTTCCAGTTTTTTTTAATTATAAGCAATGCTGTCCTGAATACTTTTTCATATTTTTCTTTGAATGTGTAGGAAAATTTCTTGCAGGGATAAGCACAACAGTGGAATTGTTGATGGATGGGGCATACATTTCTGGTTTTATCAAACATTGTTCCTTTATTTTCACTGAGCGTTAAATCAGGTTCACGCCCACAAACATTGTGTGCTTTCTGTGTTTCCTTGTGATCACTAGCAAGAATATACTTTTGTTTATCCCAAACAGTTGAAGGTGACATGCTATCATGATGTGGTTCTGAGTTTCTTGATTAAACATTAAGCTGATTATTTTGGGGTATATTTACTAGATCTTTCATTTCCCTCTCAGAATTATATATTACTGAGATATAAGAAAATATAATATTTTATAAATGTATGTTATAGAATAAATTAATGATATAGCAGGTATTCTAGTCAAAGTAGAAGGCTAAATTCCCTGGAAATAGTATATCTTTGTAAGCTTCTTGTTTTGTTTGAATAAATATATAAGAAAGAGAGACTACTAAAATGAAAGGGATGCCTTTGCTCTGTGACGTCATCTCTTAGAGTGCCCTTTGTTCTTTGCTCACCTATGTTCCTGGCATGATAATCTTTTCTGCCTATTTCTCTTATTGTTTACAGAGAATAAACAATGGATTATTTTGAGAAACTATACTATTTACATTATCTGGATTTTTTTTTCCTTTTAAGATACTCAGTACCATTGTGATATAAAATGGCCTTTTAACATACATATATTTATTTATCTACATCTATCTATCATCCATCTATCTATCTATCTATCTATCTATCTATCTATCTATCTAGTGTGTGTGTGTGTGTGTGTGTGTGTGTGTGTGTGTGTGTGTGTGTGCCCACATGCTTGTATGTATGTGGTCAGAGGACAGCTTGTGAGAGACAGCCTTTTTTCTCTACCATGTGGGTTCTAGGGCTGAAATTCAGTTCATCAGCCTTGGTGGAATGTGCCATTTTACTGGCCCCCAAATTAATTGTTTTTTATCGAACTAGAAATATTTATAATTTTCTTTCCCCCTCTTTTATATACATTCCTTTTTTTTTAATCCCGTGCCATTACTTAAACATTTATATGTTAAAAACTCCCAAATAGATGCCCTACTATTGACTTCACTATAAATTTTTTTATGCTTATATACCCACTTACTTCAGTAATCAAATTAATCTTTATGACCTTGGAAATTGTACTTCACTCCACCTGTCCTTCCTTCCTCCTTTCCACCTCTCTGAAAGCTGCTACCATCCATTTTGTTGCTGAAAATTGTAGACAATTTTCTACCCTGTTCTTGTCAGAGTATACATTCTTTCTCCTGGCCACCCCCATGCTTTGCCCTCAAAACAGATTCTGGATATAACAACTTCACTGTTGTCACTCACGTTCATGTTCTCCTTCTATTTGATCTACACAGCACCCAGAATGACCTTTGAAACGTGCAAGCAAGGACCCATTGCTCTCCAGCCTAAAACATACCCACGTCACCCCACAAGGCACAAAATAACCCCCAAATTTCTTAATAAAACTTTTAAGATTTTTACATACCAAGTCACTTCAAAACATATATATGTATATTTCACACACACACACACACACACACACACACACACACATACGCACGCATGCACGTACATACATGCTTGCACAGATAAATATACAAATACAATGTACTGAGTTCACTTAGTGTTGCTTGGGTGCATATGACTTTCAGGCTGACCACTTGGTTTTGAATAACTAACTACAGAGTTCATCCCTGCAGAAGACTAATTCTCTCTAACTTTCATAATCCTCATTTGCCTGTAGTTCTTTATCTAAAGGTGCAGTCCCATGAGACACCCCCTCCCTCCCCACACACACACACCAGACTGTCTATTGGTATGATTGGTAGTTGAGTCTTATTTAGACATCAATATTGATAAAGGATTGTGGGTCTTCCTTTCCTGTCATTTCTATGAGACATAACTTCACAGCATTTTTTTGTCCTCTGACTCTTAAAATCTTTCCACCCTGTCTTCTGTAATGTTCCTTGAGCCTTAGGTATGGGACCCCATGATCAGTTGATCTCTGCATTTTCACAGGTGCAGCTTTATGTAATGGTCTCTATTTCCTGCAAAGAGAAACTTCTTCCTTGCAGGGTGAGAACTGCACTTATCTGTGGGTATAAAGATTTTAGAATGTAGTTAAGAATTGTGTTGGCCTAGTAACGTGGGAGTAGTAGGTTCTCTCTAAGATCCATGACCTCTCTACCCCTAGATGGCTGCCGAGGTTTCCAGTACAAGAAATCATTTTCCTTAAGTACAACCTTGACAGCTATTGGTTACTGCCAAAATAGGAGTACCACTATTGTACCTTTAAGAATCTCTTGCCATGCTTGTCACTGTTGTGGTCCATACATAGGCATCACAGATAGATATGACTACTAGTTACTTCATCCCCTTAGCACCTCATATAGTGCCTTCTGGGGCAGTGAAAGTTGGACCTCAGGAAGGAAGCTTTCATATCAGATCCAGTTCCGGTCTTCCAAGTCCCATGCCTGAAATGTGTGGTATATTTAGTAACAGGGCCCTCTGATAGATAACCAAAGACATCCTCAGTAGGCAATATTGTTTTGGGAGTCTGCGGGACTACCCTGACCAACTTAGAAGTAAACTTATTTCTCTGGCCTGGTTTATGTTAGACAGTCCATGGATATTGTGGAAAGCATTGTCAAGCCGAGTAGCATAATTTCATTTAAGACTATTTGTGTGTACATATACTTAGTATGTATTACATGTAATTTTAGGTAAATATAAAATAATATCGTTCCTTAGGGCTTTTTAAAATACCCTTAATGTTATTTGTCCCTCTCCTCCTCATCTCTTCCTCGACTGACCTCCCTGCCTCTTCTCCAATTAAAGACCCCCTCTCAAAGTTTCCCACTTTGCCATTTTATTTTGTTTTCACTTTGAGGAAAGAAACTTGATCTGCATTAGTCATGACTGTATTTCCAACACCGAAGGCTTCTGATATATTTAGGACTGAATACTGATTTAGAACATTTCAAACATGACTCTAGAATCTTTGATTGTCCACTTGAGAGTGTGGGCTCCATGAGCCCTGTTCCTGAACATGGAATCGTAGAACGTAGCAGAAAGGAAACTGTGACAATTTTTGTGATGTAGCAATAGATAATTGGACTAATAAGTAAATGGCTAGTGTTTAGTGTTAAGTTACAGAATCATAACAATTAGTATTTTAGTTATGGCTTTGTTTTAGTACAATTAACCTATATATTCTTTTGCATTTATGACTATGCTCCGATTGGGGAATCAGGGCACCAAAAAGAAGTAAGCTAATATTCCTTGAGCTACTTATCTTTTGAGGCAGTTTGTGCCTCTTGTCCTGGAGTGAGGGGGAAAAAAATCCCACAAAGGTGTTAGCAATGAAAATGAAAAAGAACCAACAAAACTGCTAGGGAGTTTTTATAGCTAAAGAAATAAAAGTTGAAAGTCAAAGTAGCCAGGACACAGAGGCCAAACAGAGAAAAGGAGGTGAAAAGAAATGACCAGGGCACTTTATGATTCTCATTCCCCAGGGTATATTTGCTGAGGCAAAGAAACAAAGAAGTCAGAGTCAAAGTGGGACGCTAAAAATGGACAAATTCATCTACAGCGATGAGATTCTGGAAGGGGCTAAGAAGGATTAGTGTCTCATGGTGCTAGACAGTCTAAATTATTTATTTTGGCGGAACAAATATAAGGGCATTAGGGTAGCTCTATACTTACCCTTGTCTGGGCATCTATATTCAATGTAGAATTTGGGGATGGCAATGGTGTATTAGCTACTTTTCTGTTTTGTGATGAAACACCATGACCAAGATAGTTTATAAAATATAGCATTTAATTGGACTATGGTTTCAGAGGGTCAATGATGATACAGTGAAGGCATGGTGGCAGAAACAGCTGAGCATTCACATCTTAAACTATAAGTGTGGGCACACACACACGCAGAGAGAGAGAGAGAGAGAGAGAGAGACAGACAGACAGACAGACAGACAGACAGACAGACAGACAGACAAACACAGATACAGACAGAGAGACAAAGAGACAGAGACAGACAGAGACTAAGAGACAGGGAGAGAGAGAGAGAAACAGTCTTTTGAAAACTTAAATCCCACTCCAAGTGACACACCTCCTCCAACAAGGTCACACCAACTATTTTCCTTTCCAAATAGTTCTACCAACTGGAGACCAAGTATTTAAAATATACCTATAGGAGCCATTCCCACTTAAAGCACCACAAATGGGTATTTGGGAGAGGGCTCCAGTATAATGCAGTTGGAGAAAGCAGCCACTGTGTGAAACAGTATGCCCAACAGTGAATTTTCAATATTTCCTACATCAGAAAAATGTAATACACGTGCGGATTCCTGGGCCCCATCAAAAAGAGATTATGACTCATGAATTCTGGGTGATGTTCAGAGATGACCATTTTCACAAGTAGCTTCCTGGACTTTTACGAACTAGCTAGAACAAGGCTTTCTTTGGGCAGAGGGAACACTTGGTTTACAAAAGAATGAAAGCCTAAGATAAAATACCGTGAAAATGTGAGGCCCGGAGAAAATCAGGTAAGGGTGTGTATTGCTGCTGCAAAGGACCCATGTGTGGTTCCCACCGCCCAGGTTGGGTGTCTCACAATCATCTCTGACTCCTCCTTGAGAGAATCCGAATGCTACTTCTGCCTTCTGTGGGTACTACACTCAGAAGGTGTGAATAATAGAACTAACAAAGAAGTCACTAGCTTGGGGCCACCATGAGTGATGCAGCATGTGGACAGTGTACAGAGTATCTTTAAACTCACCGTGGCATGTCTCCTTCAGAAAGCTCAGCCCTGTGCACATTATGGGGGTTTGGAGACCTGCCTAAATTATAAGAAAACAATCTCTAACTTTGCAACTAGTACCCAATATACTATTTTACACTTCTTTTTTTAAAATTAATTTATTTATGTATATAAGCACTCTATTGCATGTATGTCTGCATGACAGAAAAGAGCCTCAAATAGAAGAGGGCATCAAATTCCATTATAGATGGGTGTGAGCCACCATGTGGTTCCTGGGAATTGAGCTCAGGACCTTTGGATGAGCAGCCAGTGTTCTTAACAGCTGAGCCATTTCTCCAGTCCAACTTAACACTTCTTATTAGTTTTGACATCTGATATCTACATAAATGCATAATTTACTAGTAGATAAAAATAAAAATGTGAACCTATCTGGGTAAGAAAGCCCTCCTTCTAAAGACTCATCCAGAGCACCAGGGTTCGAATTTCCAGCCTCGCAGCTTTTGGTGCTGCCTCCTGCTTCTCTTGGGAGCTCCTGGCTCAGTGGCTCTGGGAGTCAGCTCTGTTTTCATTAGTCCCTAGGTGATTCTTGTCCACACTGATTAGCCACTAAATCCGTATTAAGTAATAAGTGTGCCTGTTTGTTCTGAGACCTGGAAGGATGCTGTCAAGCAGAGGCTTCTTTCCAGATGCCATCACAGTCTGTTTACCTGTTTTTGTTTGGGGTTTGTAGCCTCACGGGGATGCTGGCCCTGAGAAGCTGGGAAGAGGGAGCAGGGACTTCCTTGGTGAGTTGATGATACAGAAGCAAAGAGGAAAATCGGTGTCCTAAGAGACTGGCAACAACGAAGATGAACTTAGTGTTTTCTTTTTTCTTTCTTTTCTTTCTTTTTTTTTTCTAAATGTAAAGCAGGCAGTTAAAGATGGGGGTGGAGCTTTTCAGGGCAAAGTAAGCTTCAGCTAAGCAGGCTGCAGCAAGCAAAGGAGAACACCAGCGAGAGAGCATTTGTTAATCACTTGAGAAATGCAAATGTTCTTTTTAAAATTGGGATACAGAAGACTAAAGTTAAATTTAGCAGTAATTAATAAGAACTGTGGAAAATGAAGCCAAAAAGTTACCAGATTATACCTAAGTATTTTTGTGCTTTTAACTTGTTTCAATTTATGTATATCCCTTATTTTTAATTTGTGCAATGAAATAACATGTTTTGAGGGATTATTTGTGTCCCTCAGCCTCCAAATGCATCTTAGAGAACTAATGCAGAGTTAAGCAAGGGTCTGGCAATTCATTAACTTTGTCCTGGGGATATATATAGTTCAATGAATTGAACCTAGCTCGTGTGAGGTCCTGAATTCAAATGCCCATACCAGGAGTAAGCAAGCAAAAAAGCATCTCTCTGAGGCTCAAAGGATCTCAACCCAACCCCATCATTATAAGCTACATGAACTTCCAGGCCACTGTTCTGTTGTCTCATTTTCACTCTCACAAAAATTCTCTGAGCACTTTGAAAAGCTGAAACACTTTATACCCGTGGTCTGATTTGAATAGGAAATGTCTCCTCCAAAGGTTAATGTATTAGGCCCTTGGTCTCCAGCTAGATATCACTTCTTTGGCAAGTTGTGAAACCTCTCGGACTTAGGGCGTAGGTGGAAGAAGTAGAAGAGCTAGGGTACTTTCCCTTCTTTTACTTTCTAAACTAAGATAAAACAAGACACCTCCAAGCTGCAGCCACCAAGGATAGGGCACTAGTTGTCATATTGTCCTTTCCATAATGGGCCGTATGACCAAAACCATTGCCCAGACTAACTCCTTCCTCTCTTAATTTGATTATATGAAGTATTTTATCACATCACCCAAATACATTGTTAATACAAGATACCTAATATAGGCTTTATATGGTCAAAAGAGAGACTTGGCAGATAGGAAATTTTAAAGTCTTTCCCTGGGCTAAAGAACAAGGCAATCTGTCTTTCTGATTGAACTGCACATGTAACAGATACCTATCCATGGCTTCTCTATAGCAAGGCTTTCATTTCACTGTTTTGATGGTGTAGCTCAGAAAAAGCAAGATGGTAATAAAATCCTCGGTGCCCAGGGAGGACAGAGAATGACATAGGAAGAGTCCTAGTGCTGGAATGTGAGTGGTACCTTGGCAGTGATTACAATCCACTTTCATAATAAGCACCGTGTCCTCTCAATTGTAGACCAGAAATAAAAAGGGTCATTGGGTTGGTGGTGGCTTTTGTTAGTAAGCCACAAAAAAAAAAAAAAAGAAAGAGATCAGCAGATGGGCAGAATTGTCAGCATTCAAGGAGAGCCTGTAGTCTTCCAAGAATACGGGCCACCTCATGCAAGCTCAAGAGTCGAGTTGGGCCAGACTGAAGGGCTTGACAATCAGCTCTGGTGTAGTGCGTGCCTGTGGCCCTGGGTAACACAGAGCTGAGTGCCTTCCACAGAAGGCTTTTTTCCCCTTAGCTCAGCAAAAAAATAGAAGAAGACTTAAAATTGAGAGACAAATTAATGAGTTTGAGAGTGCTGCTTTGCAGGGGCTCTCAGGCCTCCTCTGGCCCCGTGGAAGGCTCTGCTTTAAGGCAGACATTAATGGAAACATACCAGCCAGCAATTCAATTACTAACCATTACAGAGGTCAAAATAATAGCAGTGTAGGCTTTGTAGAAGTGAGTGAAGAATCAAGAATAGGATTCTATAATGTATAAAGATGCAGACCCTGCATCCCTCAGGGAGGGAATGAAAGCCGGAAACTATAGAGAATCTGGAAAGACCGCCAGAAGGCACTGTTTGGGGCCTTCGCACAAGCTCATAGCAGTGCCTTTCTTATTTCCGCGTCAGAGAGAAGAGATTCCTCAGTCAATGACAGAGCCTCTCTCACTGAGCCAGGCCTGATTGTGTGAGTTTAAGAAAGTTTAACTGAAGACCAAGCTTACAGAAGCCTGGAGCAGACAACCGTTTCAGCCTCACAAATGACCTTGAATTTGATTTGCAGGCATAAGATAAACTTAACTTGGACTCTTTCTTATAAATGCCTACATAAAAGAGAAACAGAATGAAACTTCTGCCTAATCAGGGCAGCCAGCAAGCTTAGAGTTCCAAGACTAGGGCCTTTCCAGGAGAACACAGCCAATAAGGCAACCTTATACCTGGAACACACCAGGGATTTTCTTCCTGCAACTCCCTCATTCTCTCTAGAAACCTGCTTATGTTTCTTCAGAGGGGTGCCTTAACTCTTTTCAGCTTATAGAATCCAAATTCATGAGTTGTTTGCTCAAATAAAGTCTATAATTCTAGTGTACCTCAGCTTACCTAACACTTGAAATACACATTTATTTTCAAAGCCATGAAGTCCTCTCTACAAGAAACCATCACACAGACCTTTTAAGGGAAGCTTGTGGGATAGTGCTGGTCCCTTGACACACGGTCCTTCCCTTTTCTAGGCATGGTCTCCATTTAGATACCTTATCGCCTCTCAGGAGATGTAGCCTGTTACATAATAAGAACTAAGTGCGTATTACCTGATTGTAGTCCTTCCTTGAGATGAGCGTGTAAAAGCAACTTTTCCCTGGGCACAGCTGCGGCATGGCATCTTCCCAGATGAGTCCTCATCACACTTGTCTGCTGGGCCAGACACCATCTGTTGTCTTCAGCAAGGCTCTCCCAGTCACCCAGAGCACCGTTTTCCACTTAAGACTTTGGCACCAAGCAGGCAGGGCTTGAGAACATGAGTCACTACAGCCTCTCTGTGGCCAAGGGCCTGCACCTTTTTCTCTTCAACTCCTGAAAGTGATGTTCCAGACTCTGGGCTCATGGGTTGTCATTCGTTAGAATGCCTGGTTTCATTCTGACCTGTTTTGCTATCATTCCTGTTCATCACTGCTTCTGTTCCAGCTGCCACGGGGATGTGCCACAACAAATGCTGCTCTCCTTCCTTGCATTCTGTGCCGAAGCCCTAGAGGGGAAAAGTCACAGTAAAGGACAAGTAGATGACGATGTACCTGATGACACTAAACACTACTCTCCCAAGTATTAATACAATTGATCCAGCCGAGAACTGAAGGGGGTGGCGTTTACGTACATACCAATCGAGGTTTAGAAATTCTAGGCTGCCACACTTCTATCTTGGTTAACACTAACTTCAACATTCTGTCACATAGTCAATGTAATAATACGGCATTGCCTGGTATTTCTCTCCACGTCTATAGTAAGGACATTGGTGATAAAGACGTACACTGTCTTGAAAGTGGTGAGAACCCACCCCAGGGAGACATTCTTTCCCAAGGACTGTTATTAGGAAAACCTAATTTTCTGTACACTCAGTTTGATTTTTATCTTGACACTGTAAATTATGTAGCGGGTCATATTCCCTTTTCTGTATGAAATTCAGAGTCTAATTTGTACCTTGCTAATAGCAAGTGTACAGGACGCTGCATCTGATACCACTTTCTATTCATTCCTGTCCTACTTTGAATTTTCTGTTTGAGTTCTGAAAAGCAATATGATGTAATGAGAACCGAGTCTTTGCAGTAGGTCACATGGCGGACTTATATTCTGCCTTTATCATTGCCTTATGAACTTTTAAATCTCTTCTAAGCTTCATTTTCCTTATCTGGAGAATTATGATAAAGATAATATTTGCTTGTTTTTTATTATTATTATAAAGTCACACACACATAATTCAGTAATGCAGTGCAAACAGGTAACATAGAGAGCATGCTTGCCCTTGCGTGGCACTCAATTATGCAGATGGCTCTAACACATTATTTCTCCCTATGGACAGAATAGATGAAAGAATAGATCATACCTCCTTTTAGGAGGCAGATGCTTGGGTTGTGTGTGTTTCTTAGGATCACACAGCTTGTGAGCAAGCTGCAAGCCTGTGTCTTTTGATTCCTAGCTGGTGAGCATGTCCCCAGATCATGCAGTGTCAGGGTGACTCATGTTGCCTGGATCCTTTGCTTTTAGTGTTTTGCAACTGCATGAATCAGGCAGTTAAAAACAGTTCCCATTAGGATCATCATAACCCAGAAGCAGAAAGAGTTATATCTGCATACTAGCCCAAGGGGCATGTCCCATGAAAGTCTTTACTAACCAGGAAACTGGGACAGAGGGGAGGACATCCTATTGGGACTCTAGATGAGAGAAGCATGGGAGAATAGCAAAGTAGAAGGATCCAGAGGGTCCTAGAAACCTACAAGAAGAACATTATGATAGACAGATTTGGGCTCAGGGGTCCCACTCAAACTATGGCACCAGCCGAGGGCAATACAGGCCGTAAACTTCAAACCCCTACCCAGATCTAGCCAATGGACAGGACATTCTCCACAGTTGAGTGGAGAGCGGGGTCTGATTTTCACACGAACTCTGGTGCCTCATATTTGACCACATCCCCTGAATGGGGAGACCTGGTGGCACTCAGAGGAAGGATAGCAGGTTACCAAGAAGAGACTTGATACCCTCTGAGCATATACAGGGGGAGGAGATCCCCCCCTCAGTCATAGTCATAGGGGAGGGGAGTAAGGGGAAAATGGGAGGGAGAGAGGAATGGAAGGATACAAGGGAGGGGATAACCATTGAGATGTAATATGAATAAATTAATACAATTAAAAAAGAAAAAGAAACAATTCCCATTTCCTGGTATGTGAGCCACTATGAACTGCCAGCTGTTTCCCTTCTGTAAGGAAGCAGAATTTCAGAATACTCTTTAACTTTCACACCATCTAGCAAACTTATCTTACCCCTTCCAGCAAGAAGCATCAATCAGCTAAGGCACCTTCTGTCTGACTACAAGCCTGCCATCGCTGTCCCTTCTTTGCCATTGTGGAAGGATTCTTGACCCTGCTCAGAATGCTAGCCTTTGTCTCTCATTCTGTGAACATCTTTCTCTTGCAAATCCCAATTTCAGGCTTAAATAACCCCTCCATGAATTCTTCCCAACTATTGTCTGCTTAGTTACTGTTGCTGTCTTAGTTACTTTTTCTGTTGCTGTGAAGAGACACCATGACCAAAGTAACTTATAGAAGAGTTTATTGGGTCTTATAGTTGCAGAGGGTTACAGTCTATGACTCATGGTAGGGAGTGACAAGCAGGCATGACACTGGAGCCATAGCTGAGAGCTTACAAGTAGGAGTTGAGGGGTGGGGGGCAGGGAGGGAGGGAGGGAGGGGAAGAGAAGAGGAGAGGAGAGAAGAAGACACAGAGAGAGCTAACTGGGAATGTCCCTCAATGCCACGTCTCCTCCAGCAAGGCCATACTTCTCAACCCTTCCCAAACAGTTCCACCAACTGGAGACCATGCATTCAGATAGATGAGCCTATGGGGGTCACTCTCCTTCAAACCACCACAGCCTTTCCCTTCAAATCTTCACAGTTCTAGTGGTTTACACGTTCCTTATCGTATTATTATGGACATGTTGCATAATACGGTACACGCTTCCAAACAGATTTTTATGTCCTTTATCTTAGCTCACTTTTTTTTTGGTCATCTTTTATGCTACCTCCTCACCCCCCAAACAAATTTTCTTCACAGTTGGGGCTGGAGAGATGGCTCACTTGCTACTCTGTCAGAGGACCTTAATTAGATTCCTAGCCCATGTCACAAGGGCCTGCAACACTAGCTCCAGAGAATCTGATGCCTGCTTCTGGCTTCTGCAAGCACCTGCACATAGATTGTTTACACAAACATGGATGGTTTACACGTACACAGACACAGACAAATGGACACACAGAGACTAAATATTCAGATTTCCTCACAATCAAGCATAGGTACATGCAGCTAATCAGTACTCAGTAGATATCCACAACTAATTCTCATGTGAGCTTTTCTCTAGGAAGTCAAAAATCGAACATTCTTTCTATCACCAACTGCAAATAAGAGGTAGTCAGATGATATTTCTGGTGATACTTCTCTGAATATTTGGTTTTGAATATGAAATATATTTTAAAATATTGCTTTAATTGAATCAGTTATGACTCTGCTGCTTTCTATTCTGTTGTTGATAGCTGCTTAATGATGCAGTTAGCTTCATAATAGAAGTTCCAGAATGATTTCAGAATGGAAGAATAATGCGATGCTGTGCTGTAAGTGCATGGAGAGAAGGCTGTTTGGACACTGCCTCCTTATAAGATAGCCTTTGATTTAGAGGAATAAAATGTGCACTCTTCCATGTGATAGATAAACTTAGGGATTATTTAACAGTTCACTAAACTTGACCCATGTGATCTACAGATGTAGGGACTATTTTGTAAGCTACCCTTCTTAATAGCTTCTTAAATACCCTATGAACAAAGAAGACACTGAGTTCATATAGAATGGAAGGCCTCTTGGATATTGATGATGATAAAAAAAAAATCACTTGATAGGCAGGCAATCACTGAAGTTGTGTTAGCAAGCCGGGCCATGGTGGCACACTCCTTTAATCCCAGGACTTAGGAGGCAGAGGCAGGAGGATCACTGTGAGTTCAAGGCCAGCCTGGTCTACAAAGTGAGTCTAGGACAGTCAAGGCGACACAAAGAAACCCGGTCTCAAAAAAAAAAAGTGCTTATAAAGAATGTCTCAACTACAGTTCATAGGAAGTGGGCTACCAGCTTAGAGAAGCCATCTGATTTGCCTGTCATCTGTGGTTCTTTTTCTCATCTGTACACACACACACACACACACACACACACACACACACACACACACCTGTACTCTCATATATGGCAATCTTCATAGACTCACTGGAGTCATGCAAGTATGTCCAATATTTAATTAGGTTTTTTTTTCTCTCAGGATTAGAATTGAAAGTCTACTTTTACTGAGTTCAATCAGCATTCTTTTCTTATTACTATTTGTGTCTGTGGTTGCTGCTCCCCTCTTTCAAATTTTTCTTCCTCCTCCTCCTCACACCACCATCACCATCACAATTATCATCATCACCACCACCACCACTACTACCACTACCAAATTTCTAGGTTTGCAATGACTTGTAGCAACGCACTCATCACGCTTTATGCGCCATTGTACAGTGTGATTCAGTGGTACTTGTGGGAACACAAAACACACAGGAGTCTCTACATTGCCACAGTTTCCTATAGCTTCATGTCTCTAAAGTAGATGCTCAATATAATTATTGGTTATACTTTTTGTTTCATGAATATACAACTAGACGAACTGTTCATGCTGATAAGCAACCAGAATAGCTAGAAGAGTTGATATTTTGCATCTTATCTTTCTTTCATTTTTCTTTTACTTCTTATTTCAGATGTCTAAGTAAATTCAGCTAAAAATAGGTTGCTTTTAAGGTATCCTTGTTTTCCAGTATAGCTCCTATTGACTTTAATGTTAGTATAACTTTACATGTTAACTTGACTTTAGTCACCCCCCCCCCGGAGTCTAAATGTTTCTGTGAAGGTATTTTTGTGACATGTCCCACATGTATACTTTAGATGTTACATGCATATATAGTTGATATCATATAATATGAAAATTTGTTCACACATATATAAATTTTAGGAAGAGTGATATCTTAGATACTCTTCTTTCACTATGAGGAGATACCATGAACAAGGCAATTCATAACAGAAGGTATTTAATTGAGGGCTTGCTTACAATTTCAGAGGGTTAGTTTATGACCATCATGTTGGGAAACATGGCAGCATGTAATGAGAATTTTGGAATTTGGGTTTCTTTTTAAAAAAAAAAAGCACAGCGATAGTATAAGTATATAGTTTCATTTTTATCCCAGGCATAGGGATATGGGGTGGCTTCACAGCAGGTATGATTTGCCTTGTGTTCTAGTAGGGACATGGTTTGACTAGATGCAGATAGTGTCTGTGATTGTGTGACATTTCAAATTCTGGTTCGACTTTTCGGAGGATAAAAAAATGTGAGAGCCCTGCTAGGCTGGTTGCTGGTTGGTTGTTGGACGCTGATGATTGCGGTTTGTTAAGTAGCTGTGCACAAAGAAATGACCACAGGAAGAAATTATATATTGTGTCAGTGAAAATGAAACTTGTCCCAAGGAACTTGACACCCCTAATCAGCAGGAAGGACTTCTTAACAATAATGGCTGCCCCCTTTCCCACTCTGTCCTTTTGTCTCTCCTATCTAGTGTTAGGGGGTTGAAAGGATGGAAACAGCATGGAGAATGGGAAAATAAAAAGGAGCACACAAAGTAGTGAGTGCCAGTTACAGTGGCAGGCAGGCACGTGCTGGAGCAGTAGCCGAGACCTCATATCTCACCTACCAATAGGAGACATAAAGAGACAGCCTGGCATGACTTTGAAACCTCAAAGTAACCAGCAATGGTGCATCTCCTCCAACATGACCATACTTTCTAATTTTTCCAAAAGAGTTCTACCAGCTGGGAACAAAACTCTCAAATATATGAGCCTATGGGAGTCAATCTCATTCAAACCACCACACCTGGCTAGCAGGTCTTAGTGTGCTCGTGACTTTTCCATCTGCCTGCTAAGTAAACACTTTGAGGATACCTTGTCTGGAGTCCTGGGTATTTCCAGGTGTTTTAGGAGTTTGTTTAAGTTTGAGAGTATTTGTCTTTTTATATACAAATGTTTGTTTTCCTCTTTGGCTTTTATTATACTTTCTTTCCCAAGACCTGTAGGCTTAGAACTTTTTAAACCTACTCTATTTGGGGTTCTTTACTGCTTATATCTCCCTTCCAACCCACCTACCCTAGATAGGAGAGAAAAGAGGGTAATGGGAACAGGAGAAGTAGACCTTTTTAGACTCAGTTCCTTGAAGTGATTCCACTGGCGTAGTCTGCAGGATTCCAGCAGACCCATTAAGCAGCAAACCAGCAATTCAGTAAAGGTGACTGCAAGCACAGTAGCCAGAACTCAGAGCAGCAGCCGGAACCTCGAAGCATTCACTGGGACAGTTTTCTCTAGGAGAGTCTCAGTGGGGAGCCATGAACAGCCAAACAAGGAAATGATGCCCAGACCAAAAAGCCTTGCCTCTTGTTTTGGGCTCGGTTACATATCTATCTCTTCTCAGATTCCATACGAGGATGTTTCTCAGTTGGCAAAGACCTTGCCCCACAAGAGGCGGTTCCTCTTCCAGTGGACAAACACCACCTATTCTCTCACAAGTCTGTTTCCAGCAGAAAAACACCACACACCCTCACAGAAGTCTGTTTCATATCCCACACTTGGGATCAAAACAAAAACATATTTACATCCACTACGAAGACCTTCATCTTGTCCCCTGACAAAAAAACAGGAATGTCTATGATTCAATCTAAAAACAGCTCACCACTTGGGGACTAGAAGGACATGTTGGCTGGTTTAAAATTCCATAGCTTCTGTTGGAGTGTTTTTTTCCACATTAGCACTGTACGTTGTTTTGTTTGTTTGTTTGTTTGTTTGTTTAGAGTTGCACATTTCACATTGCTGAACTCCTGTTCTTGTCCTAGCTCATCTTCTCCAGAGGATGCTCTCTAGAAGGCCACAAGCATTCCTTTAAAGAAGACTTATTCTAAACACACCTCTTGGCTGGCTGCTTCTTCACTAGGCTCAACAGCAACCAATACAGGCTCTGGGCTGCTTTTCCACCACCAGCTCCGTGTTCATGTGTTTGTGTCCTAGAATCAAGGCATCCCTCCCTTCACTTATTCTCACCAGGTAACCAGAGACCCCGGAAGTAAAGCCAATGGATTCCAGTAGGTTTCTTGTCTTAGATAGGAATACTCAATAACTCCAGAAGACTCTTGGCAAGACTACCCTTTCCCCAAAGGATGACACAAGAGCAACAGGATGTTGTACATCTGCATATCTCCAGTGTGAGCGGGGACTGAGGACCTGAAGTAGTGCTCCACCCAAGCTTGTTTAATTACCTTGCCTGTGGCCTACAGCATTATCCCATTGGGATCCGCTCAGGTAACAGTGTAAGTGCAGGCAGTACTTTGAATAGCTAATGAGAAAACAGGTAGAAACTAATAATGCCCATTTCCTCTTTCAGTAAGATCAAGCCCCATTTCCCCTCATGTTGTTTTTTTTTTTTCCTTTACTGTAAGCATTGATTGCTTTGCTGTTAACAGCCTTCCCTTTCCACACTGCATCTCCTTCTCTAAGTGTCTTGCCATCTTGGTTTACTCTGAGGCCACTTCCATTGTTTCTAGCTAACTGAGGAGTCTCATTAAAGACTCTTATTACTGCTTTTATTCAGTTTGGGGTCTTAGCTGTAATAGGTGGTGTTCTGGTGGAATGTTCTATTACATAGACAACCATGTCTTAAAGGTACACTGAAATGTGTTTGATAGTAACATTGACAAGTCCTGAATAATCTTAAGTCAGAATTCTCTGCTGCTCCTGACTAAAATGAGAACTCTCCCTTTAGCACTGATGTGGAGGTGTATCACGGTCAACGTAACAAAGACAAGGGACATGGTTTGAGTGGGCCTGCCAAGCACACACTGGAAGAGTGACGTCAAAGCAAGCTTTTCAGCTTTCACTAGCAATTCTGGTCTAAAAATGGAAAGGAAGATTGGGGAGCAGAGAGCGCATTGTCTGGTTTATCTGTCTACATTGATCTTACTCACTAGGTAATTGCTTAGCCCCCATGTCTCACTTTACTGGCCATCACCTCAGGAAGCGGTTTCTGGCTGATCACTCCGAGGCCTGTTTTTTGAGTCTCTTTGATATAGACACAGCCAGCTACCCCACAATTAAAGCTTCATGTCATGTCCAGAAAACAAATAAGGCCGGCACAATGGGATGAAAAAAGGAACTGCGTAGCAAATGAGAACATAGTAATGGGAGAAAAAAAAAAGTGCCTTTCCTCTCTATTCTCATTTTCTTCTTCTGTGAGAATCTATTGCTATAGCAACACATTAAGTCTCCTTTGTTCTGTCTTTAGTCAGAGTGGCATAACCAGCATCAGCTGCTGAAGCTCATGGGCAATATTGGCAACAACACTACATTTAGCAAGACAACATGAGGAACAAACCTACCTACTAAATATTCCTAGTGCAACACTGGTTGCCAGACATTGCTCAGAGCCTTTTAGAGTCAGTCATTCTTGTGGACCTCGGGGTAGGAAAGGAAATACTCAAACATCCACTTCTGTTATGAATGACAGGAGGACAATCCGTCTGTCTGTCTATCTTTCTTACTTTCTCACTCCCTCAGCCAATCTTCATTTATCAATTGTGAAAAATTGGTTTTTTTTTTTCTGCCCCCTTAAAAAATTAAAAGAGATATGGAATTTTCATATTACAATTAATTTTCCCAAACATTTCCTGGCTTTTTTTTTCTAGTCACATCATAGTTAGAAAAGGCATTTGAAATTATTTCATCCGTCTTTAAAGTGTAAGCTTTGTTTCAGGCTAATGCCTGCTCTAGCTTGGACCATATCCCATGTATACTCAAGGCGACTATTATATATGCATTTGAATGTTCCACTGCTATCTAATGGAATCTTCTGTATAATAGCCCAGAAATAGAACCAGCCAGGGTGACCATTAACTCTGACTTGCAAAAACCATGAAGATAATTATTTTAAGTTAAATAAAACAGGCACATGATCCCATGTGAATTATTTTGTCATGTAAACATGGAACAGAATAGAACGGTAGAGCTGAGTAAGGGTTAGGGAGAGGAATATATATATATATATATATATATTGGGAGGGCTATAGAAGTAAGTTCTAAGTCAAATAATGTACAGCCTCCAGGAGGAACCAGTCCTGCTAGCACCATGATTTTAACCCATTCAGACTTAACTCTGAACTTTGGACATTTGCAGATTATAAAATTAAAAAAACTCATTTTGTTATAAGTCATTCAGTCTGTGGTTGTTAACAGTGGCCATGGCAAACAAAATCAACCTAGACAATTCCAGAGGTAGCTGGTTGCCCAGGCACACCTGAGATGGTGGAGCCATCCCAGCCCACTCATCCCTTCCTGCCCCAGCTCTTTGTGTTTGCCTGTGACATGTCAGAACTCTGGAGACAACAAGTCCATGCTGGAACTGGTTCCAGATTCTGACTCACTGATACCCTGTTGAAACCTGCTTTCAGACTTTCCCCTCATGCTCCTCAAGAAGTGACAGCTCCGTGCCACTTTTGTTCTCTGGCTTCACCTCTACCCGCTCAGTCCCCACTCTCTGGCCCTGTGAGCAAGCTGATGACAGTTCCTCATGCAACACAAGGCATGATTGAGTTGTCTGACTATATTTACTCAAAACCGTATGTTATCTTTTCCTACTGAAATAAGATTCTAAGACAACAACGTACGAAATGTTTCTGATCCTCATGTTTTGTAGGCAGGCCTTCATGTGCTCATGATGGTAGTTTTAAACATAATATACTTTGGGTTTTTTTTTTGAGAGACTTAAATTACTATACGTCACTAAAAATATCACTCTAGTACTTTCAGTTTCTGAGTGGACCTGTGTAATAATTGATTTCCCCCAATTTTGTGCAGTTGACACTGAAAGTCCTCACTGGACAAAGGTAATATGAGGTTCTGATGGTTTTATGTGCTTTCCCAAGTTATTACAGAAAATGTCAGGTGGAACCTTCAGGAGGGCTCTCCTAAGTGTTTCTACAAATTTCATAACAGAAGTTTTGTCAGTTTTCCCATGCAGTTTGGTACTGAGACTGGAATTTAAGAATTGAGAATGATAAAATGGCTCTCCTGTATAAGATAAGCCAACAGCTTGCACTGGCAAGGTAACAAATGCACTGGACACTCTGTAACTCTATTAACAGAGGCAAATACTTGAGTAAAGATAAGCAGCATAAATTCTTCATCAAATCCTCAAAACACCACTAGCATAAAAATAAAAAGTGCTAAAATGAAGACACGAATATCAAAATACAAACTTCAGCTGTTACTTGAGTAACTTCCTATGTGATTCAGAATTTGTGTATGGGATATTTGTACAAATATGCAACTGTCAGAAACCTTCAGTTCTAATACTAAATGCCTGCCTTTGGTGAACATTGGCATATACTTCCGGTTTGTTCATTCATTCATTTCTTCTGCACCCAGAAACACGGCACCATGGGAAAAATCTGCAGTGCTCAGCAAGAGAATGAGAGCAGACTGTGAATAATCCATCCAAGTCCTGATTCATTTCTGTAAGGTGGCAATAGGTTCAGGGATGCACATGTGACCCGACACAGGCTAACAAAATTCTTTCCCTGTAGACAAGCCCACAGGAAAAGGAAACTCCCTTTAGGTTATTGTTAATCCGGTAGGAAAGACGTCAGGTCACATCCTGGTAGTAGCCTAGACAATCTGCTGGGAAGGGTAAAGGCAAGGAGGATGGGTGGGCAGGCAGCTACATGATTAGGAATAGGGGGGGGGGGGGGAAGCTGGAAGCTACATGAAGAACCAAGCAAAATCATCATGTTACGAGACCACGTCCCAGTTTCTGCTTATAAGCCTCAGTTTCCTTTGAGCCTCTGTGTCCATTACTTATCTCATTACTGTGACAACATAGCTGATGAAAGCAACTTAAAGAAGGGGCTACTTGACTCAGGGTTTGAGGGTGCAGTCCATCCTGGTGAGAAAATCCTGGCAGCAGAGGTGAGAGTCAGGGGCTCATACTGCACCTGTCACCAAGGAGCAGAGAGATGAATGCTGGTGCTCACTTCACTGTCTCCTTTTTATTCAGTCCAAGGCCCCAGCCCATGGGGATTACTGCCTGGATTCAAGGAGCGTCTTCCCAGGTAGTTAAACTTCTTTGGCACAACCCCATATGCACACACAGGTTTGTTTCCATGGTGAGTCTAAATCCTATCAAACTGACAGTGAAAAGCAGCCCCTGAGCTACTCCAAACTGATAGATAGGATATATGTATTTGTGTGTGTATGTGTATGTGTATGTATGTTTGTATGTTTATATGTATGTATATAGGTGTGTTTATGTATATATATGCATATGTGTGTATATATATACATATATATACATTATATACATATACACATACATATATATATTCATATACATATACACATATTTTCCTTAAGATGGTTTGTCCTGGGAAAGGCAGAACTTGCCCTCTCTAGGTCACTGAGAGTAGCAGCCCCCCTTCCCTCCTTTATAGATAACATTAGACTCTGGGCAGAAAGGCTGGGGAACTGCAGCAGGGCTCTGGATAGCAGGCCCCCTTTTTTCCTTTCCTTTCCTTTCCTTTCCTTTCCTTTCCTTTCCTTTCCTTTCCTTTCCTTTCCTGTAAGCCAGAGAAACTCTGATTTGTGGGGACGATTATATTGTACTAAACTGAGGAGATGGTAGCCGGATGTGACAGTCAGGAATTAGAGAGATGAAGACAAATTCACAAGAGCTAACAAGGAACAACTGCCACTTACATTCAACAGACTGGTGTTTCCTAGATACTAGACAGATTTGCCCAGATGTTATTACCTAGGAATCACTATGATCACATCCAGTTGTAAGAAGTCAAAGCGCAGTATCACTAGACAGGCCTTCTCGTGTTAGTACAGGAAGCATTGTCTAGAGAGGTTGTGCTTAAGCTGACACCTAAATGACAAGAATGGGACAGCAAGGTAAACACAACATGACAGCCCTTCTCAGGAGAGGAAGCAGCTGGGGCAAAGTGCTAATTTGGAGACTCCAGTGTATATGAAAGACATGAAGGCCAGTGATGTATGTAACAAAGTTTGAGCGTGCTCGCCTATGAAGCGCAAGGTCCTAAGTTCAATACCCGAAACAAAAGAATAAGAACAAAACAAAACTAGTCACAGCAGCAAGGTGTATAGGACAACACTTTTTTTAAAAAATCATTTTGTTGGCACAGAAAATAATGTAACTGACTATGGAGTCTATATCCATAGCGGAAACTACTTTTGTGCTTATTTATCCCTGTTCCTATGCTCCCTCTCCATCTTCCCATGTCCTCTCCTGCTAATCCTCTCCTGTGATGGTTAATATTTATTGCTTGTCAGGCTGGTAAGACTTAGAATCACCTGGCAGACAAACCTCTGAGCACGTCTGTGAGGGAGCTTCTAGCCTGGGTAAACTAAGATGGGAAGACTCGTGCTAAATGTGGACTTCCCAGTCTGTGGGCTAGCATTCCCAGACACGGGAGAAAGCACATGGGACAGCAGCATTCATTCAGGTCTCTCTGCCCCTTGGCTACAGGTGAAGCATCACAGGCTATCACACATTCTTGACCCCATTGATTACATGGTTTGGGGTTTTGTTGTTTGAATTTTACAGTTCTTTATATAGTTTAGATATCTCTCCTGTGTCTCCTGTATAGTCGGTCAAGACTTGTTTTCCATTCTTCCTTCTGGTGATGGTTTCCTTCACTACTACACTTTCTTTCTCAGCTATAGCACCATGGCGTTTCTGAGTAGATACTTTAAAGGGAATATACACTTATCACTAATTAAACCCGGCAGGAAATGCTCTGAGATGCCCAGGAAAATGAACTGAAAGACAAGAAATGTATTAGCTCTATATAATGAAACTGAAATGCTTTTTAGAAAGGCAAAACCAATCAAAAGCAAGTGGAAATAAAAATGTGGACTATCAGAACAGTGTGATTCCTCCAAAATCAATCTCTATCTCCAACGCATAAAACCCTATCAGATTCTGTTGTTGCAATTAGACAAGGCAACTATAATTCATTTGAAGATATAAATAAAACAGGAATGGCCAGAAACGCTCTGAAAAGCTAGAGCAATGATGAAGAGCCAGTATTATCAGGTACTGAATACTAATGTGAACTCTATGCGGTTCATGGCAAAATCACTATAACAAAATCAGCAGAACAAAAGACAGAAAATAGATTTGTAATCCTTTTAGGAAACCCTGAAATCTGATAGTGAAGCTGCTGTTCTACTTTCAATAGGGAATTTAATGGAGAAAATAATCTCCCAGAAGGATGGTGCTGCTGCTCCCTACTTCATGAAACTAAGTGCCATGACCTCTTCAACCCAAGTGTTGTCACTGTAAAACACGATTATAACAGATGAGTCACCACCGAGGGTACAAGACAATTCTTCGGAGACTGATGACATTTTATCTGCTCAATAGGTGCCTAGACTCTTAAAATGCTTTATAAATCACACTGCCGTTTCCTATCTCGAAATCAGAAGTTGTACTGGGCAGTAGCTATGGAAGGTACCTTGTATATCCTGTGCGTTTGATATCAGCTTGCTCTCTAATCAGATGGTTGTACTTCCATAATGATGCCCCATCGCAATGGGAAGGCTCCTAATAGGATGCTATGGCACGAGGGATACTGAATCATGATTCCTTTTGCTAATTTATTGACTTATTTGCATACATGATGACTTATCCTACGAAAGAATATGAAGTGGTTTTCAGCAGAAACTCAATAACATGATAAAATATAAGTGAAAAAGTAAATGAGTCCCCATGGCAAAGACAATTTAAAAGAGTAGGTGATATCGACAAGGGAATGTTAAAGGATTATATAAAGGGTTATGTACTTGCCTATAGTTTATTGCTAATATTTTCCTGAGCTATCTTTTTTTTCCTGACCTATCAAGATAAAAGATAAAGTCAGAGAGAGAGAGAGAGAGAGAGAGAGAGAGAGAGAGAGAGAGAGAGGAGAGAGAGAGAAACAGAGACAGAGACAGGCAGAGACAAAGAGAGACAGAGAGATTGACGGCTCTGTTGACCGGAAGTTAATAATAAAGTTGTATGCTTTCCTAAGGAGGGAAAGAAATTACGTGAATTTTTAAGTAGAATACACAAGCTTGTTTGAACTGTGCAGTATTTCTGTGTACTTTGGGTCTGGAGAGCTTGAACAGATTGGGTTCTAGCTAACAATGTATCCACAGTGATGTATTCCTCCCGAACAACGCTTTCCTTTGGGTGAGCCTCTCTGTCTTTTCCCATTGTTATCTGCAATTCTCAGGTTCTATGTTGAGTTCTATTCTTTTTTTTCTGGACTCACTCTGTAGACCAGGCTGGCCTCAAACTCACAGTGATCTGCCTGTCTCTGCCTCCTCAGTGCTGGGATTAAAGGTGTGTGCCACCACGCCCGGCTAAATTCTATTCTAAGCTGACTCACGCCTGGATATTTATTAAGGAGTCCTTGAATCCACTAAGAAAGGCAAAGATTAAGATTGGGCCAAGGGACAAGCTGATAGGAAACAGGCCTGATTGACAGCTTTGGGTTCCCAATAGGCAGCCCATGAACTCAGAACATCCATCAGAGAAGGCTTAGGCTGGCTCAAAGTGGCTCCTATGCCCATTTTAGTTAGTTAATGGAAGTGGGCCATTCTAGGAAGGGACCATAGGCAAGGCTTCTCTCTGGGGAGGTGGGGATACCTAGAACAGATGATTTCTCAAGGCATGGTTGATAGCTGGGAAATCAGTTTATTGGAAGAAGGATTGCATATCCATAGAGGATCCTCAAACACCAAATCCAGGCTCAGCAGGGAATCTCTATCACAGAGAAACATGGTGTTCAGGGTTTACCTGTATAGCAGACCAGTATTGTGTATGTTGTCCCTCCTTCTCGCCCTCTCTCCCTCTGTTTCTACTCACATAAACCCACAATCTTCAGATATTTTCAACCATCAAAATTGTATTGTGCCTTGTGTTAGATTAATTGAGAGCTAGCAGAGATCCTAAGCTGAGCTGTATAGGTGATAAAATTTGTCTCCATGGCCACAACCTTTTCTCTGCCTCTTTCCCATCTTCTTGCTCTTGGCCCTTCTCTAAAACTTACTCCAAAAGCTGAATTTATGCCTTCATGCTCAGCACTTTTGCTGCCTTTCCAGACCCTTCTTTTACTAATTTCTTTATTATCAACACTAATAGAGAGAGATTATCATGCTTATAACATTTTTCAGGGGTAAATGCTTTTTAAAAAAATTTGTTTTACTCTCACAAGTGAAGGGGTGTGAAACTGTGATGTGAAATTTCATACACATGCAGAGAGAGCAGGAGAAAATAGATGGGTATTTGAGTATTAATCAAAGTACCAGGAGAAAATATAGTGCTTTTCAAAGATTAGTCCTCTCTTTGACTAAATAGATCTAAGACAGTGTTCTCTGATGCCAGATAATACCAGGCAAGGAATCTAAGTGAGCTGCAGAATAATGACGTATATGCACATTCTATTTACTATCAGCCACACTTGATAACACCCCTTTCTAAATCTCTGGAACTCATCTCCAGGTATTCAGAAAGAGACATATAAAACTTTTTCAGTGATCCTCCCCTGCTCTTTTGCTTTGAGTCTCTCATCACTGTTGTCTGTTGGTCAAGAGGCCACCTGACGCACAACTCCTAGTTCTAACTGTAGTCATTGTGAACACTCAAGCATTCATGCCAAGAATGCTGACCAAGTGCCTCAAGTGGAGCAAACACCTAGTATCCTCTCTGTTATGTGCCCCACTAGAAGAATGGAGACGCCACCCAACTCCATGAGTTGTGTTTTCAGGTGAACAGTGCTTTGCTCCATTTCCAGGAGAACAACTGGAGAGGAAGTGCTTTGCAGGATTGATGCAGATGTGCAGTACAGTCTCTGCTCCGTAGTTTTCTGTTTGTGTTATTAGGACTGAGGCCGCTGGACTTGGCTGAGCTGGGCCCATGTAGATGTCTCCTCTCTGGGAAGGACACAAAACTGCCTCCCTTAATCCAGTGTCAGCTCGGAAATGTGATCTGTCATCCTCTCACTCCAAACTCTCCTTCAAATTTGATTTTTACTAGCAGTCCTCCTAGTTTGTGTCCAAACACATCGAAATCCCAGTTAAGAGTTTAGGCTTCTGTTGTGTATACAAAGGAATTTAAGAAGCAAGATAACATTTATGGAAGCCAAGTGCTTCCTCAGCATTTTTTGACTTGAAGAATAACAAGATCTATATATATATATATATATATATATATATATATATATATATATATATATATATTATTCTTTTTCTCTATTAAAAAAAATTAAAGTTGGTGAGTTAAGTCATAAAACCAAGTTTGCAGACCTTAAGATATGCTAAGCCGAAGTATAATCCCAAAGTTCACCACCTTTCCTGTAGGACAACGCAGAGACATTCAAGACAACAAGCTCTACTTGATGACTTTCAGCACTTAATTTATTTTATGTGTCTAGGAACGAACTATATGTAGACCTACACATTTACCCTACACATTTTGTACTGTTTAAAAGTCAGCATAGAAAAGGGCTCAAGAAGCCAAGGTACCAAGGCACCTTTCCTTCTAGGTGGATTGCCATGTGTGGGCGCCAGCATATTGCTTCTGTTATTAGGAACTTCTTTTAGTCTCAAAATCTTGCGTCTCCAAAGGACTCCCCACACAGAACAAGTAACCAAGGAAAGCCTTCTGTTTCCTGTTTCCAGGAATGAGTAACAAAAAGAAAGCATGCGTCTAACAGGTACGTCATTCCAAGCCCACAGTAACCCTGAACTTGTACACATACCAGGAGTTTCATAGTGCTTTCTAACACGGAGCTTCCGTTCTTTTCGATTCCCATGTCACGTGACATTCCTAAGTATTTTAGCTTCTCCTTCGTGCCATGTCCCTACAATCCTTACAATCGCAGAATTAGTTGACTTTTCTAACAGCTGCAAATAACCTCCTCAAATCAATGGCTTACCAAACCAACATTTAGTTCTTGCTCCAGCTTTGGCAGGCCTCCACATGACTTCCCACTTTGAAACTCATGACGAAGGACTAGACACCGTCTGGCCCAGGCTGTTCTCATAGTGGAGGACGGGAACAAAAGGAACAGGGACATTCTGTGCATGCTAATTAAAGCTTTTGCTTAGACGTGGCGTGCGTCATACCCGCTAACAATCGATTGGCTTGAGAAATGGGGTGAGCTGCATCCTTGAGTGTGACAGAAGGGAGGCATGAGTGGAGGAGAGAGGAATAAATAAATTGGAAGAAAATTACACAATCTCTACCAGTTGGGTAGCCTCCAATTTCTCTGGCTGTACTCACTCTTTCACAGAGCCTGGCTCCTGTCTGACTCTCTCAAAATACTATATGCCCTAGAGTTCTGTCCTTGATACAAGCTAACACTGAGCACAAAGCCCTGACTCTTCTTTTTTTCTCTTCTTTCTAAAGCCAGGTGTACCACAGCTCCATTTCAGATCTGTCTTTCCCTGTCTCAGTCTCAGATCATCATCTTAGACTTAACAACCCCTGTTACAACTCCAGATTGCCTTAAAAAAAAACTATGTGTAAGGCCACTTCTTTTGTTGCCCTGCTCTCTGAGTTTCCTAACCCCTTATACTGAAATTATATTCTACTGAGTCTCGGCTACCCAGCCCCACTGCTTTGTCTTAGACAATTTCTTTATGAATAAGACCAAAGCCTTGAACAGTTTACCTGAAGTTTTTCAGCTCTCCAAAGACCATATGCTCCCTTCCTGGCTAAGAAATCTTTCCTAGACACTACCTCATATTTTTTTTCCTACTACCCAAACTTTTAATTGATTGTATTATAGCTTCAGTCTCTATTTCTTGAGCCATGACATCCTCAGTTCTCTACTTCCTCCATGAGTTACCATGGCTATGGTGGGACCCAGCACCATCTACTTTAAATCTGTGATTGTTCATTTCAGTTGTCACCAGGAGATGTCCTGAGCTCCTCTGTACTTTCCCAGGGTTTCCTCTTGCTCACATTTTTATAGAAGTCTAGTTCACATCTTTTCTCTCCTTCTTGCCCAGTATCTCCTTTACACTACCATTTTGAGTTGATACTCTTCCTATTTCAGTGAGAAAAAGTATAAAGAGAGTTTTTACACATTGATGCCCCAACACCTACACCTCCTCCTCCTCCTCCTCCTCTTCCTCCTCTTCCTCCTCCTTCTCATTTCTTATTCTTGTTCTTTTTGTTTGTTTGTTTTCTGAGACAGGCTTTTTTATATAGCCATGGCTATCCTGAATGACCTGGAACTCGATCTGAAGACCAGAATGGCCTTGAACTCACAGAGATTCACCTGCCCCTTCCTCCCAAGTGCTGTGATTAAAGACGTGTTACCACCATCACCCAGCCTACCTTCTTATTTAACTATAATTTAGTGCTTTTTATCAACCTTGCCCATTTTTCCACTTATCTCCCATCCCCACTTAGTCTCTGGTAACCAACTCTACACTTATCCTCTAGACTACTGGTTCTCAACCTTCCTAATACTGTGACCCCTTAATATGGTTCCTCATATTCTGGTGACCCCTACCATTAAAATTATATTCATTGCTACTTCATAACTGAAATTTTGATAGTTATGAATTGTAATATAAATATCTGATACACAGATGGTATTAAGCAACCCCTCTGAAAGGGTCATTTGACCCCAAGAAGGTCACATCCCACAGATAGAGAACCACTCTTCTAGACCAACATTTTTCAGTTCAGTGTATCAAGGAGATCATACAGTGCATTTGATGACTGGCATATTTCATTTAACAAATAGAGCTCTGATTACTGCTATAGACGAAATGGGACCTGGAAGAATAGAACAGACAGCTAAGGCAGACTAGCATCTCATGTGATAGCCTTCTTTATTTAGAGTGTCAGACAATTTATACTTTGATGGCTAAGAAAAATCACATAAGTAAAGCTTATAAGGAGGGGTGGTTAGTTCATTGGTTAAGAGCTTTGGATGCTCTTCCAGAGCACCCAGGTTCAACTACCTCAACCAATATGGTGGCTCATCCATCATCTATAACTGCAGTTCCAGGAAACCTGATGCTCTCTCCTCAGACCTCCACAGGCACCAGGAATGTACATGGTATAAAGACACACATTTGGACAAATTACTCATATACATAAAATAAAATAAATATTTGCCTGTAAAGATGGCTCAGTGTTTAAGAAAAGAAGAAACTACATGTGGGGGAAAAAGCATGTTTTTCCAGAGAGTAATAACTCAATAATAAAAGCAAACAAAAATGAGTAATCTGACATAAACTCACTTCTACTTGCTACATCTGGGAGGGGCATAAAAACACATTCCAAGAAATATTTCATCTTCTGAAGAAACTAAGGTCACAAGACTCATACGTTGTTTTCTTGGGGTTGTATCACAAGCACTCAGGATTCTCCTCATACAACTCTATTATTGGATTGTGTTCCAACAAATTCAAGTGCCATCCATGTTGACGAACATGACAGAGTTTCACTCTGCTTCTTGCTGCATTCTATTTTATCATCTAGGCATTCTATTGTCACTGCCCATTCATTGGTTGAAGAAGGCTGATTATTTCCATTTCTTGGATCTACTGAATAGTGCTGCAATAAGAAGGAGGGTGCAGATGTTTCTTGCACATATCAATTTCATTTCCTTTCAATACATATTCCAGTGTGGGATTAGTAGATTATAAAATAGCTGTTTTTTTTATTTTACAAGACTTGTCATATCCTCCATAATAGATGGACACATTTACATCCCCAACAATTGGGCAAGTGCTTCTCTACACCTTCACCAGCACTTGTTGACTTTTACGTTTTTATTTCATATATATGAGTCTTTTGCATTGTATGTATGTGCACCACATATGTGCCTGGTACACACAGAGGTGATAAGAGGGCACCAGGTTTCCTGGAACTAGGGTTTTGGGTGACTATAAGTCACCATCCGCATGCTGGAACCCATACCAGGTCCTGAGCAGAAGTAACACGTGCTCTCAACTGCTGAACCATTTTTCTAGCCCCCACCTCACTAATTATTTTTTAATTGAGCATTTATAGCTATAAAATCTGCTCTTACAGGAGCTCTCATTGTATCCTATAGAGTCTAGTATGTTGTATGCATTTTCATTCAATTCTAGGATTTTTTTAATTTGCCTCCAACCTCCCTTAATGATCCATTCATATTCAACATTGTATTGTTATATTCTGTGGCTTTTTTTATATTGATGTCTGGTTTTATTAAATTGTGATCAAATACAAGAACTTATTTTCACTTTCTTGTGCTTTGTTAATATATGGACCATTTGGAGAACATTCCATGGGCTTCTGAAAACTGTGCCTTCTATAGTTGGCAAATAGAAGATTCTCTAGATGTCTGTAAAGTCCATTTGACCTATAGTGTCATTTAACTCTGATATTTATTTGTTGACTCTTTTCCTCTGTGTGACTTATGTACTAGTGAGAATGTGAGACTGAAGCCTTTGTCTATGACTGGGTTGTGGCTAATCTGTGTCCTGTACTTTGCTTTATAAAATTAGTTGAGCTAATGCTCAATGTATATATATTTAGAATTGTTACTATCCTCTTGATTGATGACTAATTTTGGTTTGAAGTCTTTTCATCCTTATTAGTAGTGTGGCTGTGTCTGCTTGTTTCCCATTCTGATAGCTTGGCATGTGCTTTCCCATTCCTGAAAGCTGTTTTTGTCTTGCCCAGTGAGGTACATTTACTTACTTGTTTGTTTGTTGTTTACAGACAAGTAGATATCCTAGATTCTTAAATTCAATCTGGTCTTCTGTATCTTGATTAAAGAAATGAGACATCTATATTTATAGTTGTCATGGAAAGGTATGTCTTAAGTTCTATAATGTTATTGTATAATGTCTGGAACTTCTTCAATGCTCACTTACTAATGGACTATTCTGCTATGGTTTATTCCTTTTCATGCCTTACTTAGCATAAGATATTCCTTCAAGTATTTTGTAGCACTGGCTCCATAGTTATGAGTTCTTTTATTTTGTGTTTACAGTGCAAGTTTTTTCTTTCCTTATATTTATGTATTTATTTTCATTTCTTTGTATTATGGTATTCTGGACACAGATACCTGGATTGAAAGTTCTGTTTCAAACATAACAATACGTTGTATGGTTTCCTGCATTTCAACTATCTGTTGATTACTCTGCTATTATTTTGACGGGTTTGCCTTTAAATGTGACTTTGTGCTTCTCTCTTGTGCCTTTCAAGATTGTTTTGTTTACTTACTGTCTAAACAGTAATGTGTATGGAGGTTCTTGCCTCGTCTTTTTTGTTTGGCTCTGGAGAGGCAGCAGCGGTTGTTGCTGCTGCTGTTTGTTTGAATTTGCCATTCTAAAGGCCTCCTGTATTTGGATGCCTCTCTCCTTAGATTTGTAGAATTTTCTGTCATAGTTATTTGATATTTTATGTGCCGTTAGCTTGTACTTCATCTGTGATCCATAAGTTCGGTCTTTTAATGGAGTTCTGAACACCTCATGTTTTCTGGTCTCACTTTCTGAACGTGTCATCTCCACTGTCTGAATGTTCTAATCATCTACCTTGTCCTGAAGCTCTGATAATCTGTCTTCTTCTTGATCCATTCTGATGCTGAGGCTTATAGTTAGTTTTTCTCTTTTACTTGTTAAACTTTTCAATTCTTCTAAATCTCAATTTGTTATTTTTAGTATTTCAGTTTCTTCATTGTCCCCTCCGCCCTGTCCTCTAGTCTGCTTAGTGCTGGATCATATTGTACTTGTTACCAAGCGGCTCATTTGCATCCTCCTTGAAATCACTCAGGAACTTGTGTCATCTTTGATCTTTTAGAACACTCTTGAAACCATTTTGAATTCATCAGCATCACTGAAGAAGCCTGAGAATATGTGGCATTTTATAGGCCAGTCTGTGATTGTTTGGGACCCCATGCAATCTTATGCCTGAACTGACTTTTTAGGGGTATCCATCGGTAACTTATTCAGGACAAATGCCCTGAGAACTCTTAACAAGGATCAGAAATGTTGTTAATAGGAAGTCCTTTGAAACATTAAATATTGGACTTAAATACTAAACGTAATCAAACCATTGTATGGTTTTGGCTTCTTTGTCAAAAATCACGTGTCCTTAGGTATTTGAGTTTATGTCTTGGTGTTTGAAATGACTCCTTTTATTAACTAAGTATGTTTTTATGCCAATACCATGCAGTTTTTATTACTATTGCTCTGTTGTACAGCTTGGATTCTACCAGAGAATTCCTACAGCTGATAAATACCTTCAGCAAAGTGGCCGGATAAAAAATTAACTAAAAAAAAATCAGTACCCCTCCTGTATACAAATTACAAACAGGCTGAGAAATAAATTAGGGAAACAACACTCTTCACAATAGTCACAATAAGATAGTGTCTTTTTTTAAAATTAATTTATTCTTGTTACATCTCAATGGTTATCCCCTCCCTTGTATCCTCCCATTCTTCCCTCCTTCCCATTTTCCCCTTATTCCCCTCCCCTATGACTGTTCCTGGGGGGGATTACCTCCCCCTCTATATGCTCATAGGGTATCAAGTCTCTTCTTGGTAACCTGCTGTCCTTCCTCTGAGTGCCACCAGGTCTCCCCCTCCAGGGGACACGGTCAAAGGTGAGGCACCAGAGTATGTGACAAAGTCATATCCCACTCTCTACTGTGGAGAATGTTCTGACCATTGGCTAGATCTGGGTAGGGGTTTAAAGTTTACTGCCTGAATTGTCCTTGCCTGTATTGTCCTTGGCTGGTGCCTTAGTTTGAGTGGGAAGATAAAGTGTCTTAATGTAATTCTAACCAAGCAAGTGAAAGACCTGTTTGACAAGAACTTCAAAGCTCTGCAGAAAAACATTGAGAAAGATATCACAAGATGGAAAGATCTCCTATGCTCATGGATAAGTAGTATTAACATAGTAAAAATCACCATCTTACCAAAAGCAATCTATAGATTTAATGTGATTCCCGTCAAAATACCAACACAATTCTAGATCTTGAAAGAACAATTCTCAACTTCATATGGAAAAATAAAACAAAAACCGTAGAAAAGCTAAGACAGTTCTATACAGTAAGAGAACTTCTGGAGCTATCTCCATTCCTGACTTCAATTAAAAATTTAAGAGAAAGTTATTATGGAAGCACTTCTCTAGATAATTAATATTCCAATTTTCCAATATGTCCGGTTTTTAGTGTCAGCCTCTGATTCCAATTCCCACTCCAGCCCTACCTCCTGAAGTCATAATATTGGTGTAGCCAGCCTTTAATTCTTAGCATAGTAATGGTTATGCCAAACCTCCTCTGAGCAGTCCATTCGTAATGATGTGTAACACATGAATTCTCCATTTCTATTCACACTCTGAATAGTAAAGTCTCAGGGTTACTAGAGAATAAGGAACGAGCAGAATTCACAGGGGAAATATCATTCAGTGGATAGCAGACTAAAGCATAGCAATCTCAAGAAATCAAAGGACGTGAGTAATTTCCAGTGACATTTCATGGGTAATAAAATCCTCAGGAAAGAGACAGGTCAGTCTAAGAAACAAAACAGACAGGACCGTAATCATCTGTGCCCTTGTAAACCTGTGAGAGTAAAGACTGACTCATTGGTGGTAAAGGTTTTGATTGCACCTGCCTCGTGCACAGGACTGTCTGTCCTGTGGAAGGACAGCATGTAATTGATGGTAGTGTTACTATGAAGAGGAAATGGAACTGGCAGCCGAAGTCAGGCATGTTCCTTGGACAAGAGTATAATGAGCAATTTTGGCTGGGTTTGCTCCTAAAAAAAAATATACATGAAATTGAATGTGACTGGCATATAAAAAGATGAATCCCTTCCAGAGCTAGAGAGGTCTAGTGGTACCGAGCAACAATGAAGACTCCTGCTTAGACAGAAAGTCACAGTGTAGGGCAGCTTCATCTGGGACTGCTCTCCTAAAGTTTGCATCAGTGAGAGGAGACAGCCCACTGGCTGTGTTGATAACAGCAAGGAGAGAAGTAACTAAGTACATGATAAGGAACAGGTAAGGGAAAAGAGCTCTATTTGCAGCTCCACCATGGTGATGCACTCCATCATGGTGATGCAATATCGCCATGGTGATGCACTCCATCATGGCGATGCAATATCGCCATGGTGATGTGCTCTGTCATGGTGAGGTACTATTGCCATGGTGGAGAAAGCATAGCAACTGAATCACGCTCACATCTGGGAAGGTCAGGAAGCAGGGAACCAGCCTAGGTCTAAAGAAGAACCAGGCTATGACCTATGAGGCAAAGCCCTAAAGGTCCTGAAGGGTCCTAAAGGCTCTGTAATCTCCCAAAGACCTGTGGACCAAGGGTTCAACCACAGGAACCTCTATGGGAACCTTTTACACCTAAGTCATAACATCAGCATTGAGAACCTAGACCAGAGGGTCCAATGAATCAGAGTCACTTATCAGACAGGAAGGTCTTGGGTGAGAAAATAGAGTGAGTTCTGGGCATTGTGGAGGGTGTAGAGTTGTACTGCAAAATGTACTTCTTAGCTTTAAATTGCCTACCACTCTCTTGACATCCAGTGATGTCAAGGGGGTAAGAATAGCGCTGACCACCAAAACCATTTTACCAGTGGGTGTTCTAAACAATTGAATAATTGAATGAGTCAAACATTTTTAAACAATTAAGAAGTTGACGGAGGTCGAGAAAGCCCCAGTGCTTTCAATTCAAGCAGCACATTTCAATAAAGCTAAAGTTTTCTTTCACTCCCAGCATCAAATCAGAGGATTATATGTCACAAATGGGAATCAAAGTACCAACGCATGTGACTAAGTCTCTGCATGAAAGGAATAAAATTCTTTTTAAGGTAACACATAAGCCTGTCTTGCTCTGATCCAGGATCTCTGGTATGTACTCATTTCTTTCCTGAGATATAAAGATACAAACGCATCCAGGGAGAATCAAATCTCAGGCCTTAATCTCCAGTGTTCTGCAAGGCTCAGTTGCTTCCTTTGAGAAACCTGGCAAGAACCATTGATTTTTCCCAGAAGCAAGCAAACACCAGCTAATTCCTTGAGGCAGTTAATGACTCTGTTATTTAGCATTTCTCAAGGGCTCAGACACTGAATGTACAGAGCCCTCCCCAGGGGTAAAGAACTCTATCAAGGCAAAAACATGGGAGAAAAGTGAGGCATTGACGTGGGCCCCAGACAAACATATGTGTCTGGACTGGTAGAGGGTGGATGAGGTAAGGGTACCACCATTTCACCCCAGCGTCACTATCTCAGCTCAGGGTGAGTATTGTTGAATGGCGTCTCAAACCATGTGAGGGAAAGCATAAGCCTTCCATAGGTGACACATTGACTATAGAGGAAATCCTGATTAGCCATGTGGAGATATACATTTTTGTGAATATCTGGGTAGTTTCATACAATTCATTCCCAGTGATCAGATAACAGAAAATTCACGTAACTTAGCCAAGGTTACAGTCTTATGGTGTAAAGCTAGAGTCAAACCCGGGTTTTAAATTCTACGTTCACACGAGTATGGGGGCTAGGATTGCAAAAGCATATAGAACGTATCCTCCATTGATATATTTCAAGGCATAGTGAGTTCCTACCATTTGTGGCATGGAGGGAAATGGAGATTCCTATGTTGAGGAAAAGAATCTAGAGATGGTGACATCACCTCAGCTCACTCATGTAAGGCATAAAGATGTTGAGAGCATAATGGTTGGCAAAGGCTGGGGGCAATGGAGCAAACTTGGTTTGCTCAGATGGGCTCAAGAACTTCTGGTATGCTGTGTTGCAGCCAGGTTACCGTAGCTTATGATAGTGTTTTATATTTCACATTTATATATTTCCACAGAAATGTTTCAACCATAGAGAAATGTTAAATGACCAACGTTGATATGCTTACCCTAGTTTGCACACTATACAATGTAGACATGTATCATAACATACCTCATAGTACTCCATAAATACATACAGTTGTTATGATTTGAAAAAGTTAATTGAAATAAATTTAAACTGTTAATAACCACTATTAAATCTCTTCTACATAATTTTAATGCTTATATAATCCAATTCAGAAATATTCTATAAAGAATATGCTTCTGTATATTTAATTATGATATAAACTTTTCTTCTCAGAAATGGTACAAAGATTGGTAGATGGAGAATCCAGAACACTGTCCTGTGTCAGTGTGGACATCTCTAGCATCCCTGGCACTCTGCCATCTGTTTCGAGACATCACAAGAATTACTAGTCAGGCTCATGTTTTTCTGGATGCTCAGGAATTGGACTTAAAAGAGATTTGAACATTTTATTCCATAGGGCACAGAAGTAAGGGGAGGGAGTGAATCCATGCAGGGCTTCGAGGCAATGTATTCAAGAGATTGCTGGCCACTGTGCTTCCCTGGGGGCTCAGTTATCTACTTTGTTTTTATCACAGGAGGTGACTACCAGGAGGAAATGTGAAAAGAAAGGACTTGGCACAGACTTTCACAGAATTCATCATCTAGGAAATGAAATTCCATTGACAGTAAAGCTCCCCTTGGCAGTGGCCTTTCTCCTCAGGTTTGCTGAGATGTGTTACAAAAACAAACAACAACAACCACAAAGCCCTGTTCATATATCTGCTTCTATGCTTATCATAAGCTGTGTAAAGTGCTGGGCACTTTGTGCACGTCATCCACACTCTTGGCCATTACTGCCATGATTGTTCTGGTACATGCTAGAAAGCTCAGCTCAGACCATTTGAAGAAGTAGCTAAGGCCACGTAGTCAGTGAGAACTGATGGTTTCTGCTCTGACATTTCCATTGGGGTAATATTCATAAGCCAGATGTATAACTCGGTTCCTTCTCAATGTATAGCTAAGAAATCTCTACACATAGAGTTTAGCTCAAGACAGAATTTCTACACTGCAGTAAGTAACTTCTTGCTCCCCTTCCATATAGCAGAATTGTGGTTCAATAAGCATGGTGGGTTGGTTTTTTGTTTTTTGTTTGTTTTTTTTTTTTTTGGTCCCTGTTTAAATTCAAACTGTGCGCCAGAAGCAATTAGCCTCCTCAGTTATGGTAGAATGTTGTATGACTATATAGCTAGGGTTGAGATAAGGTTGTTTCGAACTCATATGATCTGCACCTTCAGCACTATACATGGGACAGTGAGACACGACTGTGGGTTGACTATAACATCTCTCTCATCAGTTTTTCTTGTTGCTGTGGTGATTCTAAACCCTGTCAGGCCGGCATAGATTATTAGCCATCACAGTCTCCTAAGAAGTCACTCTTTCTATTTGGTTTTGGGTTTGGTGGCACTATTTTTGGAATGTCGTGGAGCCTAGCTGGTGGGAGTGTGTCCTAGGGCAAGGTCCTTGGATATATCAGTCCTGATCTGTGCCTGTCATGCTCTCTTCTTCTTGGTCAGCCATGAACAGTCCTTGCTCCATGTGAGCAAAAATAAGTCCCCCCACCTCCACCTCCTCAGTGGAGTCTTCTCTTGGAGACTTTGGTCACAGCAACCCAAAATTACCTAATGCAGACATTCTGTAGATGGGCCACTGCAGTGATGTCATTTCTGATGACTTCTTTGCCTCAGTGCAGTGTCTATGAGATGTGTCGAGGCCGTTGACTGTGGTGAAGTTTTGTTTACATCACTCTGTATTTCTGTTGTGTGTCTGTTCCATAATTTATGCACTATGTTATTGATAAGCATGTGGTTTCTCTCTACAGACCTTTTAGTCTGAGCTCATTGTCCTTTGGGCAAAAACAACTTACAAATTTTTATGATATTATTTTGGAGGCAATTAATTTCATGAGCTTTTAATTTCACGTATTTATTACAAATAAATAGCTTTCCTTGGCTTTTCAGAAAGCAATGGTGCCAAATATTCCCTTTTTTTTTTTTAATATGGCATGGAAAATATTCAAATGTTATTCTAACTTCTTTTTTCACATTTTAAAATAAAAATGGAAATTGTTTATACAGTAAAATTCCCCTTATATGGTATATAATTCTATGGTTGTTAATTCATGTCTATAGAGTCTTATAATCTATTTCTATCATAATGACCGGAAAAAAATTGCCCTCAAAATTTCCTCTATCTTGTTTGAGACACTGAAGATCACTGACTTAGTCTGCAGTTTCGTTTTTTTAAAGAAAATCACAGAAATTGACTCATGTGACATGTCTCCTGTAGGCTCTCCAAACTTATCGAAATATGTTTCCAGTTTAGGGTGTGTGTGTGTGCGCGCGCAGGCCCGAGTTCAGCCTCAAGTGTTATTCGTTAGGAGACGTCCATCTTGGGAATCTGTCACTGGGATCTGGGACTCACTGATCTGACTCCACCGGCTGGCCAGTGAGTCTGCCTCTCCTGCACTGGGATTACAGGTGTATGCTGCCTCTCTGGGTCTCTACATGGGTGGTGAGGATTGAACTAAGGTCTTCAGACTTGCGTTGCCAGCATATTAAGAATTTAGCTATCAACTGTGATATATTTACACTATGCAATACTACTCAGTTATTAAAAACAAGGAAATCCTGAAATTTGCAGGCAAATGGAAGGTACTCAGAGGAAGGATAGCAGGCTACCAAGAAGAGACTTGATACCCTATGAGCATATACAGAGGGAGGAGGTCCCCCTCAGTCACAGTCATAGGGGAGGGGAGTAAGGGGAAAATGGGAGGGAGGGAGGAATGGGAGGATACAAGGGATGGGATAACCATTGAGATGTAATATGAATAAATTAATAAAATATATTTTAGAAAAGAATGTGAATTATGTCCGATGTTTTTGTGAATCTTTCAGAATTGCACAATGTCTATGAAACTCTTTATTGGGAGTAGTTATGACTCACTTTTCTGTGGGATATGTCTGAGTCTTGAAGTTAGGTTGAGATCATGGAGTATCTTTACAAAGTAGATGGTGAACATTCACCTAGGATAAAGAAATCTGAGCTAATGTTTACCAACCATCCATTTTTTCTAACGACCTCAATGGTTACAAGATCTATTTTGTATGTCTACAAAATAGAGAAGGCTCCATCTGCCTGGGTCTCTAGGAGCATCTTTGAGCGCTGTCCTCTGCTCACTCATATGATGTGAATCACATGAATAGAAGACATGCCACTGGTCTGGTCCTCTGGCTCTTACAAACATTCTAATATCTAGTGGTCAGCCCTGAAAACATATGCAGACAAGCAACACTAAGCAGGCTCAGCAAGTTGTGTTTATATAAACATATAACTAACAATAAGTAAAGAAAAATAGGCCATGAATTTGACAGGAAGTGAGGGGTATGAAAGAGAGTCTTTTGGGGAGGGGGTTAGAATTGGTGTGATTGTATTTTAATTTTTAAAAATGGAAATAAAAGTGTAAACCTTTGCTTTTATAAATCCAATAAGATGTCCAAGTTCATAGTTGCCGCAGTGTAACCTATCCTATCCTATTTTGGGAAATTCAAAGGGTTCTTTTATCATGTTAGTGTAATGGATGTTCAGAACATAACCAAGAGACATGAAAATGAGGGAAATGTGCTGCTAAGAACCACTATTCTTTCCCCTTGGAGTCCATGGCCGCATCCCCAAAGATAAAATGTCTGTATGAAGCTGAGAGGACTCTCACCAGGTTAACTCAGCCTCTTTGTACCTTATGGAAATGTCTTCTTCCCATATATACCTGCACATTGGGTCTGGCTTAAAAAACAAAACAAAGACCCTTACTTGGCCCCACCCATTTTATGAGAAGCCATCTCTGAAGCATGGTTGTCCTTCCTGGTTTTGTGGCAATACCCACCAGAGTGCTTCCATTGCCAAGTTGAACTGGTCCTTGTTCCAGGTCAGGATGCTGAAATCTGTGCTCATTGTGATTTGCCTCAGTTGAGAGATTCCATAGGGAGGTGGGATATAGTTTAGGTTCTGCAGAATACAGGTTGGTTTTGCTGCATAGCTTTCCTTTCTTGTTCTGTTTTCTTCTTCCAAATCTTTTTTTTATACACATCACTTTAAAATTAGGAATTAAAGTCTTATTTGGTAGCTCTAAAAAGAGAGGCCATAGTAAAATGTGCCCAACAGCTCAGTTTGCCAAGTGATATTCTGAGGTGTTTTCCTTCTGACCTTGAGCATCTTCCAGTTTGTCTGCGGGTGTTTGGGGGAAGTCTTTGGTGATCTGGCATGCCCTGGGGGCCTATAAACTGGTGTCTCCTTTTCAGACAATATCCTCCTACTCTGTGGTAGCATGTTCAAATTTAGGGCATTGAAATGTGAGAGACAGTTATTGTTTACATTGAGACATGAGAAAGAGTTATGGTTTACAAAGAGCATGCATGAATACTGTGCAATGCTGTGTGTGTGCGTGTGTGTGTGTGTGTGTGTGTGTGTGTGTGTGTGTGTGTGTGTACGCACGCGCACGCAAACTTAAACGTTAACAGTTTTAAATTTGGATCACATAGCTATCCTTAGCTGCCTGCAGCTCGTGCCTGCTGGAGTTTTACTCCCTCCAGACCATGTTCATCCAGAAACAGAGTGATAGCTCACAGGTTCTTCCCTCTCAATCTAACTGGCTTTCTCTTCGGGTCACCCAAGGTCGGGGTGATAGGGGAAGTGGGTGCCTGATTTTAGAAACATGCAATGCAGTTTGCCCATTCTAGCAATGTGACCCCTGAAGAGCTTGTGTTTTCCCCTCAGATAAAGGCTTTCTGTTAGACAGATCTTTCAAAAGTGATGCTTCATAAGGCTTCTCCACAGTGTTGTGTTGTACTTGAGTTGTTTTGTCACATATTATGGGAGGTCTGAGAAATGAGGAAACACTCTTCATCCAGTGGGCTTGGTTCTCAATCTCTCTCCCTCTCCCTCCCCCCTTCCCCCATGTAAGGTTCCATCCTCTGTTAGAGATCGGTTAAAGATAGAACATTCAACACATTTTCTAGCTCATTCCAAAATAAGCAATTTAAATATCTGCATTACATAAATATTTTCTAATTTATCTATTACTTAGACTTATACAAGGTCTTCAACACAGATATGCACATACATATTTCAGGCTACCAGGCATCTGAACTAGGAAGCTTATTTGAATCGCCCAGGCTTTGCAAGTAGTGCTTACCTTCATGGGTAATGTAAAACCAGGGAATTTCAAGTTGTATATTATAATCATCTGCTTAAATATTTAAGTGATCATTTATTCATAAGGCCTTCCTTTCCTCCTTCCCAAGATAGTTGGCATGATGGAGCAGCAATTACAAGGCGCTCATAATCATAATCAGAGCGATTATTATGCTTTCTGGCAGTCGTGCAGTAGTCTTCCATCGCAGGCCTCCGGAGATCAAGCTCTGCCTGAGGAATAAAGAACGCCTGTCCTCAGCAGAGCTTCCAGCCTGTGCTGCTGCCCCAGTCAACCCAGAGAGCTTGGGTACTGTCTCTGCCACACCCAGGAAGCATCCCTGGTGGCTACTACGTGTGTCACTCAGCAAACAAGGCTGTTGCATACTTACTTAGCCACGCTTTGCTGCTCCAGAGAGTTCTTCATCTTTTGATATCTGCAGGGTGATTTAAGATTCTACAGTGTTTTCCGCTCCAGATGCCCTGGGATAGCGATCAGGTTGTGAATGCGGGAAGGAGGAGGGTATGGAAGATGGCTCTTTAGAAAGTGTAAAGGAAGAGCCGGTTTCTAAAGAGTGCTTAGTGTTTACTCAGAAGGTCAGACCTGCCTGTCTGCACCTGTATTCATTCTTTCCTTCCTCTCTCAAGTGTTCCTGCTTTGACCCACCAGTATCGCAAGAATGTGACGTCACATGCTCTGAGACCGGGTTGCACATCTGTCTAGATTGAAGACGTTCCAGCATTAGAACCATTTCTCCTGGGAAATGTCACCTTGTCGTTACAGCTTGAGTCATGGGTTTCGAGTAACTAATCATCTCATCTGTCAGGGACTGTCCCAGTTTGGACCATGTAAGTCCTACATTCTAGGAAATCCCAGGGCTAGGGCACACTAGGACAGCTAGTGTTCCATGTCAGTATCTGCATTAATCATTGGGTTGCCCGCTGGTTGTTGTCATTGAATGTGAACACCTTGAAGGTTGAAATTGTATAAGCTCAAAAAATAAATAAAAATAAAAAAATGAGCTGTTGGAAAAAAAAAAGCAGAGTTTGAAGAAGTGGATGAATAAATAAAATTACAGTTATACAAAGTTAATTCTAAGTGGTACTTCTTTTTCCTGGGAGGGAGAAGCAAGAGCCTTGTCCTTAAGTTATTTAAATTAATTCCTCAGACCTAACACAATGCTCAGATTGAGTGCTTAAAGTTCATAGCTGGGCTAGTACTGGAATCACTACTGAGAAGGCTGTAAAGTAATAATTCCCACAGGATAAAGATGTTGGAAGGGGTCAGATAAGCAGAGATGGATACAAGGTCTCCACCCCCAAACCCCCCTACCCACCTACCACCCACCCTCCCAAGACAGAAGAATAGTGTTGTGGCTTGAGCGCATCATCTCAAGTTTGAGTCATAGAGACACTGCTCTCATGAAAGGATTAATGCCACTGTGTATTCTACCCTTTCCTTGTCTTTCCACCACGGGATGATGTGAGAAGACACCTCTACCCCCCTATCCCCAGCACAGCTACATTCCAGCTCCTGCCCCTTGGACTTCAAAGTGTCTGGAACTGTAAGTAAGTTTCAAATCATTATACATTGCCCAGTCTGTGGTAAATGTATTACTATAAGAGATTATAATTGTGTTCTTGCATAGCCCACCCACCCCTCCCCATTTTATTACAAATGAGTCCACTGTATACAGACATTGGTGCAAAAAAGAAAATCTCCATTTTGTCACTTTCTATTTTCATTCAACTAGATGAGCCATGAGCCACAGGAATCCCTCAGAGTGCTCTGGTTAGTCCAGAGGTGAAGGCAACAGGAAAAGAAAGACAATCTAGCCTTGAACCCTAATGGCCTGAGTCTGAAATCCATCACTCTCTCTTTCTAACTCTGTGACTTTGAGCAGGTGGCATAGTACCACTAATCCTCCATTGTCTCACCTGTGAAATAACTGTCACAGCATCTTTGTGACAGCATCACTTCAAAGATAAATGAGCTGCAACACTTGGCTCAGCATTTGACTCGTGCTCAGAACAGTGGTCGCTAGCATGGCTTTGACTGCTGCCAAAATAGTCTTCAGCATGCGGGAGCCACGGCTTACCTCTCATTGAAAGAGTTTGATGCAAATGTCAATGCTTTAACAAACATCCCAATGTCTAAGTGCTACAGGATTTTTTGAAGACGTACAGAAAAGATTATTCTTATGTAGGAAAATGCTAACTAAGGAGGCATTGGAACACTCTGATCAGAAAACTAGGAATAAACCAGGGACCCTGAGGATGGAGGTAATCAGTTTGCGTCTGTAGTCTTGAGTCTGTAGTTCCTTTGGTGTCAGGATAGTGTTACACTTTTTATACTCAACTCATAGTTTTGTGTGTGTGTGTGTGTGTGTGTGTGTGTGTGTGTGTGTGTGTGTGTGTTCATTAAATAGTAACAAGGTGTATCACAGCAAATTGAACTACAGCCATTAAAATAGCCTTAAATATTCTTTAACACCGGATAAAGATCAAAAGAAGTTTGAGTATGTGAAGCCAAGTTCATATGCTGAGAAGCAGGGCCTGAGGGAAGGTGTTTGATCTTGACTATCCAATTTTATTTTTTTATTGTCATCATCTAGCATTATACAAACAGAAAGAGAGGATGTCTTTAAATTGTCACATGCACATTTAATAATAAAGACAATTATAACAGAACCTCTGAAAATTATAATTTATTAGCTGGTTAGACCTCTGTTAGCATCTTTGCTGATTTCAAAACAGTTCCTATTACATATACAATTATAAATCGTCAGAGTTGTAAGACCCTATTTAACTAAAACAAGCAAATGTTTTTAGGCTTACAAAGGCCCAGCAATGACACTGAAATAACCCCAAGAACTATAGAGCGGTTCCTCTATAGGGTCACTCAGGAGATTCCTTTGCCAGACGCAGTAGCATTCACAGAGCATGTCAACTCACAGTCCAGAAGCCCAAGCCTTTTCAACAGCTAAAGCCTTGACTGAAGCAAGCCTCAGCAGTTGTGTGTCCTAAGCAATTTAGTTTCTTTGCCCTTGGGAAGCCTGGAGCAACAATATATTAAATGATCACCATGTTTAACATCCGTCAAGCTCTATCAGGAGAACTAAGCCAGATTTTGGGGATTTGCTTATTTGCTGAGACAAGCTCTCACATGGCTTAGATGGGCTTGGGCTCCCGATCTTTCTGCCTCTACTTTTTGAGTGCTAGAATTACAGATGTCTGCCTCCATTCCTACTCTTACTTTGACCCCTTATACATCTGCTTTTGGGGCATTAATGCTCTCTTTTAATAAGGACAACTATTTTTCTAGAGCTTTGATAGAAAAAGTTGGAGCTTATATTTTAACACACACGAGTACATCGTCATTTTCTTATGCTAAATCTGGAAGCTAAAAATACATGTACCTCTTTCAGGCTATACCCAGTGCCCCAGCATTCTGTGTTTACACTTCTCTTCTGCAACGTGGGTGGGATGTTTGAGTACTCGATGTGATGGCATTTTCCATCAGCCAAACACAAATACAAGTTCCATGCCTTGATGTTTTGAATTTGCATACATTTCTCTTGTCTTGCAGCACACGGGCGCGCGCGCACAAAAGCAAACGCTAGCTGTAACAAATGCAGAGCTCACCCTCCCTTTATCTCCACCCCCAGGTTCCATACGCTTGCTTGCATTTCCCTCATAGCAAACAGGGCTGTGTCCTTATGCTTGTCTTCCCCTGGAGGACTCGGAGCTCTGCACAGTTCTGTGGAACAGCTGGTGGTACTCTAAGATTGTCTACAAGGCAAAATGCAGATGGTGATGACAACCAACCACACATTGTCATTTTGCCCAGACACTACCCTCAAGAGATAAAATTTGCACCAGTGAAAAGAGCATATTTTCATGCCAGTGAAGAGCAGACTGTTAAAAGGCATGGTGTTCTCTGAATTCTTTCTGTCCATCATGCCCTGCCCCCCCCCCCCCAGGCGCGCTGTCACAAGTGACTAAGGCTTAAGGTCAATGACAAACATCAGAAGCTTTTGATTCTCAGGACCCAGAAAGACTTTGCATTGTGTTCCAGGTGACTGTGTCTCAGCGCAGGACACTGTGGAGACCACAAATTCTCAGGAAGCCCAGACAGTCATCTCTATGGTCCTTACCAGGACAGTATTACAATTGAATTAGATATCAGAAGAGTGAATAACACAATAAATGAATGCCTTGTAGAGTTCTAGGAAGAGAAGTAGGACCCCAGGAAATGCACAACAGACATCAAATATGGTGTGCCGAGTCCCAGCACTCCCACCTGCCTCAGGTTACTTAGGTTATTTTAGCTCTGTTAGCTTTGGTTACTCTATACATAAACTGGGGTAGCGTTCACCTCAGAGGTGTTATGAGGCTTAAACCATGGAAATGCGCAGTGAGTGATACAGTGATTTTTTTCACAAGTAGGCTTCTGAAGAGGAGCAGAGCAATCCTGCCTTACCTGAGTTACAGAGCTCAGGCTGAGAATAAAGGAACGAAATGAAAACATTCTCTGTACGTTATAAAACCAGGTCAACTGAAACAGTACAGCTTAGCGACTCATTTGCTTCCCTTGACCTTACCAATTAGAAGCCATGTGGAACAGATAAGCCAATTATTATGGTAGCAGCTCGGCTTCAGATTATAGCTACAAAACAGTCAAAATTGTTACATAATATACTCCAATGGGTTAAGATTATTTTTCTAGTTGCTAATGAGAGAGAAATGCACCCTAAATATACTCCACAAGAATAAGTGTGAATTCACCTACCAGAAGAGAGACAAAAAAAACCCACCACACTTTCAAGGTCAAATGAAAGTCAGAATTCTTAAGAAGGAGTGGCCTCTTGTATCTTATCTGGCAAGTCTGGACAACCAGTTTAGGTAGAAGCGTGAGGCTGTGCAGGGACCCACTGGAAGAGAATGCCCTTATGGTTCGATCCTGCTTGCTACAGATTCAGGGAGTAGGTGTGAACCAGCATCCACGCTGTGAATTTTCCGCCCTAGCACTCTCAAAACATTGCCGACAACAACCCATTCCTGAAACCTTCTGTTCTCTGAACCTGGAATTGCTTTGTCTGCCATGGATTTTTTTTTCTTTGCTTCCCTTTAATATGTTTGTGTCAGTTCTTCTCCTCCTAGATCAGCTGCTCTTAGCCTTCCTTATGCTGCCACCCCATAATACCGTTCCCACATTGTGGTGACCCACAACCAGAAAACTATTTCATTGCTACTTCATAACTATCATTTGGCTATTGCTATGAATCCTAATATAAGTAGCTAATATGCAGGCTGTCTGATATGGGACGCCGCCCTCAAAAGGGGCCATGACCCACACAGGTTGAGAACCGCTGCCCTAAATGCATAAATGCCATAGGAACCCTTCTACCTGCACACATTTGCTGTGAGCCAGAATCACCTCAACCTGACACTGCTAAATTTTCATGTCACCACTCTTCCACTCCTTCACTAAAATAAACAGCCTTTCTTACCCAACAGTCCATTTTTCTTAATGATGTGTTTATCTAGACAGAGTAATGTGATTCAAAAGCACTCTGCTACCTAGCAGGAAATTACGATTTCCCTTTTTTTTTTTTTTTTTTTTGTGTGTGTGTATGTGTGTGTGTGTGTGTGAGATGTACCACATTCCAGGAGGCTGTGGAGCTGTGACGGCTTCTTCTCCTGAGCTTTATTACAAACACCATTCAGTGAGCCTCACTGAACAGTTCATGCACTCTGTTGCCCCCACTCTCGGGGACTAGGATCCTCTAGGACCCTATGATTATTAAACGAAGAGTAAAAAAAGTTCATGGACTTAAAGCAAAATCAAAGAAGGCAAAGGGAAATATCAAGGATTATAGATTAATCTGGATCTGAAAATAATTACTTAAAAAAATATTAAGACAGTACGGAGCAGTCACTGTACAATGGTTATACCTGAGAAGTGGAGAACGGGGAGCAAGCATGGTGCTGGAGTTGCCAGCTTTCTGCCTGGGTGAATTTCTAAACTGTGTCCAATGGGGAAGAAGAACCAGGGCAAGGCTCCTGGCCTCCATCATTAAGGCATCTAGAATAGCCAAGGGAGGGAGAAGTGAGAGAGAGGCAAAGACAGACATAACCAAATACACTCAAAATGTCTGCAGAGTGTCTGCCTTGAGTATATTCATGAGGAAAGGAATAATGCACGCATGTGAGGGCTGAACCTATAAGTACACACACACAAAAAAATGACAATAACTAAAAAGGTCAACAGGTTGTTGATGGAAAGGGATATTTGTTGCTCTAACCAGTTGGAATGGAAAACAATATTGTCATGGAATAATTTGGTTATTTATAGCTACTAATAATCCATATAATTATTATAGCAGTTAATATTTATCCCACTACCAATAAAAGACACAGAAACCTATTATATTTTTAGTATGCCATATTTCACCTGGAGATGGGCAGATGTTAACCCCCTAAGCTACCTTATTACCTCCCAGCCCTACATCCGAGGCCATTTGCTTTAACCATTTCTATCTGGGCTACTTCCCACCCATAATTCCAGAAATACTTGCATTTTGCTTTTCATTTGCTTCTTTCCAACACTGATCCTCAGAGTAAATTTCTCCTGGCCCCGTGGTGCTTCTCTGCTAACCCATCATGGTCTCTGCTTCTTCCCCTCTCTTGCCTGTCTCTTGTCCTCCTGTGATCCTCCTGTCCTTTGGCTCCACCTTCCTCACTTCTGCCCTTCCCAGGTGTGTAGGCTTTTTATTTAGCCAACCAGAGATAAATTTTGGAGGCAGAGTTACACAGCATTACTTGGGGTACATGATCGTCTGCTCATAAAAGACAGCAAGCAGACCTCAGGGACCAAAATAAGTGACAAGCAAATATAAGGCACCAGACCATGCTGTTACACTTCATCCCATAGGGAGCACTTGCTATGACGTAAGCCCACCAGAGACTACCATATCGACACTGTTGAAGCCAAAAAAAAAAAGTTATTATTTCTGTGTGAGAGAAGCACAGGGGACCAAATCATGAAGCCCCAAGCCTTATAGCCCTTAGTCTTTTACACACAAGAACTACAGAAACCCAAAAAATCAAGTTAGTACCCTTGGGGGCGTCCCTAAAATATGGACTAGGTCTTCGTTCCTGTTGTGTCTGGTGATATGGTGTGCTGGATTTTAAGGTCTGAGTGATGCCTTTAACATGGTATCAGTTGTGTTAATAACTGGAGGGCTGTTATACACTGAACACAGTACTCAGGATGGGAGTGCCACATGAGGAAAAATTAACCTCAGATGTAGCTCAAATCTTGTCTGATAAAGTCTAAAAGCAATACCCAAAAGGTTGAATTTTTTTCCAAATAACTAAATCTCATCAAAAAGCAATGATCAAAACTAACTCCAAGAATGAAAGGAACCTAGCATCAAACAAGATAAAACTATTTTATGTGCCTCTCATTAAATTAAAATTCCCAGGCTTACAGAAAAGTACAAAAATGCAACCCATATGAGGATTCAAAGACACCAGCCAGCAGAAAGTAACCCAGACATGACACAGCTGACAGAACCGGAAGGTGGGAAACTAATTACCTTCAATATATTCAAGAGCATGTTAAGTAGCAACACTGAAGCTGTCATAGGGACCCAAATTGAAGATCTAAAAATGAAAGTACACTTGATGAGATTAGAAGGATATTATATGTTAGAGGGTAGATAGATAAACTTGAGAGCATAGCAATAAAAAACATACCCCCAAAAAAAGTTACTGAGAAAAATGACTCCATAAAAGAGGGACACAGTAGCAGTGAATTCTGACTCAACTTCAAATAGCTAAATATATATGTAACTTTTGTCACCAGAGGCATGAGGAAAGAAGGAGGGTTGAGGGAATAGCAGTCACAAGCCCCAGATGCTCTTCCAGAGGACCCAGGTTTGATTCCCAGCACTTGCATGGCTCACAGCCATCTGCGACTCTAGTCCCAAGGGTTTTGACTCCCTTTTCTTGTCTTCTAAAGTATCAGTCATGCGTATGGTATACAGACATGGATGCAGGCGAAACACCCACACAAAATGTATACGTTTATACAATGCTTTGAAATTAATTTTAGTAAAAAATGATATTTAAGTTAATACTGGGTGCCACTATCTCACCCCCAGATACACACTGCAACTCTCACTGCCACACAGTTTCCATTGCATCACCATTCATGGCTGTGACTATGAGCACTAGGGGACTTTAGAAGTAGCCAAAGTATCATTAGTAGTACACAAAGGAATATTCACAGCAACCAACCCCATTATGGGAGTAGCCACATCATGAGCACTTCACTTCCATTGCTGTCTGCACAACACATGTCTGAGCCTCTATTGTCACCGCTGTCTTATGACCTGCAGAAGCAGTAGGTGTCTTCTATTTTGCTACAGTGTTCACTGTGACCAGTCATTTGCCATAGTCAGGGAAGGGATGGGACAGAGAGATGATACTGTGAAACAAAACCAACACTGCAAAAGTAAACTGGTTCCTACCAAGAAAGTCTCCCTATACATGGGTAGAATTACATGAACCACCAGAGGCACCAGTTAATGTGGGGAAAGGGAAATTTGTTAATCCCAAAGGAACACAAGAATGAAGAGAGTGTTCAAGACCTAAGTGACATGATTAACTGAACAAGTTTCCCAGGTTTTGAATACTCAAAAGAGAAAAGTCAAAAGTACAGAAAATCTGCTCAATGAAATAATACCATAAGCATTCCCTATTCTTCAAAAAATATGCATATCCAGGTACATGAAACTTATGGGATCCCAAATTGACATGACTATGAAAGATCTATACCACAGCATATCATAGGCTACCCATAAGAAAGAAATGGTAAAGAGAGACTTCTAAAAACTTACAGTAGAAAGGCACCAAGTCATATTTTATAGCATCTCCACCAGATGAACAGGGAGTTTCTCCATGGGCACTGTGCAGGTCAGGAAAGGTTAGTGCCAGTTCTAAACTCTCAACCAAAGTTATTACAAGAAGGTTATCCTTTAGAGTTGGAGATAGGACCTTCCAACATGATGTTTTTAATGAAGGTATTTATGATCACCAGATCAGCACCACCACCCCCAGAAATTAATATAACTGCAATCAGTTAGCATGTTAAAATATAAACCTAATTAAAAGAACAAGCATACACAGAGAAAAGCCAAACCCAGCAGTATATAAACCATCAAACCAGAAACACAGAAGAGGAATAAGGAATGCTCAGATCAAACAGGAAGCTTTTTTTACTTTTTACTTTTTCTTCTATGTATTAAGAGTAACCTTAAATATTAAAGGGCCAGATTTTCAAATTAAATGGTACAGACTGACTGAAGAAAACAAGACTCAATAAGATGCTTCTTACAAATAAATATAGATGAATGTTTCTGATAAGATATGCTGCATAGTTATTTCCTCAGAACTAAAATATTCCTTCCTTAAGGAAGGACCAAAACCCATGAGACTTAGGAAGCTAAAAACTCAGAAGTTAGGAAAGATACAAGATGCACAGCCCCTGAGGTTGTATAAGCAGTAAACAATAGCTAGAGAAGAGAGGGATTTTCAATGTAGCTGCCTACAAGTCCTCCAGAGAGCTCCAGGGATACAGTACTTGTGCTTGTGAGTCATTCCCAGTGCTGGGATGGGCTGTTCTGTGAAGCAGTCACTTCCACTTACCCTGGCCTCTCTTGAGTAGCCCCAATGGTCTCCTTGATTACCAAGCTAGACTTCAGTGGAGCGTTTCTTGGTCTGTACACAGTAGTCTATTTTGAATGAATAGACACACGCTTGTGTCTTCCCCAGCAGCAGCCTCACACAACAATATAGTCTTCCAACAAAATACTAGCAGACACGTCTAAATGATTATTCACCACAAGAATTTTGTTTCATCAAAGAATTGTAAGCAATAACTGTAATATAGCATAGCAGCAGTATGAAGGATGAAAATTCTATAATTATCTCAACAGATGCAGAAAGTCAATACCTTTTCATTTTTAAAATTCTCTGGACAGATTAAATGTAGAAAACTAATACCTCAACATTTTAGTTTTTCTTCCATGTTTTATAACAATATTTTCATTTTTGTTAAGTTTATTTCTAGACATTTTATTTCATTTGGTAGAAGCTGTCGTGAATGGGAATACATTTATGATTTTTTGGGGGGGGGCATGGAAAACTACTTGGATTTGTGTGTTGCATACGTATCCTGGTCTCTAAAGTCAGATCTGTGCCTTGCCATCCCTATTCACATTTTTTTTTCTGACAATGTGATCTTTTACATTGTTTCCTTATGTCATCATTAAATTTAAAAGTCATGACTCTGTCCTCCTTCTCTCCTCCTCTTGGTAGCTACTGAGATTTCCTCTTGCCTGTACTATTCTTTTTCTCCTAAACTCTAATAAAGTCCTTGAGCTTCCTCCTGGCTCTGTTTCTTTCTTTCTTTCTTTCTTTCTTTCTTTCTTCTTCTTCTTCTTCTTCTTCTTCTTCTTCTTCTTCTTCTTCTTCTTCTTCTTCTCATCAATGAGACTATTACCCAAAAAGGGAACTTCATTTTCCATATGAAAACTATAATCTGCATATACAAGTTATATGACTTGAACTCTATCTTTCCACCTGTACAATAATAAATTCAAGGTGGATCAAAGACCCAAATAGTAAACTTGAAGCTATGAAGAAAACACAGGGAAAACAGTTCAAGACATAGATAAGGAAAATAATTCTCATGCACCAAAAGTTTATTTCTAGATACAAACATAAAACAAAAGTAGCACTTATAAACAAACAAACAAACAAAAACAGATGAAACAATCAACAGAGTAATAAGACAATTTAGACAAATAGGAGAAAAAATTTACCTTCTATTCATCTGTTAGAGGGCTAACATCCAGAATATATAAAGCATTTATAAGTAAATTTAAAACTAAATAATGCAAAAAAAAAGAAATGGGCAAATGATCTGGATAGACAAGATCTAGTCTTTTTTTTTTAAAGATTTATTTATTTATTATTATGTATACAGTGCTCTGCCTGCATGTACACCTACATGCCAGAAGAGGGCATCAGATTTCATTATAGATGGTTGTGAGACACCATGTGGTTGCTGGGGATTGAACTCGGGACCCTCGGAAGAGCAGGTGGCACTCTTAACCACTAAGCCATCTCTCCAGCCCAAGATCTAGTCTTAAAGAATAGATATAAATCACTAATAAACATGGAAACCTCAAGTTAAATCTACAATGAAGATTTCTGAAAGTGGGAGTGGGGTGGGGTGGAGTAGAGGCAAGCAACAGTTTCCTGAAACCCCATGAATCTGGAAGGAAACTTGCCTTTAGTGGCTTAAAAGGGAGTTGAGATGTGTGGGAAGGTAACAAATGGTCACAATAAACAGCAGACTGTGAGACACTTGACAACACAGAATGGTGACTATTTCACGTATAAGGGGAAAACTAGACTATAACACAGAGCCTCAAACAGAAGTAGTTATAGGAAAAGATGAAAACTCCTCCCCTGGCCCCCATATCTAATCCACAAACAAGCTTTTGGAAAAAGTAAGACTTCTAGAAGCATAGACAGTCTAGCCCGCTGCGTGTGTCAGACCCTGGGAGTTCACTCGTTGCCTTTGTTCTGCAAGGCAGGGAGGACATGGACCCTTAGATAAGCTGTGCAGTCAAATTTCTCATCCTGGGAGACCTCAGAACACTGAACAATTTTGTCTGTCTCCAAACTCCAAAGTCTCTCTTTCATTCCCAGCTAAGAGAGGAGACGCAGAGAACTACAGAACTACAGGGACATCCTACAGGAGACGACCTCTACTCAAGGATGTAAGCATTCTCAGGTTGAGATCACAGTCTCAAAACTGACGAGAAAAGTTTCCAACTGAGAGGCCAGTGCAAACAGGGATGGGACTCTATGACATTGAAATCCAAGGAGAGCAAGCTAGACAACCCAAAACACCCAGAAAAACCTGAGCCGGCCAGGCAGCAAGTAGTCTGAAGTAATACCCATTCTAAAGGCTGGGAAATTGCTAAGGGAGGGCTCAACTCTGTTGGTGCTGAGGCCAACATTCAACCTCACAGATCAGCTTTCTGATTTGCACTGAGGCAATATCAAACAGTCTATCAATTTGGTCAAGCTGTTTTGAACTGGAGACACAGATGGCTGCTTCAGCACTTGCAAAGTTAAATTCAGAAGAAATCTCAGGGAAGGAATATTTTCTGCTGCCATAAAAAAAAAAATAAAAGAGATCTTAACTGATGATATATTTTATTGTATTTTCACTTTTTAAATAGAGTTTATATTGCTCAACTAGGTAATATGACTGTTATGTTTTATATCTATGTCCATATTTATTGTACGTTTTTAATTGTATATAGTGCCTGGGCTACTTTTCTTACCCAAAACACTTATATTTTCCTCCTCATTTCTAGTTCATTGTTTTTCTCTATCACAACCATTTCCTCTATATACCTCTTAATTTATAATTTTCTGTGGTTTTAATAATCGTTAATCTTATCTTACCCCAGTTAAGTTCCCAATTCCACCATCTATTCAACTATCCTTGATCTGTTATTTCTCTATTTTTCTTATACTAATTTCTTTCCATTCCTCCCAACATCATAGCATTATTACATATGGCATACAATAATACCCTGCCATTCTTATTCCTGTGCCCCCTGAAGGTTACTGGAAGCATAGGGGAAATTGTTTTTAACAGTCACTATATTATCACAGTATGTCCATCAATCTTTTGGGGTTGTTTCTGTGGATAATATTCTATGCTGTAGAGACTGTTGGGTCTCCAAGGATTGTGTACTGAACTCCACTCCCAGCACGAGGGAAAAAAACACCATCTTAACCCTATTGCAGACTAGTCTCACCAGACCACTGCAAAAACTTCAACAGAAAAAAAAATGAGTCTTCAAAATCTAACCAGTCCCAGAAACACATGCAAAAACACAAGAGACACTCCTAAGGAAGAGACTGCCAAAAATTACCAATGTCATGGTAATTAATTCCAAAGAAAGTGAATTAGCAAAAATTTTGTCACCAAAGAATTAAAAAAAAAACAGGTCATGACTATTCAACAAAAATGATAGAAGTAAACAGAACGAATTATAAGAAAAAATTCAAATAAAACCGAATCAAATAAGCAAGCCAACACAGCAGGATTGTCAGCCATCCTAAACCCTTAACCCTTTCTCATGTTGTGGTAACACACCCAACCATAAAATTACATCCATTGCTACTTCATAACTGTAATTTTGCTATGCTATGAATCATAATGTATTTTATGATTCATATCTGTGTTTTCTGGTGGTCTTAGGTGATCCCTATGGAAGGGTCATTCAGACCCCAAAGGATGAGAAACATGGCAATACATGGTATGAAAAGTTCAATGAGGAGATATAAACTCATGATTTATGATGATTTGTGATTAAAAAGCCCAATAAGCCAAGTAAAAACTTCCACACAAACAGAATAGATCAAGGAGAAGACTGGCTAAGAGTGTTCAAAAATAAGGTAGGCTAATTAGAACGTAGAAAACAAAAGTAATGAAATATAAAGAAAACTTTCAAGATCTGTGGGGCACTGCTGAAACATGAGATTATGAATGCATTAAGAATGCAGAAGGATAATTAAAACCATGGAGCACTGTTTAATAAGCACATAGTAGAAAATTGCTTGAATAAAGAGATGGACACGACGCATTTAAAACTCCAAACAGAACAAAACTATAAAAAGAAACCCACCCCTTGTCATACTATATTTAAAACACTAAATATGCAGAAAAAGTAATGTTGAACACCACATTGAGAGAAATTTCAGGTACTATATACAATGGCGAATCCATCAGAATTCAACAGATTTCACGACAGAAACAGAAATCCAGGAGGGCAAAGAACGGCGTGTAGTAGTTCCAGCTCTTAAAGACAAATAGCTGTCAGACAAAACTTCTATAGATAGCAGAGCTATTCAAGATTGAAGAAGAAAAGTTCCCATTATAAGCAAAACTGAAGAGACACACATCTTGAAGGAATCCTTCATGCAGAATAGAAAGATAAAAGGCTGAACTAGAATAACAAGTAAGGAAAGGGTAAGGAAGTCCCAACCCTTACAACAACAACAAGACAGAAGAATTCCTTGTATACCTTTCAGTAACAACTCTGAATGACAATGGCCTACATTCCCCAATGAGAAGCAGATTGAATTAACAACAGGGACCCAGTTTGTTGCCTGCAGGAAATGTATCATTGGCAAAGGCCAACTCAGACTTAACTGAAAAAAAGGATAGAAAAGTGCATGCCAACTGTTGTGATCTGAGTGAGAATGGCCCCACAGGCTCCTACATCTGACTGCATAGTCATCAGGGAGTAGCAGTACTTGTGAAAGACTAGGAGATGTGGCCTTGTGAGGAAGTTGTGTCCCTGCAGGTGGGCTTTGAGCTTTTCAAACCAGGCCCAGTGGCTCTCTTTTCCTGCTGCCTGCAGAACCCCATATGGAACTCTCAGCTACGTTGTTCCAGCAGCATTATCTGTCTGTTCCCAGCTGTGACGAGAAGGGACTCAACCTCTGAAACTTCATGCAAGCCCCGATTAAATGCTTTCTTTTATTAGAGTTGCCTTGGCCGTGGTGTCTCTTCACAGCAATGGAACACTGACTAAGACAGAAGTTGGTATCAGGGACTAGAGTGACAGGCCTGACCATGCTGCTGGTTGGCAGAAGGTAGGCTTTAGGACATTTGGATTAGGAAGGCATCTGAATGCTTTAAGCAGGGCTTCATGGGCCATGCTAATTGGAACACGGAAGACTGTAGCCCTGCAAGCACTGTAGATTATAATGGGCCTGCCCAAGAAGTTTCAGGGAAGAATACTAGTAATTGGCCGCGAGACCATTCTTGTGCTACTTTGTCAGAGAATGTGGTGGCTTTCTGACCTTGTCCAAACAATGGGCCTGAGGCTAAACTGAAGCATTTTTTGGATTAGCAGCATTGGCAGAGGAGATTTCAAGGCAGCCTACTATTGACTGGGTTATGTGGTTATTAGTAGTTACTCTTATGAAGATCTATAAGGAAAAGGAACAAACTGAGCAAGGGAAAAATACAAAATGTGCAGTTTGAAAAGAAGAGGAACACCAAGAAACGTTGCAGCCAAGTCCAGTGCTCAAAGACATAAAAGTTTAAAGAAAAATCTGATGTTAAAGGGAACAGAGGGAGTGGTGACTTTAGGGCAAGGCCTACCTAGCTAAGCTTCTGCCTTGTGAAAACCCCAAGATGTCAAAGAGTCCAGAGATATGTAATGCCTGACATTGAAAGCTACAGATCAAGTGTGAAACCATCCCAAGAGAGAGAAGAGTATTTCAGTCAGCATAGCTGAAAGGAGTTGGAGATCTGAAGAACACTTTGACATCTGGCATTCTTGCTTTGATCTGGTATTTCCTCACTATGCTCCTGTTTGGAGTGGTAATTGTATATTCTATGCCATTGTATGTTTGAAGTATGTGATCTGCTCTTTTATTTTGATTTTACAGAGTATTGTAGTTTAAGGATTGCTGTGAGTCTTGAAAGAGACTTTGGGCTTTTAAACTGTTGCCTCTGTGATTGGCAATGGGGACTTTTGAAGTTGGACTGAAGGTATGTTTGCATTATGATATATAATGTGGCATATGATATAATATGGCTGTTAATGTACGGGGACCAGGGAGTGGAACGTGATGTTTGAGTAGCACCCATAGGCTGATATATTTAAAGGCTTAGTCATCAAAGAAGAGTAATAGAGAAGAATCAGTAGGTGTAGCTTGTTGGGAGGAAGTGTGTCACTGGCGTGGGCTTTGATGTTTCAAAAGCTCGAGCCAGACCCAGTGGTTCTCTTTTCCTGCTGCTTACAGACCCTTATGCATAACTCTCAACTCCTTTCCAGCACTATGTCTGCCTGTGCGCCACCATGCTCCCGGCCATTATGAGAATGGACTGAACCTCTGAGACTATAAGCAAGCCTGAATTAAATGCTTTCTTTTATTAGAGTTGCCTTCGTCATGGTGTCCCTTCACAGCAATGGGACACTGGTTAAGACACCCGCCAAGTGGGACTAGACAAAAGGAGATTAGCTGCGCTGATAATCGACAATTTAGTCTTGCAATCAAAACTAAAAGAGATAAACTCAGCTCAGTTCATATTGTTTTAGAAAACAACCCGTAAGGAAGGTTGAACAATTCTTCATATTTATGTGCTGAGCATTATCACAACAAGCTCATAAGTCAAATGATGGTAGGCAGAAAAGCAAAAAACCGACCCCCAACACAATAGTATGTATCTTTGATACTTTGCTCTCACTAATTAGCAAGTTATTCCAACAAAATATCAACAAGGAAACTTCAAAGTTGAGTGGCATTAGACAGCTACAGACTATTCTACTCAAATCCTACAGAATACATATTCTTCTTAGCAACTCATGGAGCAGTCTCTGAATTACTCCATATTATAGGGCAGAAAGCAAGTTTTAATAACTACATGAAAATTCAAATGATTTCTTGTATTCTGTCTGATTATAATAGATAAAAACTAGAATTCAAGAGAAGAAAGCTGACATAAAATATGCAATCTCATGGAGGTGGAACAATACACAACTGAATTCTCAGTGTGTCATCAAAAAACAGCAGGAGGGAAATGGAAAAGTTCCTAGCACTGAAGGATAATGAAAACACAGTATACCAGAGACTGTGGGAAACAATGAATACACTTACAAAAGTTTATACCTATGAAATGCATACATTGAAAATGTAGCGTGATAGTGCCACTGGAGAAATGGCTCAGTAAAGTATCGCCCACAGGAGCACAAGTATCTGAGTTGTTCAGATATCTAGCACCCACACAAAAACCAGGCATGGCAGCATGTATCTGTATCTCCAGGGCTGGGGGTGGGAAGACAGGAAGAGTGCTCTCTGTAGTTTATAGCTAGCTAGTCTGGTGAATCAAGGAAATCTGGGTTCAGTAAAAGACCCTATCTCAAAATGTAAGGTGGAGAGTGACTGAGGGAGAGACCCAGCATCAAGCCCCTGACCTCAACAGGTAGACATTGCCCTGACACAGAAGGTCACAAATAACTTGGTGGTGCATCTCAGGTTGCTAGGAAACAAGAATAATGCAGCAATATTAGGAGGCATAGCCTTGTTGGAGTGGGTGTGGTCTCATTGGAGAAAGTAGCTCATTGTCCCTTCCTGCTGCCTGTGGATCTAGATGTAGAACTCTTAGCTTGTTCTCGAGCACCGTGTCCACCTGCATGCGGCCATGCTTCTCGCCATGATGATGATGGACTGAACCTCTGAACTGTAAGCCAGCCCCAACAAAACATTTTCCCTTATAAGAACTGCCATGGTTATAATGTCTCTTCACAGCAATAAAACCCTAACTAAAACAGGGGTATAACTAAGGCACCAGCCAAGGAGAATATAGGCAGTAAACTTCGAACCCCTACCAAGACCTAGCCGATGAACATGATATTCTCCACCGTTGAGTGGAGAGTGAGATCTGACTTTCACACAAACTCTAGTGCCCCTTTTCTGACCACGTCCCTTGGATGGGGAGGCCTGGCAGCACTCAGAGGAAGGATAGCAAGTTACCAAGAAGAGACTCGATATTCTAAGAGCGTATATAGGGGGAGGAGGTCTCCTTCAATCACAGACATAGGGGAGGGGAGAAGGGGGGAAGTGTGAGGGAGGGAAGAATGGGAGGAAACAGGGGAAGGGCCAACAATTGAGATATAATATGAATAAATTTTAAAAAACCAAAAATAATAATAATAAAAAGGCAAAAAATTTCAATGAAACATTAACAAAAAGAAAAAAAAGTTATCTGGTTGTGGTGGTGCATGCCTTTCATCCCAGCTCTCAGGGAAGCAGAGGCCGGCAGATTTCTGTGAGCTGGAGGCCAGCCTGGTCTGTGAAGCGAGTCTAGGACAGCTAGCGCTACACAGAGAGAAACTCTGTCTTCAAAACAAAAACAAAACAAAACAAAAATCAATGAAACAGAGTTAATTCTTTGAAAATTCAAAAGAGACAAATACTTGAACTAACCAATTAAAAAGCAAGAGGATTTCAACCAATTAAATTCCAGATTACAAAAAGCCATCACTGCGGGGAGCCAAAGGGGCGGGGTTGGAAAGCATCTAATCATATCCATGCTCCAGAGCAGAGAGAATGAGTGCATGCGTGGCCTGCTAATACTCAGCTTGCTCTTTCCTTCCCACTCAGCCCAGGCCCTAGCCCATGAAATGGTGCTGCCCACACTCAGAGTGTGTCTTTCCACTTCAATTAACCCAACTAAGAAAATCCCTCAAAGGCCGGCCTGCCAGCCAGCCCCTGATCTAGTCAAGCCCTCAATGAGACTGCCTTCTCAGGTGATTCTACATTACGTCAGGTTGACGATGACAACCAATTGCCAGAGCAACACTGAATAAAAAGGCTAACGCTATGGATATCATCGTATCTGATTTTAAGGTAAGCATAACGGAGCTGGCACAAAATCAGAAAGAATAGAGCAGTGGGATAAACAAAGGACGCATATGTAAGCACACACAGCTGCCACCACCTGATTTTTTTTTTTGACAGAGATACCAAAAACATATATTGGAGAAGAACAGCCACTTCGGTAAGTGGTGCTACAAAACCAGGATATTCACATGGAGAAGAATAAAAGCAATTCCCTAGATCTCATCCTGAATGAGAATTAATGAAATGGACCAAAGGAATTAGTACACTGCAGTCTGGACCTGTCTCAGGGACACGTCAAGATATCAGCATGAGCCAGCGCTTTCTGAACATGATTCCAACAGCTCAGGAAACAAAATTGAGAATTGATAGGATTTCGTAACATTGAAAAGCTGCCGCACGGGAAAGGGTGGAATTCAGTGAAAGCAGAGCCTATAGAATGGGAGGAAATCTCTGCTAACTACATGTCAGACAAAAGAATAATATCTAGAATACATAAAAATTCAGAAGACTACATGCCAAGAAACCAAATAATCCAATCAACGAATCAGCTGTTAAAATAGACAGGTCTCAAACTATGAATCACAAATGGCCAGTGAATTAAGGAATCTTTGCAATGAATTTTCATCTTCAGATATCACAGAAATGTAAATTAACACAACATTGACATTCCATTTGACCTCAGCCAGAAAGGCTATAATTACAAAGCAACTAGCAAAGTTACTGACAGAGGAATGAAATCCATGTAAACTGTCAAAGGGGATGCAGAATAGTCAAAGCTTTGTGGAAATCAGGATGGAGATTCTCCAAAACCTAGAGTATGCCATGAGACAACTTATAACACTGTTGTGTATCTACCCAACAGATGCTGAACCTACAGAGCTAAGAAACAGTTGCACTGTTTACAACAGCCAAGCTAGGGAATCAGCCTTGGTGTCCGTCAGCAGATGAATGGATAAAGAAATCCTGATATATATGCTCATGGATTTTTATTCAGCCATAAAGAATGAAATTACACTATATGAAGGAAAGTGGATGCAAGTGAAGAGCCTTCGACTTAATAAAGTAAGATGCAGAAAGATAAATATCACAGATTCATAATGGATTATAGATTTTATATGTAGGTATATAAAATCACATTAAGTGTAGAACACATAAAGATGGGGATTGATAAAATACTAAGAGAAGAAAATGGGATGTAGGGGATGATATCATTGAAGTACATGATATATTTGTATGAAAATGTCTTTATGAAACATCTCTATATACAATGAATATATGCCAATAAGCTCAATAACAATAAAGAAAGCACAGTTTCCTACATTAATATGTAGCATAGGGTTAATTTATATTCTTTCAAACAAGGAAATGCTTAACTTTTAAACCTATATTATATTCTGAGTTCCAGAAACATAATGCAGTCTGTAAATACTGAACAATTATAACATGAAAAGGAAATGTTCATGAAATTACTGACTTGATGATTCAGGGATTTTTTTTTCTGGTGTAAAGTCAGCAAAAGAAAAATGGACACACACACACACACACACACACACACACACACACACACACACACACACACACTTAAATAAGGCTATATCTTACTCAAAGAAACAAAGAGGGAAAAAATATGAGATAGCATCTCACCCAGTTAAAATGGCTATTACAGAAAAAGCATACTAGACAAAAAAAAAAAAAAAAGAAAAGAAAAGAAAAGAAAGAAAAGAAGAGGTGCCCATATTCAAAGTACATATTACAGCTACTATGCAGAGCAGTGCATAGGTTCCTCTGAAATCTAAGTCTACCATATGGCCTTCTGCTCCATGCATGAGTGCTTACCCAAATTAACTGAAATGAGTTTCCATACCCAAATTAACTGAAATGAGTTTCCAAAGAGGATTCCTTCCCTCCCATTACCACCGTGGCACTATTCATAATAGCTAACCTATAGAATAAACAGGATACACTACATATAGCCAAATAACATTCTGTATGTGATAAAGGAGGAAATGTTATTTTGTAGCAAAAATGGATGCAACTGGAGAACTTTAAGTGAAAAACAGACACACAAAAACCAAGTACCACTTGTGCTGTCTCAAAGGCAAAAATGTACTGATCTGACTGTAGAATATAATAATGATTTGTGGGGAGACTGATAAGAGGAGATTGGATTTAATCAGCACACACTATATACAAGTACTATGTACAATGAATATATGGTAATAAAAATTAAAAATTATATTGAAGTTAAGCATTTAAACATACCAAAACCCCAGACAGAATATTTTAAAACTCCAATATAGGTCTATAATCCATGGAAGTATCTTTCAAAAAATGAAGGTGAAATAAAAACCTTCTCAGAAAGCATAAAGAATTTATTACTAGCAGACTATGTCACAGGATGTATTTATAATAAAATAGTTCAGACAAGAACAATATGATACCAGGACAGAAGGCATGATGAACACTTCTAACAGTCCTGTAGGCAATTATGAATGTGTTTTCTCCATTACTGGATCTCTCTTAAAGGCAATGGCGTGTTTGATGCAAGTAAGAGTATGTTGTGGTTCTTGGTAAGCTAGTGGCCAATCTATTATGTACTAGGAAGTATGTAAACAGTAGACATTAGCTTCCTGATACCGTTAAGGTATAATAATGGAATCCCATAGTAAACAAGCAGTAGAACTTCATACTTTCCTTTCCTAGAGCTCTTGTATCAAGTGCCCCACATGTAGCTTGAAACCGAAGCAATTTATTTTCTCCCAGTTCTAGAGGTTAGAAGATCAAGGTGTTGACAGGATCGTGTTCTTGCCTGAAATTTTTAGAGTAATCCTTGCCACTTCTTAATGCCTGTTTGTCAGAGATTTGTGGCTCTCCACGACTTGCAGCTGCACACTGGTTTTTAAGTCCGCACTACCCCAGTTCAACTTTATTGTAAATGCATGATACATACAATACCCCTATTTATAACAACGGTACACTCAAGGGTCCTGGGAATTACAACTTCAACATACCTTTTAGTAGGAAATGTATAATTCAACTCACGTCAGTTTTTATTCTTTAAATGTTTCCTTATTTTTTTGAATCCTGATGTCTTCAGATGATATAAATATATATAACAATAAACTATATAATAGGTATATAAATTAACCTGGAGTGCAAGATACTTATGCCCCCATCTGTGAAGCATATTAGAAAGATTATTGACACTAGCATTTGTTGCTCCCCTAGATTCCAAGAGCCTCTAAACAATGTTTTTTTTAATAAAAATATTAACTTTATAAAAGCTGCCTCCCATACTGCCCTTCTCTACTTTATAGACAGTGGTCAATTAAACCACCAGGCTCAACACTAATGTAATTTAATAGTACATGACCATTTTTGAGAAGTCAGTATATTATCCTAGATAAGATGGGGAATTGTGGGAGGACCCCTGAAGGCTTTATAGCAGGCAGGGAACACAGAATAGGGTGAGGTAAGAATCAAACTTGGATCTGCCTGGTTTTGGTAACCAGTGCTGGGCAAAAACCTCTTGGAGTCTGACCCAGATTATTTTACTTCAGTCATATTTAATCACAACACAGTTTTAGAAAAACATATCCATATAACAATGAACTCAGCCCCATGAGCACAACAACACTTAGGACATGTTTACTGTGAGAGTCTTCACAAAGCGTACCTGGCTTCTCTCATAAGAATGGGTACTTTTGCCAGGGAAACTTAGTGAGGTAAACATAATGTCTGGCCTCGAGATAACATAGAAGTCACTTAGGCTGTTGCAAAGTACAAATGACATCTCTCAGTAGCATGAATTTTATGGCATAGAAGGAAGATTTTAAGGGGAAAGTCTCTTAGATAAGAGAAGCATAAATTCTGGAACATAGAGGCAGATCAAGGTAACACACTACAAAATCAAATACCATAACTATCTTTTCCATGTGTCATTAAAAAACTTGCTGAGGAAGAAATCTCTTTTATAATGACCTCAAAATATATAGTGTCTAGTAATAAACCTAAATAAAGAGATAAAAGATCTCTAGAGCTGAAAAATCTCCCATGTTTGCTGGTCAAAACTAATATAGTAAAAATGGCTATATCACCTAAAGTGGTCTATAGATTCAGTGCAATCCTCACTAAAAACAGAAAATATTAATAACAAGAAAAAATCCAAATTTCATATATATATATATATAAAGCAAGCCTAATCAATAGAGGCAGTGTAGCTATCACCTAACATTTAAACTCAAGTTAACTACAGAGCTATGGAATCAAAGGGACCTGCTACTGAATCAAAACAGATTATTTATTCTAATAGAATAAAAGAGCCAAAAATAAAGCCATCATTACAAGAACGTTTGAAAATTGCCTAATGAAACTCATTACTTTGTATATTAACTTTAAAATAAATATATGGCTGGAGAGATGGCACAACAATTACTACCCTTTTAGAGGACCCAAAATTGCTTTCCAGCACCCATATCCTGTGGTTCACAACCAACCAGCAGTTCTCTACTTCTAAGGTATCGGACGCGCTCTTCTGGGCTCCACGGTCACCTGCACACATGAGGTTGGTATACATAAACTGCACAGGCACACACATACACACTCACAAGTAAATAAATGTTTTTAAATCTAATACTATAGTTTAAATAATATATTTTAATGAAGAAAATGGAAAATAATTCATGCATTTTCATGAAAAAAGGTGTAGTTCAAATAAATTAAGAACATGGTAAAGAACCATTACTGAAATGGAACTATTAACAGAGAAATATCTTGCCATAGCCAAATTAAAATTGAATGCACACATAAAAAGACGAAGATCTAGGAAATTAAAAGAAAGCCTTAGGTAACTAAGAATTTATAAAGTGTTTTACTAAAGGCAACTATTTAAGAATATTGGTGAACTTAGAGATGAATACAAGAATTCTTGTAGGTGTTATTCATCTCTTCATCTTTTAACTTTGTTGCAGTATGTGAATTTATTGCCATTATTATGTGTTATTTTTCAAATTGATCTTTTTCCACAAATATACTAATAACTGAAAAATTATTAGCAATTAGCATATAATTTCAAGAAAACTCATTATTTTGTTGTTATGATTTACTTCAACATTAGTAACATTCATTTCAGTTTTTGAAAAATGGCATTTGTAGAATGAACCCTACCTAGGCTTTCTGTGAGTTATAAACAAGGATAATTAGTGAAAATAAGTCTTTATAAAAAATGTAAGCTTTTAAAAGCCAAATCTGGGAATAAGATATGCACAGGGATTTTTGTAAAATGCAGATAGTAGGGATCTACTTCAAGATCCTGTGTGAGCCCAGGGAAAGCCTGACTTCTAAGATGGATCATGGCTGGTCCCCTCTTGCCCATCTCAGGTTTCTGCATAAGCAGGATAGAAAGCTGGACAGTGTCTTGAACTTGGGGATCACTGGTTAAAGGTTTTGAAGGCAATCTCGGTTGACTCATGATCTGACCACTAAGGTGTTTGATAAAACAAACCACGGGCCGCATGTAGAGCAGAGAATACAGATACGGAGTTACTCTAATGCAGTCACAAATAAATAACAGAGGTAATAACAACAGCAGTGACGCAGCATGCTCTAAAACGGGAACAGGGGAATGTGGCCTCTGGGATTGTCACATGATATTATTAACTTCCCAGTTTTCAACGACAAACACATGAAACATGCAGAAGAAAGAAAGAAAGAAAGAAAGAAAGAAAGAGAGAGAGAAAGAAAGAAAGAGAGAGAAAGAAAAGAAAGAAAAGGCAGCCCACTAAAAGGAAAGAGTAGAGCATACAAACTGTCTCTGAGGAAGCAGCTTCATGGGCTTATGGAACCCAGTCCCTAAATCAGTTCTTTAACCAGTGAACCAAGCAGGGAGAGCAGAATAGCTGGAGGATGGCATGCATATGGAACAGCATCAAAAAGGAGAGTACATTTTAAAGACAACCCAGCAGAAATCATACAGGTAAAAATGTAACTGGGGTTTGGGGTGGGGGAGAGAATGGAAATTGGTGGGGGGTATCTCTGGGGGAGGGGAGTCGATTAGGGTAACCCTAGCAGAGATTCCTAACAGCCGGTGGGGGGGGGGAGGGTGTTAGGAGCCCTAAGTGACTACCTCCTATAGCCAAGTGGAACTTCCAGTGGAGGGAGGGAGACACCAACCTACTCATAAAACTTGACCCAAAATATGTGTAGGGATAAAGATGGAGAAGAGACTGAGGGAATGGCAAACCAATGACTGGCCCAACTTGAGACCCACTCCATGGGAGAGAGCCAACCCATGACAGTATTATGATAATCTGCTATACTTGCAGCCAGGAACCTAGCATAACTGTCTTATGAGAAGCTTCATCCAGCAGCTGATGGAAACACATGAAGAGACCCACAGCCAAACAATAGGCTGAGTTCAGAGAGTCTTGTGGAAGAATGGGAGGGAGCCAGAATGGTCGAGGACACCACAAGAAGACCTACAGAGTAAACTAACCTGGGCCCATAGGACTCACAGTGACTAAACCACCAACCAAAGAGCATGCATGGGGAGACCCTATACCTCCCACACATATGTAGCAGATGTGCAGCATGGTCATCATGTGGGTCCCTTAATAATGGGAGTGGTGGCTGTCTTTGGCTCTGTTGCCTGCCTTTGGATTCCTTTCTCCTAGCTGGGCTGCCTTGTTTGGTCTTAGTGAGAGAGGATGCACTTGGACCCACTGAGATTTGCTGCATCAGGGTGAGTTGGTACCCATGAGATGCCTCTCCTATGAGGAAGAAGAAAGGGGAACGGGGAGTGAGACAGTAGGATAGGACTGGGAGGAGAGGAAGGAAGAGGCTGAGATCAGGCTTTAAAGTGATAAATAAAGTAAAAATTAGAATAAAGCAAATGATAAAAGGCACTCAGAGAAAGGATAAGCAGGCTACCAAGATGAGACTTGATAGATAGCTTATGACCATATAGTGGGGGAGGAGGTCCCCTCGGTCACAGACCTAGGGAAGGGTATAGGGTGAAAGTAGGAGGGAGGAATGAGTGGATACAAGTGAAGGGAAAACAATTGAGATGCAATCTGAATAAATTAGTTAAATAATAAAAAAAAATTAAAACAAAAAAAAAAGAAGAAGAAAGAAAGAAAAGAAAAGAATCAACAGCTCACTGTAAGAGAAAATTCACGCAGGCAGGCAGAATAAAAGAAAGAAAAAAGAAAGGCAGTAAATAGACAGATAGGTTCATTTAATATTCAACTTGAGGACCTAAAAAAATAAAAAATATTAATCTGTTAGATACTGGGTTTATTATGATGTCCTGGGTGCAAAGTGAAGAGCATAAAAGAAAGTGCTAGAAACAATACTTCCAGGAGTAATTTGAAGGTCTATAGGACCCCACAAACCAACCACTCAAATAAAAGGTAACCTTCCTGGTACTGGGTTTTTAATTTGTTAGCATGAGGTATAAGACATGCCTATTGGTTCAATAGTGGCAAGAATGTATTGGGGGAAAATCACATAGTTTCTGATTGGATTTTAAGTTCCACTCCACAAGATGAACTCCATACCTGGAATCATTATCAACCAAAAACCTGTGATTAGACACGTTCTAGGCTCTAACATACCTAATTGGTCCTAATGGGAAAGCTACTACTATGCTGCTAAATATGCATAATATTAAGCTGACTCCTAATGACTTACGATTATATGCATAAATTAATACATCTCTCAACCCTCAGCAGAGAAGCTTATATTTGCATTATTTAGCAGTTGACAGTGACTTATAGCTAGACAGGGTGCAGAGAGACAGTGCTGAGTGCTTAGGCCTCAGTGAGATGTCTATGCCACACACCTTGCCTCAATGCTGAAGGATCTCATAGGGAAAAGGCATGGAAAGATGTAAGATCCAGAAGTGACAGGTGACTACAAGGAACTAGCACTTTCCAGACACAATCTGGAAATTGAACGTATGAACCCCCAGGAGACTATGGCAGCAGGAATAACACCTCCCTAGCTCACGCCAAACCAAGTCTCATCCTGGACAAGAGGAGGTGGACACAAAGTCCCTCCAGCAAGTGAGGAGTTTTTGACATTGGAGAGCTGCTGGGAGAAAAATCCATTTTCGTTAAGGGTGTGACCCTGGTAGGTTGGCAATGGCTCCAGGACAGGCCCCACACCAAAGAGTATTTATATTTAGGCAACACAGATTGGACTTAATGAGAGAGATGTGGGAGGTAGAAGGTGACGTTCAGCGGGTAGGGACGTGAGGTCAATCTAAGATGAGCTGGGAAGGTTAAGGTAATCAAAATACACCCCCTTGCCACCCCCAAAAAAGGTTATCCTTATCATAGACCAGCAAAGAATTTGTCTTTTTGGTGAAGGAGAAGAAGGTAAAATTTATAAAGTGATGAATTTGTACACTTAATTGAGAGGACTAAACTAACTGAGGTGAATCTGATCTTTTTCTCCTTATTGCTCAGAGCAAAATATGAGAGGGAAGAGGCAAAATTGGGGGATAAATTGTTAGGTGAGTAGAAACCAATATTTGATGGTTTGGAAATTTTTGCAACTACCCAATGTAGTCTAGGATCAGGGTGTGTCTTAGGAATCTGATCAGAGGCCAGAAGGGAAAATGTGGGTATCTAAGAAGCTGTGCAGAGAACACTCCTGCCCGATGGCTTTAATCCATGCGTCTCTTGAGCAGCATCAGTGCCTTAGGGTTGTGTACTAGCAGAAATGCTTCAGGCCCAGCAAGAAGGAGACAGAGTTTACATGAAATTAATGGATACCTGCTCTAAGAGAAGAACCAAAGTGTTCTATCTGAAAGGGTCTCCTGGATGGAGAGGGTGGGACTGTTACCTCCTGAGTCAAGATGGCAGCATACCATCCCTGCAGTGGAACTGGACAGAGCATCATGCTCAGATCTTGCCATCCTTCCCTTTACCCTATGGCAGGCTTTAGACTGGTTACAAGACACCTTTTCCCTTTCTAATATTCTCTTTCTGATGGGAATACTCACCCTAACCTGCCTTTATCATTGTACTTGAGGAACAGAGTATATTTGGTCCCATTTCATGTACTTAGAGATGGAGAGGAATTTCGCACCAGGAACAAATCCTACCATGAGGATCATCCGTGACTGGCTTAAATGGTTCAGGTGAGAGTAAAGACTTTGAGTTGATGATAACTAGGTCTAATTTTAGAGTTAGAGTTGTTACTGGGATGTTTAACATTCTTGGGCGTGTCTCTTTTTCTTGGGCAGTAAGGCAAAACGTGGAAAGCTAGAATAGAGAAAAAGGCCGAACTGTGTCACCGCCCTAAAAAGGACATGTTGGCCTCCTGACACAATACCTCAGAAGGTTAGCTTATTTGAAAGTTGGGCCATTGAATATGCAGTTAGTTAATATGGAAGCCATGCCAGTGTACACCTGGTTCTCGGGTATGCTGGTGTCCTCCTGGGAAATGATAAGTAGTGTATAGGGAAGAGAGTCACCTGACAGCAGAGAGCGACTGGTGAGTCTTCAAGACACAGAACAAAGATTGCCAGCACAGGCCAGGGGCGCCAGGAAGATGCAGTCTAAGGAACTCAGCGGGGTGTGCATCCTCCAAGCCTTCCATTTCAGGCATCTAACTTCCAAACCTGCAGAATAGCATACTTGTGGGGTGGTACGCCATGTGCTTTGCGTCATTTTAGTATGGTAGCCCTAGAAAACAAATACAATTCTATTTGGAATGGGTTTTTTTTTAAATAGCCATTTGAAATATTTGGATAACCATATGTAAAAATATGAAACTGGATCCTACCCTACCCCAGAAACAAAATTTAATTCAAAATTAATCATAGACCTGCATGTAAGATGTAAAGCTATTAATCCCATAGAAGAAAGCATAAGCATTCCTAACCTTGAAATAGGCAACTGTTTCTTTTCTATGAAACAAAAAGTACAAGAGGAGACAAAGCAACTTCAACAGATTTTCAAAGCTGAAACATGTCTTCAAAAACACCTCCAAGGATATGAAAAAGAAGGACAGAAAATGTTTACAAATCATGGTAAGGAATTTACATCAAGCACACACAGATACATACACACACACACACACACACACACACACACACACACACACACACACGCACAAATACTTTCATGTACACACACACACACACACACACACACAGACCTTACAACTCAAGGGTAAAACACAACATAATTCCTAACCTTGGAAAACAACTTAAGTAGACATTTCTCCAAAAGTTATAAGGAAAAATATACGGGATAAATAAAGGATGCTTAAAACCAATGGTCATTTGAGATATGCAGATGAATGCCACAGGGAAAAGGAGAAGTAGGAGAGGAGTGGGCATCAACAGTAGAGACACTGGGATGAATGTGGACAAACCTAACTCCTCATCCTAAGCATTAGAGGAAACAGTCTATCACCTCCACAAAAGGTAAAAACCATGTTGCTACATGACCCATAAATTTTCCTCCTAACTCTGTACTCAAGAGAATTAAAAACATGTCCACACTAGCATTTGTCATCATTTGTTGTTTTTTTTTTACCTTAACCCTTCTAATTCAGGTGAGAGAAAATTTCAAAGTAGTTTCAATTTGCAGTTCGCTGATGTCTGAAGATGCTGGACATTTCCACAAATGCCTCTCAACTATTTGTTTCAGGCTCATCTGGATCTGATGAAAGAGGAACATTTATTCACTGCTGGAAGGAATGCCTACCAGTGTAGCCAATATGAAAATTAGTGTGGAGGTTCCACATAAAGCTTAAATTAGATCTACCACGTGATTCAACTATAGCACGTGTCTGTACATACTCAAAGGGCTCTGTTTCCTACAACACAGGTACTTGCTCATCCATGTTCACTGGTGCTCTATTCATAATAGCCATGAAATGGAAACAGCTTAGCAATCTGTTAACTGATGACTAGACAATGAAAATGCAGTATATTTGCACAATGAAATATTATTTGAAAAAAATTAAATCTGAATATAAATGGATGGAGCTGGAAACAACTATTCTTATTGAGGTAACCTAGACCCAGAAAGACAAACATCAAATGTTTTTCTCTCATGTGTAGATATTACCTTTGAATCTTCAGATATTTGTTTTTCATTTGGAATATCCATAGAGGTCGGAAAATTACTAGAGGGCCCTGGGAAGGAAGAAAGGGGACTAAGATCATTTCTATTAAGGGTGAAGGGATTCTAGAACAGTAGAGTTAAACTATGGTGAGGGAGCAGAGGGTAGGGTAAAGGAAAGAATATGGGTTAGAGGGAAGTAATACTAAAAACCTGTCAAAAAAAGTCATGTGGAAACTTACTATTATAGAAGCTTCATACATAAATGTGTGTATGTGGTGTGTGTGTGTGTGTGTGTGTGTGTGTGTGTGTGTGTGTGTGTGTGTGTGTGTGTGAAGAGTTTAAATGGAGTCACACTATGACAGAGCACTAAAGCCCCCAACAAACCAGAATCCCCTCCCAGAACCTAACAGTAATACATTACATACTTGAGCCACAGAACATGGAGCATCAAACTGGTCCTGACCTTGAAGCCATCCCACCTGACTAGGCTTCATAGTGCTGGAAGGTTCTGTGAAACTACCAGATGATAAAAGTGATCAGCAACCATACCCCGTTATGAACTCTGCAAGATACAATAATGACTGGCATAGAAAGGGAAGCCTTCTAGTACAATGGTGGCACAAATACAATGGAGGTAACCAGCCACTATTTGATTGGATTTAAGTTTCATTCCATATCTAACACCATTATCAGCCCAAGATTCTATGGCTCAACAGGTCATAGGCCATAGGGGAGAACCTGCTATGATTATTCTGCTAAATGGACATAGTATTAAACCAAGCCCTAATGGCATACGATTATACCATAGATTAGTGTATCTGTCTACCCTCATCAGAGAAGTTCTTTTTAAAAAATTATATCATGTAAGACCTTTCCTGTGTTTGATAAATATTTCCCAGGTTCCATTGCTAAGAATGTGCTGTCTAAGTGCCTATTTAGTGTTCAGAGATAAAACTCCACTTTTTATTTGGTTTTAAGTGTATATAGAAAGTCATGATAGGACATAGTAATCATAGTGGTCAGACATGGAAGCAGGGAGAAAAATACACATGTGAAATAAACAGTATTTTGACAGAGAGCGGGGGCAGGGGGCGTGGGAAGAGAAAAGGATAGGTAAGAAAAGAGAGCGAGTAAGAGAGAACATGAAAATGAATGAAACTGAGGCTGGGTGTGATAGCACACACCTTTAGTTCTAGAACTGGGGCGGCAAAGGCAAGCAGATCCAACTTAACTCAAGGCCAGCCTACTCTGCAAAGCCAGTTTCAGGCCAAATACATAGGGATACAGAGTGAGGCCATGTCACGAATAAGTAACTAACTAAATAAACAAATAAATGGAGAAGCACATGGTTGTATGGTTATATCACAATGTAGCTATCCTTTTGAAAATGCTATAGTGCCATTTGTAGGCCATCTGTGTAACTTGCGTGGATTACCTTGTTTATACATAAAAGGAACACTAGAGAAATTAAACACTAGTTTTTCCTATGTGCTTTCTAGCTCTTCACTTCCTATTGAGTGATAGGTAAAGGGAAATACTGCTGGGCATTGGTATATTTAAATAAGTAGTATAACTGGTCAAGGGTCACAGAGTGAAAAAATCTGAGCAAAATAGTATAAGAAAAAAAAGCATTTTCTACAATGCTTTCAGACCTTTTATTACATATACCTTATAAATTTCTAGTGGTAGCTGTGTATAGTACTTACCCTTTGCGGTCACTCTGAGCAATAAAGCTGCATGAGAAAGGAGCTAGCCTTTAAAAGACCCTTGCTCTTGCACCTTACCTGGGCAGCATAATAGAGCCAGCCCTGCACCTCACTTGGGCAGCATAATAAAGCTAGCCTTGCTGGCATAGGTGTGGGTGAGCTGGCCAAAAGAGCAGGAGAGTGGGAGAGCTGTTACCCTTGCCAGCATGGCATTGGGTGAGCAAGCAGGGGCAGTGCTGGAGAGTTTGCCCTAGTGATGTGAGTGCAGGAGAGCTGAGGGGCTGGCCAGGGTCTTGAGTCATCCCACCCCAGCATCTATCCCATCTATGAAGTGCTGCAGCATGCGAGGGGACCAGTCCTACAGATCCAAAGCTGTGGGATCTCCACGACCCAGGGCAACAACAGGATGTAAGAGAGAAGTCCTGGTGAGGTTCCAGTGTGGATAGTGTAGCAGAAGCCAGAGGCCTCAAACCAGCCCAGTGACTCATTACAGTGAACATTTGTAAGTAAAGAAGTCCATGATAGGAAACACTGTGACACACACACAACAGCTTCCACAATGAAATTTTTTTTTTCTTTTTCTTTTCTTTTTCGGGAGGGGTTGCAAGGGTGGCGGGCAGCTACAAAGGGATGGGAGATAAATGGGATTGGGGTGCATGATATGAAATCCACAAAGAATCAATAAAAAGTTACATTTTAAAAAGACCCCTGCAAAAATAAAAAAATAAAAATAAAAAAGACGCCTGCTCTATGTTCCCTGTAACTATAGATTGTTAAGGTAAAAACAGTCATTTGAAAGCTTTGAGCCCAAGACTCATAACTCTTCAAGGTGCTGAAAATGGGTAACTGTTGAGGGCTCAGCCCTAAGTAGGACATTTATATGAACCTCTGAAAGATCCAGGGAATATCCAAGAAGGGGGGGGGGGTTGGAAAGAGTTGGAAGATATGGGGGAGCCCTGTGACATGCTGTCTTCTGGTCATGGCGTGACCACCAGACTCATGAACCCACAGCAGCGGCTACAGCCTTGCACTGACCAGATCAGTCAGCATCCAGCACACACAGGAGAGAGGTTCACAAGACAAGTGTCGGAGCTATTGGCTGCTGGGCAAGGAAAAGCAATTTTTCTTCTGGGGAGGGGTTCCTGCATGTTGCCCGAGCTCTCAATGGATTTTCCTACACCCATGTGCCTGCTGGCAGCACTTACTAGACTCCGTAACTTATACAACAAAAGCACAAAAGGGAACATGAAGGTGGCAATGAAGGATTAAAGAGTATGGAGGATTAAAGGGAGGGGTTGGTTTGGGTATAATCAAGATACATTGTGTTTCTGTTTTGAAATTGCTAAAAAAAAAGAAAGAAAGAAAGAAAGAAAGAAAGAAAGAAAGAAAAAGAAAAAGAAATGAGAGAAATCCCAGGTCCCTAGAACTTAGCAGTCACATTGTAGGATACAACACAATATCCTACACCCAAAGAAATCCCTATTCACACTCTCAAATGTGCGGAGTAACAGGCGTGCTCTGGCTACCAGCATGTTAGAGTACAGACTCTGGAGAGATGTAATCTAAGCAGTGTCACTGAGAGACTGTGACAGTGAAGGGGTTTCTTCATCTTTCTGCACTTTAATCAAAGTTCTAGATTAAAATCGTGCCAAACTCACAGAGCTGTGGTTATAACTAAGTAAGGCATGCTGTACTCAGAATGACCACCTTATCTGTCGTGCCTTAAGAGTGTGTTTTTTGTTTGTTTGTTTGTTTGTTTGTTTGTTTGTTTTGGTATTATCAATCAGAATGAGAAGAGCTCTTAAGGAGCTTGCTATTGACAGGAGGATTACAGCTATCTGATCCCAGCTTGGGCAGCATGCAATCCTTCTCAAAATTTAAAAAGATAGAGAAAGGTTAGAAATAAATCATGTGAAATAATATATAGTTTGCCTGTACTGTCCATGTAAAAAAAAATAGCACTATGTCGTTTGCATGGAAAATTCAATACAATTCTAGTACAATTTGAAGTTAAATTAAACAAGCAGCGAATCAAACGTGCTTGGGAAAGACAGCTAACTCACCCTGGCAGCCAAAAGACAGGTTAAAAGTCCACTCTGCAGGAATCATAGATGACAATTCAAACCCTTTAGTTAGGTACCCTGTTTCTTAGAAAACCTCACAGCCCTCAAAGTCTACTGGTAGCACCTATACAAGAACCTGGCAAAGAAAGTTCGTCTTCCTTCTCTACCCACTTAATTATTTTATAAACAGAAGCTCCTTGCACTTCTGGCATATACAGACTAACATAAGGTGGTATAGACCACCTTAGAGTGTCCAGTGCTTTGTCACACTTAAGATGCCTGAGCCTATAGACTACCCTGAGTGACTCACAGAACCTAAGTAGTAATTTCCCTCTCAGAGTTGAGCTTAATCTATGTGTTAAACTATCTTAAGCATATATTATTAGCCCCACTGGTCATCTCCCAGAAATCTCATCTTTGTCTTTTTGCAGTTTTTTTTTTTTATTTCTAAAGTTAAGTAGAAATAAAAGCTTCAAGGCAAGATACCCTATCTTGATTGGGAAATGAGCAGATATGAAAACCTTGAAACTTTTTATCTCATGACTAAATATACCAACCGTAACTGAGGAATATTTAAAAAGTGGAGGAGCTTTAGACAGCAAACCTGAGGCATCACAGCCATGGGTGCAGGGCAGAAACTAGACCTGGCAGGTGTTCCGAGGCATCACCTCTGAGCATCCATGACTTCTGTTGTCACTGGAATTTGAAAGGTCTCTCTCTACATCCTGAGATACTTTTCCCACTGCTGGCACTATGTTTGGGAGATCATGGAGCTTTGGGGAGGTGGGGCCTAACAGGAAAAAGCAGGTACTTGGAATGGCCCTTTGAAGGTTATGCCTGTCCACGGTCCCACCGTTGTCCCCTGGTGCACTGTGGCGGTACAGCGAGGCTCTTCCAACACACTCTCACCACCATGCTTTTCCGGCCACCATGGACCAAGCCCGCTCTGAATCCTTGAGCCAAAGTAAAGACATCTTCCCTTAAGGTGTTTCTGTCCATTACAGCAGTACCAGCTACCTTGAGCCAATTTCTAAATTTCAGACAGCCCTCGGAAGGGGATGTTTGGCCAGCCATAAGTAAGGCAGAGGGATGAGGTGACGATCTTCAGCTGGTACCAATGACTACTATCCGGTAAGGCCCTCATGCAATGGAGTATTCTCGATAGAAGGAAAGGAGCAAGCTTTACATAAAAACATGAGGGATACACGCAGACAATCCATCCCAAATGAGCGATAGTCTCCAGGAGTTCTGCCAGTGATGTTAATAACAATCCCCATTCATAGGATTTTGTAACTATAAAATAGGAGGAACAATCTCATCACTCACTTCTGAAAACCCACCATCTCACAAATGAGGCCCGCGACGTGTGGTAGGTCAGTGCAATTCTCATGGTCACATGCCTTTGACATGTCTGAGTCGTGACATACTTTATACCATCAACATACTCACTAAAGAAATGAATGAAGAAGTTTCTGTATAGAAATATGTGAATAACATCCCCGTGATTCAGCTTTGCAAGTGAAAGGATTATTCTCAATGCTAGTCTACCACCTTTATTTTAAAATATAGAAACTGAAATGAGTCACATAAGGCAAGACAAACGGGAGCAGAATTCTCTGCTGAAGCTCAAGGTCTCACTCTTACCCGATACGTGTTCCATTTTCCAAGGCCCCTTCCTGTCTTCCCTGTCATTTACAAATCTCACAGAATGGAGAGGCACAGCACAGTCTATGCACAGGGGAGCTGAAAGCCAGTGTGACTCATACAGGGGCCCCGACATGAAGGACGTTTTTTGGCTGCTTGGAATTTTACTCAGAACTTATGAATCTTGAACTTTCTCCTCCTCAGTGTTCTAGAAGCCCTGCCCCCTAGATGCCACTGATCCTGAAGGGCTCTTTTCTGAACATAAGTACCTCCTTTTCTTACCTTGTTACACACCCACCAAAGATGTAATGGGATATTCACCAAAAGATCTATTCCCCAAATCTGAAGTCATTGGACCAATAGCAAGTGGAAGGTCCAAAGGGAAGGAGATAACTCTGCATGTTTTCTCTGACAGCAATGTGACATGTGTCCTTAATTAAAATGTGTCCCATAGTAGTATCCATCTAGAACCTAGGAATGACTCACTCTATGCAGCTATTTGAGCTTTATCTAAATACAATATTTTAATACATCAGGGCCAGGCTACAATAGCAATTAATGCTATCAATTGCATGGGTCCAGCCATACAGCTCAATGTGCCTTAATCTTAAAAGTGAGTTGAACACTGGTACATGTAATATTTTCCTTTTCCAGTAAGTATATATGCCCAATGAGGATAATTACAAACTCTTAACAGTTACTGAAGGGGGCTGGAGAGATGGCTCAGAGGTTAAGAGCACTGACTGCTCTTCCATAGGTTCAGAGTTCAACCACATGGTGGCTCATAACCATTTACAATGTGACCTAATGCCCTCTTCTGGCATGTAGGAGTACATGCAGGCAGAGCACTGTATACATAATAAATAAATAAAAAATCTTAAAAAAAAAAAAAACCAGTTACTGAATAGAACTGGGTTCTCACCACCACTGCAAACACAAGCACACCACAGGACAAAAAACCAACAGATCAGAAGTTAACTCAGGAGCTGGAGAAATGGCTCAGTGGTTAATAACACTGACTGCTCTTCAAGAGGACCTGAGTTCAATTCCCAGCACCCATGTGGTGGCTCACAACCATCTATAATGTGATCTAATGCCCTCTTCTGGCATAAGGTGTACATGCAGGCAGAGCACTGTATACATAAAAAATAAAAAATAATAAATAAATAAAGTAAAAATTCCTTTAAAAAAAAAAAGAAGTTAACTCAGCAGCTGGAAAGTACTGTTGACCATGCAGGCTATTTGGGGTCTTCACGCTAGCTATTAATCTCAGGTGTGGCTCTTCATGATAACAAGAGGGCTGCTTCTGCTCAGGCAAGTCCCACACAATTGCATCAAAACACAGCAGAGACAGTTCCCCCAGACCACTGTGTGGGTTCCCTCTCTCAGTCAGCCACCCTGATCTCCCCTCTACCCTGGAAGAAGAGGGAATGAAGTTCTCTTTTCAGTTAGCATCTGCAAGAAACACATGGCAAAGCCTCTCCCATATGTGGAACAGAAGTATGCGACACAAAATCAGAAAAGAGGATATTTAGGGAGAGGAAAAGGGACTAGTGGTAAGGGGAGAAAGGACATGAGAAGGTGATTATAGGGGTGAATACATACAAATATAATGATACACATGAATGAAAAATATCATAAAACCCATTATCTGTACACTTGAAAGTTTATGCAAGAGGAACTTTGTTAGAATTTCTAAAACATACAAATGGGAAATGTAAAAATATATCTCATATCTCATATATAATATCACTCATATATATATGCATATATATGTATCTGTGAAAAAAACTATGGAGTAAACACTTAACCTTATCATCAATTAGCTATGTGATCTCAAACAGGTCATTTAACCTTTGACCCCCTTTATCTAGGAAGAGAAGTTATTTTACGAATATTCTCCAAGTTCCTTTTTAGTCAAGGAGGTGAAAGTTCAAATCAATAAACACCCAAAACAAAAGCCAGCATGGCTAAAGCCAATTGACTTTTCTGGTCTAATTCTGTATGCACAGTATGTCTAACACAGTGAGGCCCATTAGCTCCTACCTCCTCAGAAAAGTTATGTTAAGACTGCGTGGGAGAAAAAGTTTCCACTGATCCCAAACAATAGTCACTCACTGAGATATAGATACAACCCTCTGTGCTGGTGACAGGCATGCCACCAGACACCTCTAAGGACAGGTCTGAGCCAGGCAAACAAAAACATAATAAAGTAGAATTAAACACAGAAAATCTAATCTCCCAGAGGTGAGCACTTCAGTACTGGACAGAAGGACCCCCCAAGACATGTTTAAAAGCAGAAACATTTCCTTTGTGCATGTAATACAGTTACTTCATTGCAATCTGATATACAAATGGTCGGTTTCCAAAGGTACACACTCAAAACTCAAAAGTAAATGTTAACCACTGGATTCCACCTTCACTACCACCACCAACCCTGGGGAGAGGGGTGCCCTCACCATAAACATCGTTGGGTATTTTGGTTCTTTTAGGGGATATCTCTGTCTACTTAAGTCTTCCTCTTGAATCCGTGAGAAAGTTTGGCATCTGGGAGACTAAGGGTGGCACACACAAAGTTGGATGTTGATGGCAGAGAAATTTAACTTTGTCACCTGACTAGTCATGAAACTGAGAACACTGTGGGCAGATGTGAGCTCTACCCTGACTTATTTTGACTAATAATCTGGGTTGGTTCTGGGCCAATCTCAGCATTCTCCATCACCATCTCCTACACCAAGCCTGAACTGCCAGATCTCCCAGCCTCCACCTCCTGTCCTGGCCCTGTCAATCACTAAGAGGAGGACATTGGTCCAGAAGCATCTTTACTCTGTCTTCTCAAATCAGTGGTGCAGATGCGTGAGAATTCTGGACATACTTTTACAATAGTGATGTAACCTGTCATTTTTTCCCCCCTGGCCTCCATGAGAAAGTACCCTAGTTCCCACATGCCTAGTTCTGTCCAGTGTTGCTCTGTAACCATATCATACTACTAATAAAGCTGCCCTGAAAATTCTTCAAATAACAACCACAGGAAATAACCACGGCCAAACTGAACACCAAATAACTGCACACCATGGTCTCCTCCCATGAAGATCTTTCTGGGGATATCCCTGTTGAATGCTGGCATGCTTCCTTCAGCTCTTGCAAGAAGAGTGAAACAGGAAAGTCAGAGTAGGGCTATTAATAAACTGAATAAAAAAATTCAACTAGAAAAAGTAATTTCATTACACTGGGGGGGGGTTCCTTTAATTTGCCAGTCTACATTTCTGTCTAGGAAAGCATAAAATAAAAATAAAAATAAAAATAACAAAGTAAATTCTCTTTCCTTATGGGGCACTTGAACAGTCCCTTCTAACTTTTGGGCTCTACAGTGGCAACTGCTAGGGATGTAGAGACAGCTGCATAGCCTCTGTATTGCTTTTGGGTCCCTGGGAGTACTTGTGTGTGTTACGTCTCTCTTGTGATCATTCTGCAAGAGACAGGCACAAGGAATCCCAGCTAATCAAGATTTTACTACGCACCAGAGTACTTCAAACTCCAAACAGAGCCCTTTGATTTAAAGAGGACAACTCAGCAGGCCTCTATTCCATCCTCAGTCCCCTTGGGTGGTGGATAAATAGAAATGTCTCGGGATGGTTCTTCCCTTCTCTTTTAACATCAAATCAATACAGTGCAATTCTAGGGCAGGCTTGCTTGTTCAACTCGACTCTATGCTTCTAGGAACTCACTTTCTTGATTTACAGTGGGTAAATACATTCCAGGATGATGTGTGTCCTGGTAGTCCAGTTAAAGTCACAGGGAGGAAACAGAATCCACTGCAGGGTGGGCATCTTATTTTAGTGTCTGCCAACTGCAAATAGACATTTAATTCATGATATACCTTCCTATTTTTTAATGATAGAGTTTGTGCTGCTTCTATGATACAAGCACCTAGGAAGATAAACCAGTGAGTTACAAGTTTAGATCAGAGCCACAGACAGTATGTGCACCATTTGTCCTCTCTCTCTCTCTCTCTCTCTCTCTCTCTCTCTCTCTCTCTCTCTCTCTCTCTGTGTGTGTGTGTGTGTGTGTGTGTGTGTGTGTGTGTCTGTCTGTCTGTCTGTCTGTCTGTCTGTCTGTCTGTCTGTCTCTGTCTCTGTCTCTGTCTATCTCTGTCTGTCTCTCTGTTTGTCTGTCTGTCTGTCTCTCCCCCCCCTCCTCTCTCTCTCTCAGCCTCAGTTCTAAGTGGCTAAATTCACTTTGATTCCTCTAGTTCTTCTGACATATTTATCTTGAGACAGCACCATCCACCACATCCTACCTCACATCTCTTCATTTCTGATCTCAGAATCCCAGAGGTCTCCCAGGGTTTATTCTCTGGGCTTCCTATAGCATTGGTGTTACAAAGCTGAGACTTGTGACTGTGTCACCTTGTGCCTGGGGAGATGCACATCCTCACTGAACATACACTATGTTTTATGAACTGCATGTGAGCACGAGGAAAACTCCTGTTACCTGCCTAAAGAACTAGGAGATATATGCTCACATTAAAACCCCAAAGGCTCATAGTTTTGAATGCTACCCATTTGATGGTTTTTGTCGACGGGACTTAAAAAAAGGTAAAACCCCAGACAAAGTACAAGGTGTGCAGCCTCTAGGGTGGCTTGAGACAGGACCAACACTATGGGCCTGGCCTGGCCTAGCTGTGTGGATGACATTGTATGTGAGCATCACATCTCAGTCACCATGTGTCTCTCTTGACTCTCTTTCCAATGAACTTCTAGCCGGCCGCTGACTCAGGCAGTTCTACTCAATTATTTCCTTAATGAAAAGTTTTCCAGTCATGTAGCATATAAAGGATTGCAAGGACAGCATCACACTAAATTTTAAATCAATTCATTTCCAACGCAATGTGTCGATGTTTATGAAATTCCTAGTAGAGAACTGTAATGGCGAAGGTGGAAGAGGAAGAGGCTGAGGATGCTGGGTATCAGGTATGACCAACCCCTGGCCACTGGCCTCATGCGGCTCAGAATGGAAATAAGCAGAGCCCGGTGCAAAACCAGAAACATTCAAAACATGGCTTTTGTGATTTTTCTTTTTTGGTAACTATATTGTGTGGTTCTCAAGCATGTGTTTTTGTAGATGGCATCTTAATGCCAAAAAGGTTGGGCCTGCCTAAGGATAAGAGAAACTTCCAAGAAGTGGAGTCCACTAATATGGAAATAAATATTTGGCTGCCAGAAGGAGAAAAAAAAAACAGCAAAGGAAACAATGCTATCATATATTGGGCCACAATTCTAAATTTGAATGTCATGCCACATGCCCACATGCATTTGAGATTTTCCCTCTTGGTTATTTTAATATGCGAGGAAGACATGCTGAGGTATCTTTGGTGTATAAACTGACAACCTGCATAGAGAAGATAGTTATTTTTAAGTGTCATGGGGTCAATATGCATGATATATGTTCAGAAATGATTTCCCATCCTCCTCCAAGTATCCAAGAAACTACAGAATGAATCTGTGTAGCATATTTAAGAAGTACCCAGGGCTAACTGTAAATAGTTGTCCTTTTGATTTTGGGGGGGGCTATAAAATCTAACTGTTCAAATTTCTTGCTCACTTGTCTTCCAGCTAGATGTTGGATATATGAAGAAATGTGTAGAGACGTGACCTCAGCTCAGAGCCATAGCCTCACAATATCATCATCATCATCATCATCATCATCATCATCATCATCACGGCAATAGAGTAATTAGCAGCATTACTAATCAGCTAAGCATTCATTAATTTCACTGACTATTACTTAGTAAGCTGCTAATGTGTACAAGTCACTGGTGTCATAGCAGAGAGAAAAACAGATGTGGAACCAATGTTCAGTTTCTTATCATCACCTGGATAAACATTGTCTTCAAAAGTACCATGACTAAGACTAAGGAGTTATTTCAAGCCACGAAACTTAGAAAATAATAGAAGCCATCTGTAAACTCATCACACGTCTCGCATAGTGATAGAAGAGAATGCATGGACTAGCATTGGCCAGACTATAAAGCAATTCTCAGTTTTCATAAGATCCAGTTCTGCTCCAGTGCAAAGCCATCGTGGTATTAGCTAAACTATAGAGAGGCTTCTTGTCTTCTTTTGGGGGTGTTTGCACAGCAGAATCAAACACTAAGACCCCCTGAAGCAAAGGAAACTCTCACTCACCTAGATCTGCTCAGCGACACACAGTATTGAATATCGGATTTTATTATATCAGATGAATGAGAGCTGCCAACGTCAGAGGAACGAGCTAAGAAAGCTGGGTGGAAACCCTGCCATGCTATCTTTAGTCACATGAGCATCTATCTGTAGGAAGGGTAGCCTAACCTGAGCATTTCTCCTTGAGGCAGGAGAAGGAAAAACAGACCTGGCAAAGAAAAGCTAATGATTCTGTGTTCGCCTTAGAAAGCATCCACCAAGCGCTAGTGTCCCTTTCCCTACAGGGCTCCAGAGGATGGAGAAGATATTCCCAGACACCAAAGAAGGTGGCACTTCCAAAAGGAGATGATGGTGTCTTCATCCCCACTGAAAACATCAACAATCAGAACCGCAAGGTAACCTGGACTTTGTGCTCAGAAAATTATCAGTTATTTCATCTATTTCCAGAAACAGTAAAAAAAAAAAATCCCCTCAGGTCAGTTTCTCCTCAAAGAAAAGGAGCCAAAGAGCATCCAAAACACATTTCATACAGAGGTGTTTCTCTTGACATCCTATCCTCAAGACAGCAGGTGAGATTGGCACTCTTGAGGAAGGCAGGTAGCATGCAGGAGCCAACTCAAGTCACAGGTTTCATATGGGCACTGCAGGAGCCAGTCTCAAGGTAAGAGCATGAACGAGAAGTTGGTACATAACTGACTTCAGATTCTTTCAAATGTGGATTAGCCATAGGATCGGGCTTCTGGGGAGCATCTTTTAAAAAAATACGAAGAGCCCTGACTCATTAGGGTGTGGCTCTGTTTCTTCACTGGGGTTCAGTGGGCACCCTCTGACCCTGAGGAGTTTCTGTGTGGCCACTCAGGTGTTGACTGCATACTAAAGTCACATGGGAGCCTTTGAGGTTCTCCAGAAAATTCTCTACTCTCCTTAGGCTTGACTTGCCTCACAGGTAACATGAAGTTAACGAGACAGAGGGGGTGAACCCAAGGAGGCGTGCAGAGCGCTGGATAGGGTGGCAGCCTGGACTCAAATTACAGCTTAGATCAAGTCTTTGTAACACCACTAATTAGGCTTGTAACCTTGGATATGCTTCTTAAATCTCTTGAGTGTATTTCCAGTTATTATTGGATATCGCTGGGCAAAATCCTAATGTCTAGGTCATAAGCCTTTGCAGGATTAAGCTAGACAGCCCACCTGAAGCCCTTGGAATGTTGTCAGGGACTTAAATGGGTCCTCAACGCGCATCATCGTTTGCAAACACTCGCAGGTCTAACAAGCACTGAGGACCCTGAGTAATTAGTAAGTGCCATCAGCAGCATTGCTAGCGTGTAATTACGCCTGCCTTAGTTCCGAGAGAGGATTCTCTATGATGGTTTTCAATAGGAACTCCACGGACTCTCCAAGACGATGCTTCAGACAGGAGTCTGAGCAATTAACACTTACAAGAACAGCCTTTGAGTTCTAGAATGACAAGGCTATTACGGTGCTAAAGCAGATATGTTGAGAGATGTCTGAGGAGGCTTTAGTTTGCTAGACACCCTGTGATTGAGGGTTTTCAGCAAGCATGTATGTGGTACACATATACACGAGCGACAATGACAGTAAGCAGAGTCTGCTGTCACAGCACCTTCCCCCCCCTTTTTCTTTTCTTTCTTTCTTTCTTTTTTTTTTTTTTTTTAAAGACAGCTGATGCCAGATGTGGCAGAGGCACTTGGAAGTATTTTCACAGGAGACAGCATGAAAAATAACTTGGCCCAAAGCCTCAGTAGTCTGGAGTCAATTAGACAATATTTTGTTCTGCAGCTTATATGCTTAGGAGGAAGAATGTGCTTGTCACAAGTCACTACTAAGTCAGTGGCTTTGAACGTCTTATTTAGTTTAAACCCAATTTCACATTACATGGAGAAAATGGATGTTAAAGTATGACACTACAGTGAATGTGCCCGTTTTCCAACTTATTGCTATCTTCTTGTTTTCTTCTGTATTAGATATATGGATACTATCGTTGTGGGGTTCAGTGTTCTGTCTTTAGAGATGAACCTCTCCACCTCAAGGTTGACTTCTGTCTTCCAACACGTGCCATCTGGTAATCACACTGACAAACTTGTTTCATTGGGTTAATGTTTGGTTCACTTTGTTGTTGCTTTTTTTTTTTTAAACTACTTCATTTTTAAGTCTGAACATAGTATATCCATGAGCTTTAGATATGTGTTCTTTAAATAGCATGTACCTAGATTCATTTAAAAATCTATTCCAAATCTACAAGTTTAGTTAATGTATGCATTTTTCAAGTTAGTAACACTAAAGATGAAAATATATTAACATTTTTATATCCACACAGGATATAATTAAATTTTTCCCACTTTTATGTTTTATTCAGTTTTTGTAGAAGTGAAATGAACACTTTCAAACACTCTATGCTGCACCTGGATGTTTTAGTGTTTTTAGTGTTGTGTGGCTCTTGATCTGGGTCCATAGACTTGCCTCTCATCCTTGACAGCCGAGTATCTGCCTCCCACGTCGATCACTTTGCATACAAGTATTTTGAATATGTGCTGAGAGATGGAATTGCTGGACCATATTGTAATTCTATGCTTAAACAGTTTATGAAACTACAATAGTTCCCCTGCAACAGTTCTGTGGGTATGTTCTCAGCAGCATAAGAGTTCTGACTTCACCAACTTGCTTATTTCTTTAGCTTTTTAAAAGTACTTATTTATTTAATGCGTATGGGAGTTTTGTCTGCATGTATGTGACAGCACATGCAAGTAATGCTTGTATAGGCCACCAGACGCTGTTGAATCCCCTGGGGCTGTAGGTACATATGTCTGTGAGTGGCCATGTTAGTGGTCTGGAAAAGCAGCCAAGGCTTTTATCTGATAAGCCTTCTCTCTAGCAGGATATTTGATCATACTGTGAACTCTGAGATTGGGTTGTTTACTGGAAACACCCTAGGCTCAGCCCTAGCATACACCTTTAATCCAAGAGTTTTCTGCTTGAGTTTTGTAAACAAGATTAAATAAAGTCAACCACAGGTTGGGAGGAGGAACAAGCAACCAGTTGACAGGGAGTGAACATAGGAAAAACCATAGAGAAGTAAGAGGAAGCCAGGAGGATGAATAGAGAGACATACACAAAGGAGAAGAGAAGAACATTCAGTTTGAGAGATATTCTTTTTTTTTTTTTTTTTTAAAGATAGAGTGGGAAAGGAGCATTCTTTCCTTTGGGACATCATTGGCTGAGGAGGAAGGTCAGCTGGGTGCCTCCTTTGCCTCTCTGATTGCAGTAAGCTTTCACCCAGGCATCTGGCTCCTAAGTCTTTATTGGTAAAATCAAACGTTTGAGATGGTGTTAAAAAACAACAGCCCCTTCCTTGTCTTTTAAAGATTCATATGTCTTGTAGCTACTATTTAGATAGCAGTTACAATGAATCAGTAGGTGACTTGGGAAACACTGTTATTTTAAGAGTAAATGTTCTAGCCTAAACTGGGGGTGTTTTCTACTTCCCTTTCCTTCCTTGGCTTCTCTTAACAATGGTCTATAATTTTCAATATACATACTTTTCAGTTTTTTTATTTGAAATTTTTATGATTTAATTTACTTTTCTTGTCCAATTGCTCTGGCTAGATTTCCCAGTATAATGCTAAGTTGACATATCCTCACATTGCTGTAGATAAGAAGAAAACATTAGTCTTTTGCTGTTTGGGATAAAGTTGACTGTTGGTTTTTGTTAATACCATTCATCATGTTGATATGGTCCCCTTGCCTTTGTTAAGTTTTCATTCATTATAAGTTGCTGAGTTTGGTGTACACTTTTCCTCCATCAACTAAAACAGTCCTGTGTGTTTTCTTTATCTTATTCAATGTTAGACTACACTGATGTAAGATCATTGTTAGACTCCAGATAGAATATCTCAGAGCAGTCGCTACCTCTAGGTTTCTTGTGTGCTGTGGAGAGTGATGCATCTACACTCACAACGAATATTTGTCTCCAGTTTTCCTTCCTGCCTTTACTTCATTGTGTATGACACTGATGCTGCCGCTATGCCCCAGGCTTGAACTCGCTTTCATTGTTTTGTTCTTGTTTCCTTTCAGACTTCGTTGGGAGCGGCACACTCCCGAGCTTCACGGCCAGTCACCAGCCTGCCTGAAGTCCCTCGTTTTACATTTACCAGACTTCTCTTCTTTAAACACCCAGGATCTCTACCCTAGACCTCATTCCATTATTCAGAGAATAGTCACTTTAGTGAGTCCCCCAATCCCGCATTTCTACTTCAACACTGTTTAACCAAAATACACATAATAATATTTTTATACACCCATATGTTTCCATTTTCCATTTTTACATTTATCTGTCGTTGCCATGTGTTTGTAGCGGAGGTGTGGTTGAGATGCAGACTCAGATATGGTAGTTCTTAAAATACAAGAGAAAGCCAAAATAAAGTTTCAAAAGCAGGTGCCACACATATGCTTAATGCAAGTGTTCCCTTAATATTAATATGAGATCTAAGTTCTATGGAATCCAGTAATCCTCTGTCACCTCTAGCTTAGGTGAAACTTTTACTCTTGGCTGGTGGCCATAAGACATGCCTGTTCTTCGTTTCACTACACCAAAATTAAACACACCACACAGTCGCTCACTCTTACCCCTTAAGTGATCAGTCTTTTAGATAAGTCCTCTTCACATCGTTTCTTTCAACAAGCCAGAGCAAAACTTTGCAGAAAACCTTTAGCAGATAATGCTTATGAGCCTTTATATAGGCATGGCTCTATATATACCCACATACATAGTACATACATGTCACCACTTCCCCCTCTGCCCTTCTTTCTACATACCAGCTGAGCCTTCTGCCACCTCTACGACCTCCTGGTGACCTCTGGATAGTATTCCCAGCCTTTCTGAAACCTGTAATAAATTTCTCCTGTTTTGTTCATTTTGTTTCACTTTATTTTGTTTTACATGACACGCATAGCTGAAACTGACCGAAGCACTGGCCATAGATGCCCTAGATATTGTCAACCATAGCTTATGGCCACTTCCAAGATAAAGACAAAAGCTTAACAGAAATGACAATAATTTATCACCCAGCATATATGTAGAGCACACACTAGAATCTCACATGGAAATTCAATGCATGACAACAATGGCATCTCAACATCCAGCATGCCTTATTCAAAAATATTATTTTGGAAGTACTTGCCATTCATTTGGAAGAAAGAAGAAATCGGACCATTCTTTTGTTTCTTCTACCCGACAATGTTCCTTTCCATCTATAACCAGATGGGAGGAAAACTCAACATTACGTAAATATAGCTTGCTATAATTTCCATGTTTAATTCTAGCTTTTTGATGGGTACTTTAAAAATATCAACTAATTAAAGTGGGTTTACCTTTTAATCCACAAAAGCCAGTTATACCTGTGGTGTTCCTCACCACACACACACCTACTGCTCACACCATCACCGGAACCCTTCCTAATGCTCACTGGTAAGAAACAGTGAGCAGAGAGTGCAGGCCATGGGGTACATGGCAGGATGATTCAAGCAATGAGGCAAATCTTCCTGTGATTGCAGCAAACATCGTCTATACCTAATCTAAATTAAAATTACAGACTGATTACATATAAATATATAGAGAAATAGAATAAAGTACAAATTAGATTTTAAAAACAGACAGACTTTTAGCATTTAACATCGAAGAATATACAGTTGATGTGACAGTTCCGGTAGGAAAAATTTGGACCCCTCTTTTAATAGTTTTTTAAGTGGGCTAATACTTAGGATTTTTTTTGCCTTATCATTTCATCTGCTATAACATTCTTTTTTTTGCTATAACATTCTTATTTATTAATTGAGAGAAAACAATTTGAGAAGCCTTTATATTCTTGTTCAGTTAATAAACTTTATATAGAACCATGTAACAAACAGAACATATATTGATTCCTTTATTTGCTGTGAACGTCCTAAGCCGTTTTCCCTGCAGCTTTTTCATTAGGCTTACTCCTTTGACAATGCACTTCATAGGTTGACTTCAAAAGTAATTGTAGACTGATCGAATCACATTGTAATTTTGGATTTACATTTGCATAAGTCATCACACCCACTGTGCAACTTATTACTTCAATTAAAACCGTATCAAACCACATTACATTGAAGTGTGCACCAGCAGCAAGGTCTCTAATTTGCATTACAAATATAATCAAAGAATTCCGCCTCTCTGCCTATTGCTAACAATAGCGTTTGAGACTGAAGGACAGCCCATAAAATCCTTCACAGTATGAAAATAATAACAACTCTTCTCAGAATTGCTTCTGTGCTTTTGGCCACCTACTTGTTTGTTTGTTTGTTTTTATCTTTTCTGCATATTTTCTCCTTCAATTTTTCCCTCTAGTAATAATTTTCTTTAGTCGATTATTCAGCCATTTTTTGTGCTTTTAATTTTAGGCCTGTGCATGGAAGATCTAAATTTTAGGTCTCTACTGACATTCTCAAAAAAATCACAGTGATCAAGTGAGTCATTTTAGAATTGCTCATCCCATGAGCTACAGAATATATCTAAAACTGTCACTACTTACCCTCTTCCCTGCATTGTGAGAGAATTGACAACCACCTAGTATTTGTTTTTTTCATTTTCTTTACTCTGAGCCTCCTGCTAGTAGCTTTGGAAACAATGGTAAATAAATCAATATTCCTATCTGCAAGGACACAGAACTGTAAGCAAGTAAATTGCACCAATGTGCTTAGTGCAGAGTAGAAGTGTAGGGACCACACATGGCACAAGGAAGCTGCGTAGACACTGTGAGCAATGGCAGGGTCCGCTCTGTATATGGACTTGGATGACATTAAAATCCTTTTGAGGTTTTTATCTAAAAACAATAAGCACGGGTTAATTTGAATAGAAATATATATATATATTGTATTGTATGACTCTTGGAAATCTAGAGCCAGGCATAGAAATTTTGTAGAAACAAAAAGAGTCAGGTGGCCACCTAGAAGGTAGACATGGAAATTATTACATCCCTGAACGGCCAAGGACCTAAAATGAAAACTAAAAGATAAATCAAATGTACCTTGAGACACAAATAAAAAAAATGGAAGTAAAAGGTAGTAAAACTTATAGGATACATAAAATCTATATAAAAGAGAGGTTTCTGACAGTAAATATCTACATCTGAAAAAAAATCTCAAAAACAAACAAAGTTAACCTTGCAACTCATAGAAAACCAACAGTAAGACCAAAATCAGTAGAAAAGGGGATATGATAAAGAAAACGAGAGGAAGGGACCTCAGCACAACAAAAGCCATATTTGAAAACCTCATGGCCAACATCATGTCTACTAGTGAACCATAGGCCACTCTTCCTCATGTCGGGAACTAGACAACAGCATATGCCACACACACTGTGTCTGTCTCATGTACTACTGGGAGTTTTGACAAGAGCACACAGAGAAATAAAAGGCATTCGTGTAGGACAGAAAAACATTTTTCGTGTGTGTGCTGATGACATAGTTTACCAAAAATCTTTTAAAACTGAAAACCATAGTCAAGTTTTCAAGAACTAAATCAACACACAAAAGTAACAGCACTTCCTCAACAGAGAACCGCAGAGAAAACAAATGTTTTTAGAAATCTGCCCCCCCTTCATAATAGTATGAAATATAAAATACTCTTTCAGTAATTTACTGAAAGAACTATATATTAACAATGAAACACTGATAAAATAAGTTACCAGCGCAGATAGAAAGTATCATAGAGTGATTGAATATTGTTTAAAATATCTACATAAATTCCAAGTAAGCTACAGAATCAATGCAATCCTACTGGAATTTACTAACAATAGAAAACTAACCCTATACTTCACGTGCCACAACAGAAGATATCGGACAGAAATGTATTCTTGAGGGCGATAACAATGACCAAAGTTGGAGACAGCCAACTGTCTTCAAACCCTACCACCAATGTACCATTACTAAAACAGTATGGTACAGACATAAGGCAGATACACCAAAGATTAGAATATGACCGAGAGCTTAGAAATGAGATGTTTATTGGCACTTAGCTCACAACAGGTTTGCCAAGAATGCACAATGGTGAACAGAAAATATATCGAACCAACAGAATTCTTTTTTTAAATCCACAAACAGAAGAATGATATTGGACCCTCATATACTGTGCAAAATCCAACTCAAAAATGAATTAAACATAAAGCCTGAAATTCTAAAATTAGACTAATAAAAAATACTAGAAGTTATCTGGGTCTCAGCAAAAATTAGGAATTCGGTGCTAAAAATGTGGGTAACAAAGCAAACATAAATAGTATTACTTCAATGTAAACAGCTTCTGTGCTTCAAATATCATTCTTATGACAGGGAAGAGGCAACTCAGGCTTTAAAAGAAAACATTTTCAAATCATCTATGTGCTAAGAAATTACAGAAGGAAAACAAACTAAAAATGAGGAAATCTACTGTAAACAAGAGACAAGAAGCTAAGTAGAAATTTCTCAAAAGAACACACATAATCAACAGTATATGAATAAATGTTCAGAATCACTAATTGTTGGGTAACAAAAATTAAAATAATAGTGAGGTTGCGTCTTACATGTGTTAGAGTGCCTTACCAAAACTGGAAAAGACAAGAGGCGAGGGCATGGAGAAAACATAACTTGAGGTCACACACTGATGGAGGAAATTTAAGTTAGTATGGCCGTTATGGGAAATAGTATGGAGGGTCTCCCCCGCAGAAAACTAAATATAAAATTACCACAAGAATCAGAAATCCCACCTATGGTATATACCCAAAGGAATTTAAATCAGTATGGTTTAAATCACCCTTGTGTTTATTGTTCCATTATTATTATTATTATTATTATTATTATTATTATTATTATTATTATCATCATTATTTTATTATTATGTCCTCCCATATATTACATCTGGACCACAGTTTCCCCCTCCCTCCCTCCCTCTCCACTCTTCCCCTGTCCCCCATGCCCCTCCCGACCCATTCTCTCCTGTTTCCCTTTAGAAAAGGGCAGGCCTCCCAGGGATACCCAAGTGCCTAATCTTATTGTTCCATCTTCAACAACACCTTAGATAAGGAAACAGCCTAGGCATTCATCAGAAAATGAGTGAATAGCACAAAGCAAGCGTGTGTAGTGGTTTGAGTGAGAATAGCCCTCCTGGGCTCGCTCATATGTTTGAATCCTAGGTCCCTAGTTGGTTTGGCCTTGTTGGAGAAAAGTTATGTCATTGGGGATAGGCTTTGAAGTTTCAAAAGACTTGTGCCATTCTCAGCGTGCTTTCTCTGCCTCTTGCTGGCAGTCAGAGATGTGAGCTCTCAGATGGTCCTAGAGCCACATGCTCTGCTGTCATATACTCTGACCCTCTTGACCTGCAAACCTAATTAAATGTTCCCTTCAATAAGCTGCCTTGGTTATGGTGTTTCATCACAGCAACAGAAAAATGATTAAGTCTCCCCCCTCCCTTTCTCTCTCTCTCTCTCTCTCTCTCTCTCTCTCTCTCTCTCTCTCTCTTGTTTTCTCTTGTGTGTTGGAATACCATACAACATATAGAGAAGGGAAATCCTGCCATTTGTGGAAGGATGGATAAACCCAAAGGACATTATGCTAATTGCAGTAAGTAAACATAGAAAGACGACGCCACATGATTTCTCTCTTATAAGTGAAATCAAAAAGTTTGCCCCATAGAAGCTAAAAGGTAGAAACTGAGGCTCAGTGAGAAGGCTCAGTGAGTACAGGCAATTACTCCAAAGCCTGAAAACTTGAGTTCAGTTCCCGAGCCTACATGGTGAGTGGAGAAAACTGAGTGTCTCAAGCTGTTCTCCGGTCTCCATACAGGTGACAGCCTTGGCACGCTCACACCCCCACATATACACATGCACACAAAAGAAACAGAGAAATGCAAAATCAAGTTCACGTTTCTAAATAGCTGTGGTTCCCAGAAGCGGGCAAGAAAGGAAATGACCAAAGAGGAGATGCCAATCAAAGAGAACATAGTTTCAGTGAGACATAAGAAATTAGATCCAATAATTTCTGCAGCGTTCACTATAATATATAACAATGCATTATATTTAAAAGCTGTTTTTAATTCTGTGTGTGTGCGCGCGCACATGTGTGTGCATGTACATACATGCACGTGTAGCAGGGTCTCACCATGTAGCCGAGCCTGGCTTGAAACTCACTGTGTAGGCAGGTCAGGCCTCAGACTCACAGAAATAAGCTTGGCCTGCCAACCCTCCAACATGAGGTTGAAGGTGTGCACCACCAGACCTGACCTTTCAAAACTTTTGGAGCATGGACTTTCAACGCTTCTACCACATGAGAGATGAAGAGGGAGGTGATAGGCTTGCCATTTATTCTGATTTAATAAGATAACATTAGAAGTACATATTAAAACACTAGTTTCTGCTCCATAAATATGTACAATCATAACTCATCGATTTTAAGAGAGAATTTTTAAAGGTCCCTGTGTAATGATATGGAAGACTCTAAAAGATACTTTGGAAGTGCGTCAAGGAAACTTGAGAAAGAGCATGCCGTAGGCTAGGTGGCTGACACAAAAGACATTGATTACCATTCCAGAGGCTGCCATTGAAGCCAGAGGAAAATTGATAGCACTGAATATACTTATGAGAAAGGAAGGTCTACAAATCAGGAATGAGCTTCTACCTTAAACACCAAAAGAGGGGGGGGCAGGCAAATTACATTCATAAGGATGAAGTACGAAATGCAAATTGGAAACCCATGGGATCACAATGAGGAGAGCACAGAGGAGATCAATGAGAATAACAGATGGTTCTCAGAAAAGATCGATAGAATCAATAATGTCTCACCAAGCGAGCAGATAAGAAGGGGGAAAAAATGACAGGAAGTTGTGGGTGACGAGGATCTATAACCAGTGGACACATGGACATACAAAGGTCAGTAGAGGTTCTAATTGATAAATTTAGATTTAAAAAAAAACATTCCAACTGATTGAATACCATAAGGCACTATGATTCTTCAAAAGCACAACCCTTACATGCCCATAGCTACACAGTGTGTGCAGGCAAGGGATAATGAGGGAAAAGTGCAGGGACCAAATGCTTTCACTGGTAGACTATAATATCATTTAAATAAGAGGGTAGCAGCTGCATCTCTTATAGAAAGTTGGAGAAATTGCTCCCTAACTTATCCTGGGGGAGCAGAACTACCACAATACTAATATCGCCAGGCAAACATATTTCAGGAAAAGGAAGGTACAGCCGGGAGTCCTCATATACACAGATGCAAGCGTGCTCAAGTAAAACCCAACAGCGTGTAGGAGTTATACACACCACGACCAAGCTGGATTCATTCTAAGTGTCCAAGGCTGGTTCCACATCTGTATCAAGTGGCTCTTTACTCTGAGGTGAAACATTTTCTCCTAAAGGGAGCAGGGAGACTTATAATACTCCAATGTTAATTAAAATGTATGAAATGCCACTGTACAGGAGAAGAGAAAGTTAACCCTTCTACATTTTAAAAATAAAAGCAATAGAATTTAAAAGGTAATCCCAATAAGTTTAAAGCAGATGGGTATTGATTGAGGAAAATTGTATATCCAGTATTCATTTCATGACACAAATAAAATTTGATTACATCAAGCAATAGCACTCCCTTTGAGTCAGGGAGCTTGAGACCCGGTCCCTTCAAAACACACACACACAAAAAAACCTAGCCAAACCACATGGCATAGCTTCCTTCCGGGGCTGGGTGCTTCATTATGAAACAGCAGGAAGGTTCTTACGTTGCTCACCACACCATTTCATACTGTCATCAATCTTTGAAATTGTGTTCCCTGTGAAATGCCATATACTAATACACCCTGCGCATTCATAAATAAATTACAGTTTGAAGCAAAGTAATGAGATGAAAAGAAATATCACTATACAGCTTAGACATCAAGTCTCCGTTCTGAAGATTCATACTCTGTTCTTTAAAAAAAAAAAAAAAAAAAAAAAAAAAAAAGACTTTCTTTTGCCTGGGGAGAAGAGGTGGAGAATCAGCCCAGTCTGAACAGTTGGTGGAGGGATGTGCCATGGAATATCCCTCCTGCGGCCTGTTCTGTCCTGGAAGGGGGCAGATGGCAGCACAGGAATGTCTTCCGGCCTTTCCATCTATGTTTGTCTCTTATTTAACACACAACAGTGACATGAGTAAGCCACCTATTGCCAGATTTCCTTTAAAATGGTGTCAATGAAAGAAAGGGGAAAAGGCCAGCCTGGACTACAAAGTGAGTCCAAGACAGTCAAGGCTACACAGAGAAACCCTGTCTCGAAAAAAAACAAAAAAAAGGGGGGGGAAGGATCAAGATATAATAAGTTATCCAATGTTCTTGCTAAATGAATTCAAGATATGTTTTCTTACAATGCAATTTGAGCATTAGAAATTTTGAGTGGTGTTATAAACTGAACATATTTACAGTTACCCTGGAAATAATGGCTGATCCTATGTAAGAACAGCTACAATATATTTTCAATTGATATAATGCTGATGTGAACGAGACAGTCATTGGAGGCAGAGTCATTGGAAGTTATGATAATTAGGGAAAGTGAGACCACTGAGCCAGGAAGGGCTAAGGAAAAACAAGCTTCAATCCTAAAGAACAAATATCAGGGGCTGTGGGACAGTCGCTCTGGGCTGTGGGACGGACTCTCTGGGCTGTGGGACAGTTACCTGGGCTGTGGGACAGTCACCCTGGGCTGTGGGACAGTCACCCTGGGCTGTGGGACAGACTCCTAGGGCTGTGGGACAGACTCTCTGGGCTGTGGGATAGTCACCCTGGGCTGTGGGACAGACTCTTTGGGCTGTGGGATAGTCGCTCTGGGCTGTGGGACCCTCCTCTCTTTTCCTGTAAATCCTTTCTGATAGTAGTAAATCACAAGTTTCCACTCATGGAGGAAAAAATGCGATTTGTCATCAAGAAAGACCCTAACCTCTCAGCTCTCAATGAACACAGTTTCCCCTGGGTTCATCAACTTCGCATTCCAAAGCCGTTTTAGGTATGAGATTCTTACATTTCTCTTTCAGGAACCATCTGCTGACACCTCTCAGGAAGGATTTATAAAACTCCCATTTCCCAGCTTCTCTGCAAACACCTCTCTGGCGGAGTGCTGTTGAACTGGGCAACAGCCAGAAGGAAGGATGTAGAAGGCAATTCAGAAAAGGGAAGGTTGATGGACGTAACCAAGCCCGTGGTAGGATGTGACCGCTGGTACTTCTGACATCTTCCTGGGTCCGAGCACCTTTTTGTCACTTGCCAGGGTCTAGGGGAGGCTCCAGGATTTTCCATTCTCACTGCTTCCGCCATTCCCCTCACTGTGCAACACTGTACTTTATACAGGCCTAGACACTGGACCACGAGCTACTTACACACAGACCTCAGCGCCTAAGATAGGTTCCTAATGTTACTTGTGAAATGCACTACTCTGGGTACCACCTCAAAAACAGAGAAATAATGAAATAAAAATAGAAAAAAATGTAATCTGAAGCCCACTAATTTGCCTAAAATCCCATCGAATTATATGATATAATGCATCCCTTAGGCCACCGCAATGAGGGAGTTTTGTAACGCTACTTCAGAAGTAAACACTCAATGGTCACTGAGCTACTGTTTATCACTGACCAAATGACTCAAAGGGGTGTTTCTCATTTATTTGCAAACTGGTGAATGTCTGCTTCCTCCAATTTAGAGTGATTTACTAGTCACTTAGCTTTTACAATAAAAACAGTGTACACGACTAATAGTGCCCAACCAACAGCAGTAACTCTTACATTAATATTAGTTCCACGCAACTACGCCAATGACCACATCATTGTCCATTTGTGAGGATCTTTGTCACTCTATTTATAGCCCATCTTGATGTAAACAGGGTAACTCCCAAATTCGAGAACTTTATCTGTGTTCTGGGATTTCAGAAATTAGCAGACGGGTACCTTTGAGGTCCACTGTTCAGAGCATTAGAGCTTTCTCATTGCAGTAACATGAAAATGCTACCCCTTTGGGGGCCTCCTGTGCTCTGAAAAGAAGGAGAGGGGGAGGATGGTGTTAGAGTGAGACTGGGAAGAGAGGTGGGTGGGGGGGAGGGGGCTGGGATCATGCTGCAACGTGGTTAAATAAGATTTTTTTTTTAATTAAAAAAAATTTTTTTAATGCGGTCCTCCTTCAGGATTATTTCTAACACAAGATCCTGAACCCACCAGCAAGCACGCCAGTCCTGACCCTGGGCAAGCATTTGTCAATATATGTTTATCAAATCCATAGGCAGGTATCTTATCTTGTTAATTAAAAACATCTGTTTGTGTTCATCTGCAAGCTAGAAGAGTTAATTCAGCCACGGAACTAAGAGTTTTCCCTTCCTTATTTATCAACCCCCCCACCTCCCCACCCCGCTGTGTCGATGACAGCCTGACCTTGTCCCATTTCTGCAGTTTGTTTCCTCTCTGACTGGAGAAACCGCTAGTGCTTGCTTATTCTACACATATTGAGCAGTCTGGGTGCAGAATAAAATATCTCACAGGTGATTTTTGAGATCTCGGTAAAGGCAGCTGCAATGCTGTACTTGGCCATCCTAATGAGGCAAGGATGTCCTCCCATTGTGTGAGTAGTTCCGCTAAATTGATACATTGTTTCCTGGAAGAAGCCCATTAAATTGGGGACCTACAAATGAACATATAAGGCTCAGGAAGTTCATGAAACTTTAGACTGCTCAGGAAGCTTCTGAATTTTACAAAGTTTCAAAGGCCCCTCTCCAAGTTACAGTTGCTGCTGGGAGCTGCCTACTAGTAGTCCATGGGACTCCATGGATACAGCTTTTGAGTCATCACCCGTCCTAGAGTGGGCTTTTTGATGACACACAGCTGCCTTTGAGTTGTCCATGCTTCTCTGAGAAACCCCCCTATCCATACTCTATAAGTAACCTCAGTAAACTCAGTGGCTCACCAAGACCGACTTGGGTAGAATAATTTCTTAGGTCTGTTATTGGTACCACCTCTTGAATGAAAACAGATACCTGTTCATGTCTCCCTCAAAAAGTCACAGGAAATGCTTTTCTACACCAGGCCCGGTGTGCCACAGTGCCTTGCAGTTTTCCCAGAGGCAACTGTCGTCGACTCAGCTTCCAGCTGGCTTTCCCTCCTATTTAGCTTTCAGCCAAGCCATATCCATAGGAATATCTGTTTCTAGCCTAGTTTTCCCATCCAGAGTCCTCATTCTTGGCCTAAACTGAGGCTGCTTTCTCTGTTCTGACTCAGACCCTTTCTATTCCAACCCCAGCTCACATCACTTGTTCTTCCCGAGCCCATAGTAAAAGCCTTCTGTTTGGAACTCTGAAACCTGAGATGTTTCATGGCATCTGCACCACACCTGTGTGACCCTTATCACTGTGGCATTCCATGAGGGGGGGAAGGGAACACTGGGGAGATGGCACCCCATATTTTCTCTTGCTTTCACCAAAGACTTCATTATTACTTTTAGAAAGATTGTTATAAATGGCCACTATATCTCCTGGATATGTCACATCACCAGAACACCCTGCCCTTCGTCGCATCATGGATTCAATGTCTATTCATTTTTTTTTTCAGATCACAATCTGATTACCATCAGATATTTCCCATCTCATTTCTTCTCATATGCTTAGGGTTTTTTTTTTCTCTGTAGTTTATTGTTCAATAATACCAAGGCTTATTTTTGCTGCTATTTGTTTGGTGGAATTTAGTCTTGATTACTTAAAAGGAGATTTTTCTAATAAGACTGGATATTACCAAGTTTCTTTAATAGCGATTAAAAAACTACTTGATTGTACAATTTATAGGCATCAATTAGAGAGTAATTGCCTGACTGTTTATAGTATCATTAGCTGGAATCTAGAGGCTAGAATATGGATTTATTACAACCACAAAGCAATGATCCTTTATAGAGATGCTAAAGGCCAGACAAAAACCATCAATCAAAATATCTCCTTTCTAAATCTCTACCAAGATCTGATCATTTTAGAAAAAGTTACTTTTGTTTTATTTTTTTCCCCCTACGGCCTCTACTGCGTGTGTGACAGAGTGCAATTTTAAATGCCTGGGAGAAAGATTTTCACAGGGAAAGAAGAAAAGTACCAGATGAAAATCCATAGCTATGTAAGCTCAAAGAAAAGTGCTGTAGTAGGTACTCAAGGATTAGAACGCTCTCCAAAAGGCCTCTTTTTTGTATCTCTGTGTTGTAAACAAACATTTGAAATTCCTCTGATGTTGCCTGTGCTCTCAAATATTTGAGCAACAACCATGAGTGTCCATCTGGGGACCCAGAAATTTGCCATAATGGTTTTTCCCATGTGGACCTTTCTTCAGTGTCTCTACATGATCTCATGTCCAAGTTTTATTAACTAAAGTACTGCCATAGTACCTAGCACACACCAACAGTTGTTGAATGGCCTGCATCTCTCTCTGTTGTGTGTGAATGAGTAAGGTCATCTCCACTTTCACACACGAAGGGTTGGGAGAGAGTTGAAGGGATTTATTTACTCAGTGCCGTAAGGCCAATGTATGCAAGAACTCCTCCTGGGCTCCAGGTTTCCTGGGTTCTAAAGCATGCTACACAGTTCCAACTCAAAAGATTCATTCAGGCCACAGAAACAAGTGAGCAGTGTGTTATATTAAAAGCACAGTTAATTCCTCAACAGAATGAAATTCATTTTGTCTAAAGTAGCTCAAGTAGCAATGTTTAACCTCGAAATAAGCTAGGTGGTGATGGTATTTGCCTTCAGTTTACACTGAGAACACCCACACAGGGCAAGGTTAACTTTCCAATGATCTCTCTTGACAGTTTTTCAAAATGAAAAATGTCAGTCTCACATTTTTCCCTCTCTTTCTTTCTTTCTTTTTTTTTTTTAGAATGAAGCAAAATGATAACTTTCTTTTCTATCATGTTCTTTTTTATAATGCGGTTCATTCTATTTCCTGCCTTCAAGAAAGATAATTTGAGATTTATCTTGCCAATGATCTCTCTCTGTCCTGCATTATTCTCTCATAGACAAAATGACAACACATATTCAAGAAAAATCTTACTGAAAGTTCGTTGCTACCTAGACATCTCTTTGCTACCATCAGTTTTATAGTTAAAAGCAAGCATCATTTGTTTTTAGCTACACACACACACACACACACACACACACACACACACACACACCACAACTTTGAGATGCTTCTGTCTAGACTATCATAAGATAGGAGAGTAGAAAATGAATTGTGTACAGAGATGACTTGACCCTGGAAACTGCGACTCTCGGGTTGCAATTTGGGAGGACAGTTCAACATCACACAATCATTCTGTCTCAGTCACTCTAGAATGTTCTCTAACTTCCTTCAATGACTGAGCCCCGTTTTCTTGAATTGTCAGATGGACCATGGAGCCCAAAAGCTCCTTTTGAACATCAACCTGTATAATTTGCCTCTGTTGCCCTTGAACTCAGGGAGGAGTTTGACCTGCCTGGTGCTATGAATTACCGACTCTTTCAATTTAGCAAATGACGGTTTATCATGGATAACATAAGAGCATACCTCCTTTGCTACAGATGAACCAAAGGGCATTATTTTAAAGGATTACTTTCACAGGACATTGTGACTAAGACAGTTTGTTTCACTAGTGATGTTAGTGCAGCTCTGGAATCAGATCATGGGTTTACTCTTAGAGCAGAGCCCCTTAAAGCACTGCGGACTCCATGTGGATGATGACAGACGTGATAGAAAAAGCAATCAAGGCTTCTGTAAGCTGTGCCTTCACCACACTTACCGTGGGCTATTTCCTAGGCCTAATGGTCTGAAAACACACTCTCTCTGCTCCCTTACAGTCTGTTGCCTTTTAAATCCTGCACATACTGCCTTCCCCCATAATTCAGCTTCATGTCAAAGAGTTTCTGAGTAATTTCAATTAGTCCAGTACTAGAACATCAACAACATTAAGAATGTTATCGTATTTGTACTTGGGAGAGAGGGGTTGGAGGAATGCAAATTCCAGACCAGCCCAGGCTGCATACTAAGACGTGTCACAAAATGAAATGACATATTGAAGTGTAGCTGTAAATCAGAAGGCAGAGGGCTCACTAAGTTTTACTCTATTACAAATCAGCGAGCTTAGGAAATAAAGTTGATATATAAGCATTGTACATGCTTCATCATGTGGTGACTAATACTGACAATCTTCAGAAAACAAATAGTGGGAAGTAGTTATGCACTGCAATGAATATTTTACGAACATAATTCTCTCCAATTCCTGAAGAAGTATTACTGCCGCCACGTTCTGGCTAAGCTGTAACCTCAAATGGTTAATCAATGTATACTGGGCTAGTTTCAGCATCCTAGTATGAGATATGTACTGTATCCCTTCCTGCTTGGTCACTAATAACCCATCAACAACGGGTCCTCACTCAAGATCACTACTCCTGTCCTTCCTTTGTATGCTCTGTGGCTGGTGCCAAACGCTCCCGCCATTTCTGCTCTAAACAACACACGACCCTCCTAAGTGATCTTCCCTTTGCCTGCAACCCACTGCATGCACACCCGAAAGACTCTGTTCAAAACCAGGGTTAAAACACATAGAATTCCAACATTAAAAGCATGGAAGGTACTGACCGGGCTGGAAGTATACCATTATAAATAAGCAATCGATTTTTCTATGATTGTTAGCAAAACCTTTTTTTTTTATTATTATTCTTTATCTTTTTCTTTTAACTAGTTGTGACAGTAAATGCCCATTGTTGTCCTTTAATGGTTCCTACTAACCAATGATGAGAGTACAGTGATCACTGCACGGCTTGGAAAGTGGTGAGTAGGTATTGTTTCTGCTCTGAGTTTAAATATTTTCAAAGCATTTAGTATTCACATATCCATTTTGTCATCCAAAAGAGATAACTAACTGATTATATCTGACATTATGTCTAAATGTCAAATATGATTTTTAACTATTTCTTTTACTATTCAAATACGGTCTAGAGAACAGGTGAAACTTATCTCTGAATACTTATAATACTCTGTTAAAAGTACTGTCCTAAAAATTATATTTTAAAAAGTAAAACATTTAGGAAAAAGATATTTAAAATGAAAGCTGTGAAATCACTTAAAATCTCATGCTTCTATTCAAATGGCCTTCTTGACTCTATTGCTAGGTGTCAGTTACTGTGAACTCCTTCAGAGGGAAAATTTCTATATAATCCTGTTTTCCATAAAGCTTTAGTAATTTACAGAGTGTTTTGCTAATACAAATACTCACCCACATATCTGAAGCTACATCTTGACAACTCCATTGAAAATATAAAACATCGGGAGACAACAATGTGTTTAATTTGCCTAGGCAGCTAAACACCTGAGCATAGTGTCTCAGTCGCCCTATGGAGAAGGGGCTATTTCACCTGTAATCACGGTTGAGCCGATGCTGTGGCTCACTGTGGCTGCCCAACACCATGAAACAACACCAAAGTCTGTACCACCAAGCCCAGGCAATATCCAATCTCAAAGTCCATTTTTTTTTCTGCATGTATCTCTTTAGTACCATCAGAGTGCTGGAAGTCATCAGCCAGCAGCTGCTAAGAAGCAAGTTTAACAACAAGTCATTGTCTCTCAGCTCCACTAACTTGTAAAAACTGAACCACATTCCTACCTTAAGTCAAGCAGAGCTGGCTTACAGCCTTGTAGGCCTCATAAATACAAACCGACCACAGTCTAAAGGTAAATAATGGAAGTATGAGATACACTAATATTTATGGCCTTGATGTAAAGAAGACTGGAGAACTTCTTCACACACTAAGGTTACCAAAATAAAATTGCAGGAGAAAAACACAAGAGGTGATCACTGTATACTAACTGTATTCTAATGTCCCTCGGTCACAATGTGTGGCTATGTTAAGGAAAATACTATGAAATCAGAATGTGTTGACATTTTCTTCTCTGAGCTAGCAAGCCAGAGCATTTGAAATGTCTGTGAGTGGGGCATTGCCCAAGAAGACGCTAGAGTGAAAAGCTCATGGCTGAATCTGTGACCTAAAAGTATCATTCTCTTTACACTCCATTTAGAACTTACTCACAATCCTGGTAAAAATGTCAGCCTGGCGATGACACTGAGCTCCTGGGACACTTTCACAGAGAAATTGTCTGCCCGGGTTTTTCTTAGTTGACCTACTTTCCACCGCCCACATGATAGATATATGCCGTAACCCTCTTCTCCATATCCCCCACTCTTCGTCTTCAATGCAGCAGAACGGAACACAGCTGCCTTTTCTTTCAGCGGTATTGATTGTGTGTGGGAGTCGGGAATTTGTGTTGCTGTGAGAATAATGGAAATAAACAGAAGGAAAGCAGTTTTCTGTTGTGATCCATGCTTTCAGTGTGTGGTCGGCTTGCTCCATTGCTGTGGGCCTGGGGTGAGGCAGGACATCACAATGGTGAGAGTATGTGGTAGCTCAAAATGACTCCCAACATGATAGCTAAGAGGCAGAGAGGAGTAACAGGAATGCAGAGAAGACAAGACACACCTATCCCTCTGGTGAGCCACTGCTTCCAACCAGGCCCCATCTCCTAACCTCCAATTACCTACCAGTATCACCAGGAAATTATAAATCTACCTCTGAATTAACCCACTCATGAACTCACAGTCATCAGAACCCAATCACCCAATCACTGCCCCTCAAGGACCAAGCTCCCTTGTGTATATACGCGGTCAGACATTTCACATGCAAACCACAGCGGAAGGTCTGCTGCTTTTCTTTATCTGTAAAATGGAGAGAATTACTCCATGCAGGGATGTGGTAAGGTTTAAATGATATCAATCAGATGTAGAAGAGCCTTATGAAATGCTGTTAGCTTAGGAAGAATATCCCTTCAAGGGTAAGAGCCTCCTTCAAGATAAGAGTCACAGACTCAACGTCCTGGTGGATGCTTGCAGCCTGGCGCGAGGCTCTGCAGATTTACAAAACTTCAAGGCACCAATGAATACATTTACAAAAGTGGAACTTTGGCGGTTGTTCAATCCCTATTTATTAAATGTATCTTCTTTGCCAGCACTGAAAACACAAAATAAATAATGTAGTACCCATCCTCAATGAAGCTGGAAGGCCTTCTTTTCCGTTTCTTAAAGGATGGCCACAGGATTGCACAGAGCTAGAGGAGAAATTTTTTGGCAGCAGGAACAGAAGGCTCTCTCTTCCTCATGAGAGGAGTTAAGCTAGGGAAAGGGCAGGGAAATATTTCACTCCAGGGGACCTCTAACGTGAAACTGAACCCTGTCTTTACCTTATAGACAACATGGGATCGGGGAGTGCTGGGTACCCGTGATCCAGCAGAATATTGATTTCATTGAAAGGATCGTTATTAGCTCAGGTCCCCAAAACCCAAGTTCTTAGCACAAAGGAAATTCATTCACCCCAGAGGGACAAAGGACAGAGAATAAGATACAAAGAGAGGATACAGAGGACAAGGGATAAGTGGGAAAGAAACAAGGGCCAGGATATTTGTCCTAGAGGGGGTAAAAAAAGGACTGGCTCTGGATGGAGAAGAGACAGATGTAGTTCATGGGCAAGTGACAGTTTGTAAAGGGTAAAAGGGAAGGCCTACGTGAGAATGAGGTATTGAATTTTGATTGGACAGGGTCATTAGGTGAGCAAAATGAGGCTTTTAGTTGCTAACCTTTGGTAGCCAGCCTCAGGAGGCGGAAGTGGCCAAATTAGGGAATAGGCCTTGGTGGCAGCTTTAGGAATGACATTTGATGGTTTTCCACATGGGAGGGGGAATGGGTGAGAAGAACAAGGCCTGCCAGAGCCATGTTTGCTGTGCTCTAGCTGGCTAGAGGCCCTTTATACCCTCTCTGGTTTATGCAGAGGCAGTCAACACTGACGGTGTCTTACAGCAGACTGGGAGCTCTGGAAGGAAATTATTCCTGCAGTGGTAGTGTAAGCTCATGGGGCAGCCATTTCAACCTCAGGTCGCAAGCTGGAACCCAAGTGTTGCATTCTCTAGTGAGAAGGAATGTTTATCCTTTAGAGACAGGAGAAAGGGGAAATGTCTACTCCCAGAAGCCCCTTTTCTATGGTCATGAACCAATCCCTGACAGCTCTGTCCAAATCACTGGGCCTCTCCCAACGCTGTGCCCTGGGAATTACATTCCCAACACATTGACTTGGAACCTGCATTCAGAGCAGAGTAGGTGGCACCACTGACTTCTGAGGGAAAAAAAAAAAGAATGCTGTCCAGTCAAGGAAGTTGGCTGCTGTCTCTGTAGAATTAGTTATAGTAGAAGCAACAAATGGCAAAGGAAGGCTAAGGAGATGGCTCAGTAGGGAAAACACTGGCATGTGAGCACAAGGAAACCACTTCAACTGCCCAACGCAGTGAACACCTGTCTCATAATTCTAATATTTCTATTCCAAGATACAAGGTAGAGACAGGAGACTCCCCAGACGCTCACTGAATAGTTATCTTTGAATATGTAGCAGTGAACGAGAGTCCTACTTTATACAAAGTAAAAAGGTAAGGTTACTGTGGCAGGAGCATGCCCACATATCACATAATACACACAAACAGAGAGGTGGGTGTGTTGTGTAAACAGTTTCCTTCAAGACTGAAGCATTGCATCCTGAAGGGAGACTCCTTAAACAGGAAGATACACAGCTCAAAATAGCTTCAGGAAGTCCCTGAAACTGACCAGAAATACCAGGTCCCTCTCTCCCTCCCTCCCTCCATCCCAGAAGAGATGCAAAGAAGACTCTCAGACAAGACAAGCTGTGAAGATGAAGAGTCAGAGCCCGGAGCAGCTGCCCGGAAGTCCGGTTAGACTGACTGAGGCACCTGGAAAGGACACTCTCCAACCTGCTAGGCTGTCTGCAGGCTCATGCTGGGTGGGCTTTGATGATGCAGCTGTCTTTAAGTCATTTATGCCCCTGTAAGCAACCCCTCACCCATAATCCTGTAAGTAACTTCAGTGAAACTTACTGGCCTACCATGTTTGATTTTGGGGGTATTTGTACTTTGGTCTACTATGGGATCCCTATCTGGGATGAGTAAACATGTGTGCAGCATCTCCTCAGAAAAAATTTTGTCACACAAAGGGTGGGAATTAAAAATAATTTAAAATTAAAAAAACAGTAAAGGAACTGTGTCTATTTTTCACTGTTTGCGCAGTTCATCAAGGTGGGGAAGAGGGTGATCTCCTAGGAAGAGGTGACATCTATAGGACATATTTAGCTGAAGTGTGCTTGGTTCTGGGTCTTTCGGAGCCTAGAAAAGAACATGACCAGCCAAAGAAGCTGCAGCACTTCAGGCACTGGCTGCTGGAGCCATTTCCTATCGATGCTGCAAGTTAGTACAAACTTGTTAGCTCCACACAACACAATTTTTTTTTTATCTCCTGGTCCTGAAGATCAAACATCTCAACTCAGTCTCACAGGGTGAAGAATCAAAGTCATAGCAGGAGGTGTTATTTCTAGTTCTAAAGAAGAGCCGCCACGGTCACCTTTCCCAACTTCCAGCGGGCCACGTCCACTCAAGTTCCCCTTGTCCACCCCCAAAACCAGCAACTCTTCACTTGCAAGTCTGTGGAGAATTGCTGGCTTTGAAGCAAGTCAACTTCCCTCTCCCTGTCATCTCAGCTTTACTTTTGACTTTCATTGTGGTATGTGTGTGTGTGTGTGTGTGTGTGTGTGTGTGTGTGTGTGTGTGTGCCTAGACCAGAAGCCATCGTTTTTACCTTATTTTTCTGAGAACTGGTCTCCTGACGAATCTGGAGATGACTGGTTCAGCGAGGCTGGCTGTCCAGCAAGCCACAGGGATCCTACTGCTTCTGTCTCCCTCCCTAGCATTGGGACTTCAGAAATATGCACCATGCCCAGCTTCTTTACATGGATGACAGGGATCGAACCAGTGTCCTTATGCTTGCACAAGTACTAAACCTCCTGAAGCATTTCCATAGCCCCTGGTCATCTTTAAGAATCCTCACGATTACACTGTACCTGGTAATTGGTAGGGGTTGGTCTGGTGCCGTGTATTTTAATGCTACTTATTGGCCCCCAAGATCTGGTCCCTGCATATTCTCAAGTATATCTGTTCTTGTTGTGTAAACCTTCTCCACTTAATTTAAAAGTTGACGACTAATAAAAAAGTGCTGAAGCTTGGGATTTGGCAGAAGAGAAGGGGGTGGAGTTTGAAGTTCCGAGGCTGGAGGTCAGGAGAAAAAACATGCAGGAGATGGGGAGAATAGGCGAAATCCTGAGACGATAATAATGCAAGTAACTGGGACCTTGAATGGGAGGAAGATAAATTGATAATGGGAGATCATAGATGAATTATTATGTTCACCTCTATGCTTAATTTTGAATTAATCATAGTCTCAATGTGGGTTTATTTGGGGGAAATTACTGATTAATGAATAAATAGGATTTACTAAATATATGACTGAATAGTAATTGTTAATATTCATCAACAAGTAATGGAAAATAATTCACCCCTTTGATAATTAGCACGATGTTAGCTCTTATATGGACATAGTTTCAGGCACTGGGATATGAAGGAAGAGGTGTTTGTTTGTTTGTTTGTTTGTTTTAATCTCCCCCAGCCAGGGCTTGAGAACAGGATATTACTATTAACATCAGTATAACAATAACCTCAATGAAGAAAACTTAGATTTTTGGCTTTGCTTCCTTATCATAATCTAAACATACTTGCCTTTTGATTCACTGGGCAAGAGTTTCCTCAAAATAAATGATCTTTAGACCCAGTATCAAAGGGAAAGGAAAACATATTCCATGATAAACCACTGGAGTCTATTATTCACTTGAGACCTCTCCATCCCTAAGACCAGTAATCTTACCTTTTGACTCTTTTTCCACTGGGTCACGCTTGTGTAGTTTATGTAGCTTATGTAACCAGAAACCAGTGAAGATCTGGTTTCCATAACACTGCTTTGGATGAACTCAGAATGTTGAGTTGAGTTCCCTTTTCCATTTGCTTTTCTCATCATGGTTACAGGCTAACTGCCTGATGGAAGGGACTTGGGGGCTCATGGCTTCAGGGAAGGCATGGCAGAGGTCATAGTGGTAGAAACTGGCATCTGAATTTCCTCAGACCTTGCTGGAGAATCAAGAAACAGAGAGGTGGCTTGCCAGAGACAGGGGTGGGTATAACATATGCCAGCTAGCTCCTGTGTCATCCAGTTGCATAATCTCTCCAAAGAAAGCCACCATCTGGGCACCAAGTGTTCTAGCATATGAGCCTTTGGGAGCACGTCAGATCCAAACTGTAACGCGCCACCTTTGGTGTTACCACGACACGAGCTAGTAGCCAACTAAGTACTCTCCCATCTTGAAGTCCATGAAAGAGTGGAAGGAGCTGTCATTGTTGCACTACTACAAATCTGCTCTAAATAAACAGAAATACTTTCCCTTTACTTAGATATGATTGGAAATACTATGTGGGAAAGAACTGCACACAGGTTACCCATCTCTGGAAAGTCCTTCCTTGCTTGGCTATATTATAGAAAAATCACAGATCTGGATCTCTGGCTCATAGGAGAAAAAAAAAAGAACTATAGAAAGCTATTAAGGAAATTTCCTATTTTGTTGAAATTTTACAAAAGCAAGGGACTGAAGACAGTATATGTGACCTGTTTCCACTTTCAGCTTGGAGATTTGTCAGTATATGAGTCACCTCTCATCTTGTAAGTTTCAATACATTTACTCCATCTTTGCTACTGTTCCCAAGATACTTCAGATACTTCAGCTTAGGAGGGATGCAGAGTTCTCTTTGATCACCAACAATAAACAACTCAATAGCTCACGGGTGGTAACACATCAGTAACCAAGCTTCAACAGTGAGTTGGGAAGCAGTTGAGTATGTGCATCCTCTTTTAATCCTTGCATACACAGTACTGAGGCTTACTCCTTATTGCCCTGTAGATGGGATAATCTCAGAGGTATTAGATACCAATTCCTCTGCTTTCAGAAACCAGTTATATTATATATTTGAATATGATCTATTCTATTTTATTTTCCCTCACATGTTGATTCCATTTCTTTCTTAATAAACTACCCTCAACCCTTTTTCTCAGGCTCAAACAATCCAAGCTGATACAGCTGCTAGACAGTAATCCTGACTCCACTGTGAGTGGTGAGTGGTAGCAGCCTCTGGTAGTCAGTGGCATCATAGTTAGTAATGTTCTGACCTAAGGTACACTGGGAAGAAGTCTAAAGAGGGAGAAAACATTTGGTTTTGCGCCGTCTGTGACCCTTCAGTAATGTGAGGGCAGTGGGATCTTTAAGCAGGGTAGACTTAATGACTTTGTGAAAATGCCTTTGAAGCTTTGGAAAGAAATAAGGAGAAGCTTTAGTCAGCCAACCAGAAAGTGAAGTCACTCTGTGAAAGCCAGAACTTTTCCATGGCAGGATCTAAAGCGATTCCCAGTGTCTTACAGCATGCAGGTCAGCAAAGGCCCAATTTCATTTGTAAGTGTGGTCATAAAGCAAAGGGTAAAATCTATAACCTCAACATATCTCTTATATGAAATTAGAGAAAGGCACACTGAGAGATGGGGCAGGATACCCTCTCAGGTAGGCAAATGAAACTGCTGACCCCCAGGACAGCAGAAGCAGTACCCCCTTCCCTTCTGTGAGGAACATGTTAACCTACACAGAGGCAGGCAGTTTGCATGATAATAGCTGCCCACTTTGGTGTTGAATTTTTCTCTTCATTACCTTCACACCAGTATTTAGTTCAAGTCTCAGCATAAGCTAAAAAAACAAAACAAAACAAAACAACTGCCTGATATCTCTCCAATAGAGCAAAAGGATTTATACAGCAAGATTTTCTCTTCCATCTATATGGGTATACAGTCTTGTAAAGATAGGGGAGATCTTGAGGATTTTGAACATAGTGGGCAGCAGAATATACACTGAATAAAAGAGTGTTCGCTGAGAAGACCTTTCCTATGGCTAAGATTTTAATCTTTTTTTTTTTTAAATCAAGGATACTAATGATCCCTCAAATGGGTGAAGTTGTTAGGATTGATTTTGAGCTACTACATGTTCAAGTGTTGGTTGTTTCCACCCCCAGGATTCTTGTCCTATGGGCAGATTCTCACATATTCAGGATGATGTTATATGAACCTTGCCTCCCAAATTGTCCCTGGTTGGATAATAAAAATTACTGACAGCCTATAGTTGGGCAGAGAGAGAAGTAGAAGGCGAGACATCCTGAGAGAGAGAAAGTAGAAAGACATAAGGCTTTTTTTTTTTTTTTAAACCAGGAGACATGGGAGAAATGGGAGATTCAGCCAGGAAGATATGAAGAGGATGGATGCATGGTGCCTGAGTTCAGGTAATCAGCTACATGGCAGAATGCGCATTAATACAATGGGTTATTTTAAGTTATAAGCCAGTCAGAGAAGAGCCTAGCTATATGGCCTAGGTGTTTGTATAATATTTAAAGAGTCTCACGAGTCATTATTATGGGAGCTTGGGGACAGCAGGAAAAACTGTACCAGAAATATAATGGTGTCCTACAACACGAAGTGACATAGCTTTCTGAGAGATATAATAGCAGAATATTGAAGTGGGCTCATAATATAAGCTCTTGGGTAGGAATGCTAAGGATTTATTATGTGAAACCAAACAATTTATCATGGGACTTCCCATAACGTACTCGCTTCACTATGGCAATAAAGAACTGATTGTTAAAAAAAGGCATTGGCATGCCTGAGAAGCTCAAAATGATGTAGTAGATGCAGGCTGACAGGAGCTTCTGCTTTAGAACTTGGCTCCCTGTTTTAAAGGAGAAGGACAAGGATCTGGGCTGGTATATTTGATGGTTTGAATAGGTTTGGCCTTAGTAGACTTTTATGTTTGAGTGCTTTGTCCTATAAGGAGTGGCACTATTAGGAGGTACGACCTTTTTGAGGCTGGTATGGTTTGGTTGGAGGAAGTGTGTCACTGTGGGGGCAGGCTTTGAAGTCTCCTGTGCTCAAGCTACGCCCAGTGTGGCGCACAGTCTCCTTCTGCTTCCAGATCAAGATCTTAGCTTTTTCTCCAGCACCACGTCTGCCTGTACACCACCATGCTTTCCCAACAAGATGATAATGGACTAAGCCTCTGAAACTGTTAAATCATCCTCAATCAAATGTTTTCCTTTATAAGAATTGCCATAGTCATGTTGTCTCTTCACAGCAATGGAAACCCTAACTAAGACAGTATAAGACATGTGGTACATTTAGCCATCGCAGAAAGGGTACTGACCTTCACAGCTAGTAATCTAGAGTGTCAGTCAGGAAGCCTAGACTGATGGAGATCCCTGACAGTACCTAATACACCATGGCAGTTGTAGAAGCAGCTCTGAGCTACTTTTCCAGCACCATGTCTGCTTTTCTGCTCTTTGCCATGATGACAATGAAGCTGTAAGCAAGGCACCAGTTAAATGTATTCTGTAAGTTGTACAAGACTGTGGGGCTTTGGGTCAGAAAAGTAATTGAATGCTTTAATGTGTACTATGCAGGCCCAGTTCAGAAGGGAAGAGTCGTGGTAAGTGGCTAGTGACCATTCTTGTGATATTTTGGCAAAGAATTTAGCTGCTTTCTGACCTTAAGAGCAACAACAACAAATCTGTCAGAGACTAAAATGAAGACTTTTGGATCAATGTCATTTGGCCAAGGAGATTCCAATAAAGCCTAGTATTTACTGTGTCCTGAGATTGTTAGTAATCATCCCTATGCAGATCTACAATGAAAAGATGTGAGGAGAGCAAATAAAAATATAAAATACACAGTTTGAGGAGAGAAAGAGCACCAGAAAATGTAATGTTGGAGCCAAGGCCTGGGCTCAAGCAGATAAAAAGTTTAAAGAAGAGCATAATTCAGAATGGAATAAAGGGAGTGGTGCCCTTAGGGCAAGACCCCACCCACCTGAGCTTCAAACTTTTGAAAAGGAATTAAAAAGGAAGCTTAAGCAGTAAAGGAAACCATTAGCAAGTGAAGGCTTATGCAAATGCTGTCCAATGAGGGACCCAGGTATTAGCCTCAGCGAGTGGAAGAACTTGATTACTTCACCACTTGGTTCTAGATTTAGAATCAAAAAAGATACAGAAAAGGGGTTATGAAATCTTCCTCCACTGTCAAGGAAAGCTACCAGGGCCAGATGTGTGGCAGGGGAATTCCTGCTTGAGAGTACAGAGCACTGGGTGAAGAAATGAAGGTGAAGCCTGGATTGCACTGGAAATCCCAAGATGTTGGAGATGCCAGAAGTGTAGGGTACCTGCCAAGGAAAGCTACTAACAGGATATGGAAACAGCCCAAGAGAAAATTATGATGCAGCCAACAAAGCTGGAAAATAAGAGCCATCTAATTAACCTTTTAACATCAGATATGTAGTTACAGAATCTGGAGTTTGCCCTGGTAGGTTTTGGTCTTGCTTTGGTCCAATATTTCCTCACTATGTTCCCTTTTCTCTCTTTTGGAATGGTGGTATATATTCTTTGCCATTGTGTATTGCAAGTATGTGATTTGCTTTTTGATTTTACAGGGGTTTATAGTTAATAAACTGCCTTGAGACTCAAAGGGGACACTTACGTAGTCTTGAGACTGTAAGACAACAGAGACTTTTGAAGTTGGACTGAATGCATTTTGCATTATGATATGGTGGAGACCCCCACCAAGAACCAGCGAGACCAAGGTTTCGGTTGCAACACGCAAGAGGCTTTATTGTAGAGGGACGGGTACCCGGGCGTCTCAGTCTCCGGAGAGGCTAGCGCGCCGAGCGATTCTTTCGGGGGCCTTTTATAGGGATTTTAGCGGGAAACGCAGGTACAGAAGCGAGAAGCATAGTTACAGGGCTCTGATTGGTAAATTTAAATGAGGCGAGGTTATGGCCCGGTCATTAGATGGGCTCTGGGAACAGGGGAGTTCACCCGTTCTCTGGGCCAGGTGGTCGTCCATAAATATCTTGTTTGACATGAAGCGAGGTTATGGCCCGGTCATCAGATGGGAACAGGGGAGTCTACCCATTCTCTGGGCCAGATGGCTGGCCATAAATATCTTGTTTGACAAGGACAAACTGTTTCTGTTATCTTAGCACGCTTTTATCTTTTTCCTCTGGGCCCCAGGCCTCATCTTATCCCGGGAACCTATTATTCTAGTCTTGCCTTGCAAGATAGCGTTACTGCTGCTATGCTTGCTATGTCGGTTGCACAGGGGAGGGGGTCTTACACTACAAGCTTGTGGGGGCCAGGGAGTGTATGTGATGGTTTGAATGAGAATGACTCCCATAGGCTTACATTTGAATGCTTAGTCACCAGTCAGTGGAACTGTTTAGGAAGAATTAGAAGGTGTGGTCTTGTTGAAGGATACTGAATTTTGAGGTTTCAAAAGCCTACAGCAGGACCAATCTCTCTCTGCCCACCACCTGGGGATCAGGATGTACAGCTCTCAGCTACTGGTCCAACACCATGCCTGCCTGACTCCCTGCCACCGCACTCCACACCGCTGATAAAGGACTAATCCTTGGAGCCTGGAAGTAATCCCCCAACTAAATGTTTCCTTCCATAAATGATCTTGGTCACAGTGTCTCCTAACAGCAGTAGAACAGTAACTAAGACAGTGGGCTCCATACCACCTTGCATATAGTTTATATAACTGTCAGAGAATGTATAAACATCCCATCATATCCGAGTATAATTTAAATATTTGCTATCCAAAAGATCAGCTAACTACAAAGACAATGGGATGCCATAAACTTAATCAAACTGAAGTCTGAGATGCAGACGTTTTAGAAATAGATTAATGTCGCCTTTTGGTCTAGAGATAAAGTTGAGTATCTATAATATGTGCATTTCCCCCCAGCTCCCCAAAATAAGAAAGTGAAAGGAGAACACTTTACATAAAGGGAATCAGGGGAACCCTAAGCATGTTTACTGCTGACCCCATACTCACGTGAATTCTCTTGTTTTCTTTCAACGCTGATTCCTAATGAACTTCTAAATTTCCATAGATCACCACACTAGATGTCTCTTCCATTTAGTTAGACGAACAAGCTGCGTTGTGGTCCTTTTCATATTTAAATATCATACCTGGTCATTCATTTCTGGCTCATTTAGCGGGCTACTCAGAAAGATACCAATTTCATCTAAAACATTTCCAGCAGCGTGCTGCAAGTGACTCTGGAATGCAAGTCCATTGACTCAGAAATGAAGTGGTATACTAAGGTTGTCTGGGGTAATGCTATGTGCAGTCTCTGGCAAGACCCAACTAAAGCCACAGTGCAAATCTCAGTCATTAGTCTGAGGAAGCAATGCCAGTGGAAGTATGCATGGCATGTGGAGTCTTGAGTTAATTGTTTTTTGCTTAACAGGAAGTATTCTGTGTTGGTTTGAGTGAGAAATGTCCCCGTATACTTGGTGTTTGTACACATGTTCCCCAGTTGGTGGCGCTGTTTGAGGTTTAGGTGGTAGAGCCTTGTTGGAGGAAGTATATAACTGGGGGTAGGCTTTGAGAGTTTGTGGCCTCATTCTATTTCCAGGTCACCCTCTCTGTTTCATGTTTGCTGTTGAAGACATTATTTCTCAGCTTATTTCTTTGCGATGCCTCCCATGCCATTATGGATTTCCCCCTCTGAAACCAAAACCCAAATAAACTCCTTCCTTACATTTCTTTCAGATGTGGTGTTTCATCACAGCAACTGAAAAGCAATATGCATCCAAGGTGGGCAAGCAAGCATATCTCTAGCCATTATGGTCTGACTCATCCTATGGATGTCTGCCAGTCTCTCCTCAGTCACCCCTATGCTTACACAATGAACCATGAATGCAATGGCACAAAGACAAGAGTGAAGCCATGAAGGCTGATCTCATTTCTTCCTCTGCTACCTGATATAAAGTATGTATGCTTGTTCTTCTACTGTGACACTGTCCCCTGAGGGTGTTAGACAGGGACATAGTTTTAAGTTGATTGCATGATAGCACTTCTCTGTACAGACAGTTATATCCTGACTGACCAAATTTGATGCTTATTAGTCTGACTCCCTCACCTGCAAAGTCTATTAGACTCATTTGACAGCTTCATTTGCATATAAATTTATACAACATTACATCTGCTGAAAGAGCCTATTTTATACCAATAGAGATGTAGCAAGGACTACATAGAAGCTGATCTTCATTGCCAATATGAGTGCATTTTAAAATAAAGAAACGCACTTCTGGACATGGCCATAAGAGTATTTCTAAAGAAATTTAACAGACACTGGAAGACTTTCCAGAAATGTGTGATCTGCACCCAGACTGAATACATGAGGGAAAGGGAACAAGAAAGCCTAGTGTGCACCAGCTCTCCTCTCTCTATCTTCTCAACTGCAGAACACTGTGGTGGTCCTTCCTCTATAGCCAGAGCCACTCTCAAAGCACATCACACACCACGGTGGACTGCGCCTTCAAACAGATGCCAAGATAAACTTGCATCACCTTTGCTGAGTACCAGTGCATAATATCTACTCCAAAGCTGCCAGCCAGATAGGAGAGGAAGGAAAAGAGGGAAGGAGAGGGGGGGGGGGGAGAGATATATCTGTGAGTGGTCCAGCTAAAGCAGGGGCCATATCCTGTAGGTTTTTGTGATGCTCTCTTCTAGGATGCTGTTACATTCATGGAACAACCTAGAACTGTGTCCCCAGGGTTTAAAACATATGGATCAAAGAATAAAAGGTGTTAAGTAGTATTAAATCCCACTTGGCATCAAACAAGTGACCGGATGGAGTAACGTGTGCTTTTTGTATCCTCAAACATACCTTGCTGGATTGGAGGGCCAGAATCCAAGGCACGGTGGGGGTCGGGGGTAGACCACCTTCCCCAGGAGAGAGAAAGTAATGATTCCACTACCCTGAAAGCTCTGGCCATGCCAGGGAATCAGCAGGAAGGGGAGGGCATTAGAAAGTTAATAAGCCTTAATTATGAAACCAAACAATTAAGGCAAAAAAGGAATCCAGAATATTCAGTGGTTTATCACTTCCTGCTTTGATGGTCAGAGATAATAGCAAGCAGCAACTATAGCACTCAAGTTTAAGTAGAGACTCGCAAGTTAAGACTTAGGGGGTGACTATTCAGGTAGTCTCTAGTAATTAATGAGGAAAAGGGAATCCAGATGAGAGGGCTTTATGGCAAGATGGCAAATACCAATTTCAGCCTTAGAAACAGCTGTGAATATGAAGAGCCTGGAGGTGGTTTTGTTACAGCCTTTCATAGTTTTATTAGTAGATGTTGGCTACTTACTGCCATGGCCTCATAGCTCTGAAGGTTTCACTTAGTAGAAAGCGAGATTGGAATGCGTGTGTGTGTGTGTGTGTGTGTGTGTGTGTGTGTGTGTGTGTGTGTGTTAGGAGTGTGTAGAGGGGAGGTACAGTCTGGTACAGTCTTAACATCTTATGGCACCCACTGCTTTCAGTAATGGCCGTGAAGGCATCCTTCCTCTTTTACTTTCTGCTTACTTCTCAAATATTCCCTATACATGCAAATCTTGGGTTAAAACCCTGCTTCCAGGTCACCTCAGGGGGCATGGCTACTCTTGGTTGTCAGTGTGACTGTATCTGGAATGAACTACAATCCAGATATGGAGGAGGGTACACCTGGGAGAGATGTCCTGCTTGCTTTGAAGTAGGTGAACCCACTTCTGGTCCATACCTTTGAGGTACGAAGACACACCTTTAACCTGGGCCACCCTTTCTGCTTGAAGCCTGTATAAGGACATGGAAGAAGGAAGCTTTTGTTGTTGCCCTCACCTTGTTATCACATCCATTCCTTCACTGGCATTGGAGCCTACTTCTGCAGGATTCCAGCATTTACAGAAGATCAGCTGAGACATCCAGCCTTTTGGGAGTAATCAACTACTAGATTCTTGAACTTTCCAGTCACAGCCAGCCACTATTGTATAAATTGGATCACAGCCTCTAAGTCATTCCAATAAATTCCCCAGATAATATATATATATTTGTGTGTGTGTGTGTGTGTGTGTGTGTGTGTGTGTGTGTGTGTGTGCATAGATAGTTCATTCCATAAGTTCTGTGACCCTAGCAAACTCTGACTAATACACCAGGTTAGATCTTAGTGTTTCATCTATGTCTTGCATTGTGACAACCAAGCTTAAAAATCTCGAAGGTTCTTCATCTCAACCCAAGACCTAGACCTGCCTTAAAACCACATTATCCAGTCCTGATCCAGTTATTTGCTTATCTTTTACTGGTCATTTGGGTTTTTATTTATTCACTCTAATCTCACACTCATTGTTTCTTATTTTTATTCATTTAAAGTAGATATTATATTCATGTTATATGTTTTAAATAGCTGTACATTTATTGTAAACAAGCATCTATGAATTGCTAAATTGAGCTAGTTAGTGTACTATTCTCCCTTAGTATTTATCAATGGTGGGGATACTTTCAAACCTGTTCTCTTAGTCATCTGCAGGTATACAATGTATTATCAACCATGTTATGCAACAGAACTCCTTGGCATCTATCTCCTGCTGTCTGACTGAAATTGTATGTGTCCATGTGTGTGTCCCTAATTCATGACCAAGAGTGGTCACTGTTGTTCTCTGTGTCTGTGAGTCGAGCGTTTTCAGATTCCACAGTTAAATGAGATCATACTATACTTAACCTTTCTGTGCCTAGTAGACGTCACACAATACAGTATTCTCCAGGCTCATATCCATGCTGTCCCAAATGCAGACTTCCTTCCACTGTGGTTATTTGCCACTTTATCTTTGTCCATTCACCCAACGGTGGCGAGACTCATGTTCTTCATCCATTGAAGGATGGAGCATGTGTGCCTCTAAGTCATGGTTCTACATCTGAATGCTCTGGGGTCTGTAGGACATAATTCCTAGCAGGCAGAAGTAAGTCAGCAGGCCTCTGAAGGCTTCTACTTGTTCCTATGGCTCCTGGTTCCTGTTGCTTTCATTACTTCCTACTCTGCCATGCTATGAACAGCCTTAGCCATAGACTCTCTGCCATGACCTGTGTTTCTCTGTCATGCCTTCCTTGCCTTAGTGATGTGAACTCTTTAAAACTGTGAGGCAAAAATCTTGCTTCTTGTGAGATGTCTATATCAGGTAATTTGGTCACAGCAATACCAAAGTAACTAATACAGGCACTCAGCTTAATTTTCCATCTTAGTTAGCTGTTGTAACAGTGCAATGAATGTGAGTGCATATATGTTAAGTACATTGATCTCATGTGTAAATGTACATCAGTTCTGTTTTTATTATTTAAGGAACACATGAGATACACACTTTCATTTCTCAACATAGTAACTATTCTACAATTTTCTCCTTCTGAAGAAACTCCAACACTAGCAGGAAAGATAACTTGCAGAACTAAGCTTGGTCACCTCTCACACACAGCCTTTTTGGCATGTAGGGACAGATGTTCATATGCCTCAGTTGTGGCCAGTAAAAGAAATTTGATTGATAGCTTCCCAGAAGGGAAAAATCACTTTCACAGGAACCAATCTTTTTTGCCATAAAACTTTTTAAGCTTCATCCTTCTTCCAGCTTGAAAGGTTGAGAGGAAAATGGACATGGATCATTCATCTTGAACATGAGACGTGTATTGAAGATTTAGTGTAAAGTGAATAGAAAGAAAAAGTAAAAGGAAATGGTTTCCTGGTGGCATCATGGAGCTTTCATGCCTGGTTCTTTTACATGGTGGCAATTAAGAGTCTATTTATTAAGGCATTCTAAGTGTGTTTTCTGTTATGCACAGCTGGACATAATTCTAATTAATAACAATTGCTTCTCTAACCTCCTGGCTTATTTTAATCCTTAAATATATTAAGCATGCTTCTGCCTCAGATTTCATAGTTAGTATTTCACTGTCTGCAGCTTTTCCCCAATTCCCATAGCTTCATTTTATACAGGTCTCTACACACATGGCACCGTAAAGCTTACTTGATAGTCATAAAATCCCCAACTATAGATCTCCTCCCTGGCAGTTCTTTGTTTTTAATCAATTATTAGCTCTGACATAACATACTTAGGTGAATAATTTATTTTAGATTTATTTGTTTGTTAAGATCCTTGGACACACAAAATCCTTGAATTCATCTTTGAATTACTTCCAAGCCAGGGCTCTTCCTTACCTGAACCTGTAGGAGGCACAGAGGTCCTTGTGCTCTCAGAATAGCACTAATGGAACCAGAAATGCTAAACACACAGGATTGTCTCCTCAAAGAGAAGAGATATATAACCTGCTTTCCACCTAGAAGACTGAGAACTGTCGGGTGTCAAACACAGGACCCCTACACATGGCCCTGTTAATATACACGCAATTCCACTGGCCTGCTCTCAGGGACCTAGCAACCGCTTGTGCCATCAGTCATCATCCGCAGCACCAGGTGTGTGCTGCAGATAAAAAGGACCTGCTAGCCACCCCAATACTCTCTCTCTCTCTCTCTCTCTTTCTCTCTCTCCCTCCCTCCCTCCTTCCTTCCCCCTTTCCTCTCTGCTCCCTCCTTCCTTCTCTCCCTCTCCCCTCCCCTCTTCTCTTTGCATTTTTGTGTGTGCCCATTCTCTCTCTCTCTCTCTCTCTCTCTCTCTCTCTCTCTCTCTCTCTCTTTCTCTCTCTCTCTCTCTCTCTCTCTCTCTCTCTCTCTCTCTCTCTCTCTCACTCCATCTCTCTGGCTGCATGGCAATTTCAGTGGTCTTGTTCTCTGAGACCAGTGAAACCACCCAAGAGCTGCCCCCGCCCAAGTAAACCTGCTTGTACAGTTTTAATTCAGCTTGAATTGGCTTATTTCATTGGCAAAGAAAAACGTATGAGGAACAGACATGATTAACAGGCTTTGTGTCACCTTTGCGTTACCTGTATGGCTGGGACCATACCAGATTCTCCTCTAGACCTTCATCTTGAGCTGGCTTTTATTCGTTAAACCGTAAAACGCATCTTTATAGAAGATGTCCCTTGTGCTTTACAAAGGTTTCAATGCAGATAGGCCTTAAGCTTTGTTGTACACATGGTACTGAGTTCATTATCACCACGATACTTTTCATCAAATTGTGCTGGGCTTAAATAATGCCTACAATAAACTACTTGTGGTCAGACTTCCAAAATTTGAGCTAATACTGGCTACTGTGTAGTGTGGAACCGAAAACCCTTCTTGCCTCCCTTGGGTTGTTAATCTGCTGGCCATGGTGACCTTCCCTCCCTGCTACAGAGCCCTGACATGAACCCACGTGTTAGCCATAGCAGAGGTCCAGGTAGTGACTATACAATGAATTGAATGTGTAATAAACTGGGCACAAGAATTAGAACTGAACAAACTAGCAGATTTCCATAAGCTCTCATTGCCTTCCTCAACTCTGACAACTGCTTGGGAAAACCTTGCAGAAGTCAGGGGGGAAAAAACCTCTTATGAATAAAACTTCAAAACACTCAACAATGTACTTAGCAAAATGAACACAAGAACATTTTTAAATAAAAGGATTATACATTATGATCAAGTAGGAGTTAATCAAATAATGCCCAGTGCATTTTAATGTTGGAAGATAATTAATGTAAAATGTCATACCATTAGAATAAAGGAGAAAATCAAACAGTGATCTCATTGCATACACAAAAAGTCATTTATCAAAATTCTATACCTCTCACAATAAATAAATACACAGTGACCTGAAAAAGATGGGTTTCCTTGACCTAGTAAGATTATCTGTACAAAGCCCAGACTTCTGTCACTGATGAACCATTTCATGTTTTTTCCCCTTAAGGCCAAGAAGAAAGAATGTCTGCATCTGGCACTACTATTAAACATTATACTAGAGAGTCTGGTTACATAATGTAGAGCAGAACTTGAAAATAGGAAGCATCTACCCCAGAAAGCACGCAAGGATTCTGTTCTACCCGTATTATGCATGATCTGTGAGAAGCCACCTAGGAGTGCCCCATGAAGATTAGTGAATGACTGAATGGGTTCTAAAAAGCTGCCAATATTAAAAAAATAAAACAAATGACATTTCTAGTGATTGGGATTCAAAAATGAAATTTAAGTCAAGTACTTTTTCACCATGTTCAACATAATGAAACAGAAATTGGTTTAACCAAAAAGTTCCAAATCATCACTCTGAAAAAAGACAAAACGTTGTTGAGAGAAAGAAAAGAAAACCTCAATAAGCAAAGGGATGCCACGTGTCTAGGTTGGAAATAGAATGTCATTAATATAACAAAAGTTTCCAAATTAATCTACAGATTTAAGACAATTTAAAAAATACTCCAGGTAGCCTTTTTGTAAGCTGACTTTAAAATTCATACACACCTAAAATAAGCAAAACAATATAAGAAAGAAGAAAACAAAGTAGAAATAATCTCCCAATTGTAAAGCCTACTTCAAACCTATACTAATAAGACAGTTTAAAGGACCCTCCATTTAATACATGAGGGGCTCTTTCAATACACCTGAGTGAATATCTGAGCGAAGAGAAAGAGACTATATTAGACTATTCTGCCTGATAAAATGAAGGTAGTCGCTACTCCCAGGGAAAACCCTGACTCGCTATCCCCCACCAGAAGAAGTTACTGGGGATTCAAAGGATCTTTGAGACAACACTTGAACATTGTCATTACTGAAATTAGCCAAAGCAGTACAGGGGAGACACAGCTCCTAGAATCCTATGACTCCTCAAATTATCTTCCTACAAAATTCTAAGTACAATATAATGACCACACTTCCAACCTTCCCTTCCTCCCTTCAATCCCTCCTGTCAGACCTCCCTTCACTAGCTACACCTCAAAAAATCATGGCTTCTTCATAACTGTGCGTGTGCATGCGCGCATGTGCCCAAACATAGAAATCAACCTCATCAGTCCTATTAGTGTTACTTGAAAGCATATGGTTTCTGGGCTACCCACTTGGTACTTAGTGGCCCATCTGAGGCTCTCCACTGAGGAAGATGCTTCTCTTGCTCCCAGCCTCCGGTAGTTCCCTGCAGTTCTCTGTCTATGCAGAGGCCCCGGGAGATTCCCCCATTTCATGTTAGCATGTCTGTTGGTGTTTTGCTTCTTCAGATTTTGTTTAGGCAGCCGTACTCTTGAGATGTCATGGGAGAACCTTTTGAAACCAGCATGAGTCCTAACTGCATTCTAAGTACGTGTCCTTTGTCCATAGATAAGTCTAGCTCTCACTCATCATCAACAGAATTTCCCTGGCAACACATGGAAACCATTTCAGAAAACAACCACCTTTTAAAATGATAAGAGTGAGTGGAGAGTCCAGTGCCAAGCCCCATGTTTACAGATTGACTCTGTGCCAAATTCTCAGGAAACACCAAGAAAGAGAGGGAAGACAGTATAAGAAGCAAAGGACCAGGAAATCCACTATGAGATTGTATCTCCTAAATTATCTATTAAAGATTTATTTTTACTTTCATGTGCATGGGCATTTGACCTACATGTGTGTCTATGGAGCATGTAGATACAGTGCCAATGGCAGCCAGAAGAGGGCATCAGGTCCCCTGGAACTGGAGTCACAGGCAGTTGTTAGACACCATGTGGGTGCTGGGAACCAAAGCCAGGTCCTCTGTAAAGCAACCACTGAGCCATCTCTCCTTCCCCTGAATCATCTTTATTTTCATTTCTAGTAGGTACAGAATTGTGCTCTGGGATTTTCACCTCTGGATATTTTCTCATAGATTTTGTTGATTACCACCTATTGTCAAAAATGTCTCTGATGTCTGGAATCAGAATATGTCCACTATTCGGTATAGCGAGATTTCTCAAGACCTACATAATACTGAGACTTATGCTTACAAATGCAAAATTGTTTTTCCTTTTCTGCCATACGAAAGACAAAAAAAAAAAAAAAAAGAATCTTGATAATTGTCAATAAAGTCTTCATTCTCGAGGTCATGGGAGGTAAAGTTGTTTCACTGTTTGCCGTGTTTACACATTCACTCTGACTGATGAGGTGGGAGGAAATGAAGAACCCCTGGTTCCAACAAATCACCTCATGATTCTTATTATAGAACCCATAGAGTTATTCCAGCATCCTGTACCCCAGATCTGGACCGTGAAGACTTGGAAGCAGCCTCACCTCCCTCACGTGCCCACAGGTCATACTAATTCTGTCTCCTACACTGAATCGTTATAAAACTCAGTGCAGTGCTCTCACTGGCTATGCAAAGGCGCATCATCTAAACACGCTCTGCAGAAAACCTTCTAAGGATGGTGTATGGGCACAGCATCCATGGGAGCTGTAAGACTGGCTTCCTTTTGCTACAGAAACCAAAACCACTCCAATAATAAACCCTAGTTTTTAAAACTATCATTAAAAAAAAAAAGTAATCCTGTCCTGATACCACTGTGCTGCCCACAGATTAGCTCCGAGGTGTTCCAGGGAAGCCCACTTCTGTAACTTCCGCCTGCTCCTCCATCTTCTTGCTCCTCAGAAGTACGGATGCTCAGACCACTCTAAGCATCATGTCTTCTCAGGCCACAGTTCTCCCGTTGAAGTCTGCAGTTGAAGCGACAGACCTGTCACTCAGGGAGCCACCATTATTCACTCTGTTGGAACAAGTTTGTCCCCCTCCTCTTATTCCTGAGGTACCTAGCAGACCCTCTAGCCAAACCAGCATCTTACAGTATATTATATATTTTGCACATTTAATTTTCTTCCCCAGGAATTCTTTGAAACCCGAACTGGATTTACAAGTGTATTTTCCAACTTCCAAGTGTAAGTTACAAGACAAATAGCAAACATCACTGCGGCTCCTCTTGACTAGTATTTCTCATGCTGCAGGGGGCAAAAGCAGTGCTTCAATTATGGGATGTGCTCTCCACTGGGCTACACCCCAGCCCTGAAATACGTGCTTCACGTATGGGATGTGCTCTCCCACTGGGCTACACCCCAGCCCTGGAACACCACCACTCCTCTTGTGTCTAGTGAGATGTATTATACTGTACTAAATGAATGTCAGTCTATTTTTACTTCCTTGATTTTTCTGTACATTTTTAACAGACACAAAGGGGTATTTAAAGTGATTTGAATATATACATATATATATATATTCATATATAAATCGTTGAACATTTCAACTTTTCTGTTGATTTTTGTGGTCCTTTCCTCACTTCCAAACTGTTTAAGGTATGGTATCTCTGTATTTGAAATTGAAATGGAAGCATGAGAAAAGCATGAGAAAGCACTGGAGCTAGCATGAACTACAGACCCTGGCACTGACCAATTCTGTGGCTTTCCTGTGTCCCCTTATGCACAGTGATGGTTGATCTTGATGGAGAAACCAACGATGAACCAAGAATCACCGAGGAGATCATTAAAGTACCTCCAGGCCATTCTGGGAGGCTTTGTCAAGGGACATTCATTCGTGTTGTGGAGAAGCAACTAAGATCCCTCAATGTGGGATGCGCTCTGCAATAGACTCAGGGCCCAGAGGGACGAGAGGGAGGAGGAGCCCGGTCAACACAGGCTTCACGCCCTCTGGTATGAGCGGACTTGTTCAGGCACATGCTGCTGCCTCCAGGATGTCAGAGCCCTTCCTCAGGCCCACAGCTGAATCAGTCTCAAGACCACAGCTGCTTAGCTGGGCATTCCATTTGTAAATGTTTGCAAAGAGGAAAGATTCGGAAAGAAGAGCTTCTTTTTAGGGGTACAAGATTTCAAAGAGGTCAAATTCCCTTCCCTCGTCATTAACGTAAACCAGGGTGGTGAACATCATAATACATAATATACTCACTAAGAAATGAGCCTTAAACAAGAGTATTTCAGACAGTATTTTAGAAACTAATAGTATTTAGAAGTATTGATTGTGACTAGAAAAGCTTTTTGTTGTTGTTGTTTTGTTTTTTTGCTTTCTGTTTTTCAAGACAGGGTTTCTCTGTGTAGCCTTGGCTGTACTAGACTCACTTTGTAGACCAGGTTGGTCTCATACTCACAATGATCCACCTGCCTCTGCCCCCTGGAGTACTGGATTAGTGCCTAGATTCTTATGAAGCCAACCTTTACACCCTTCACAATTAGTGTAAAACCTACTAGTTGAATTATTAAACTATTTCCATATGTAAACTTGGTCACAATGCCCTTGGATTCCAAACCCTTTAGAGATCATACTTTTCCCTCAAATAGCAGCTCACTGCTGGGTGCCTGAGTCCTTCAGAATTGACTCAGGAAACTGATGCTTCAGTGAACTGTTAATTACATGCAAATAGCAAGAGCACATGATAAAGGGAGGAAATGAGTGAAGTCATTCACTTCAAAAATTATGTTTAAATTTAGTTCAAGACTACCAAATTTCCTTAGGACCTAATATTTCAAAATTGTCGTTAAGTGATACAGTTGAATACATGCCAGAATATCAGCATGTCGATTTTCAAAGCTGCAAATGAGCCATATCCACAACAAAATGTGAAACTTAACCCAAAGTCACATGCAGTTATTTTTCAGATTGTGGCATTGCTGTGAAAACTACCAAGACCCCACAATGGGGCAGTCACTGGTGGAGTGGTTGCGTGTAAGTGCCACCCACCCTTCCCCTGCCAGTGCTTGGTCAAGTAAGTCTGTCTGAGTACAACCAAGCCTGCATTTCCTAGTTCCATAGATCACACTCAGGGTTGACAGTATCCATGCCACTAAAGATGAATTGGGTCTCAGAAGAAAAGGGCAGGTGGACAAGATCCCAGCTACCTGAATCTTCAAGAAACCCATATGGATTCTAAGATGGTTCAGAAGGCTTCAGAGGGTTGGTAAAGGGTATGGTCTTACGGTTTCTATTGCTGTCCTAAAACACTATAACCAAACCAATCTGTAATGGATAGGGTTTATTTATCTTACACCTCTATACTACAATCCATCTTTGAGGCAAGTCAGGGCATGAACTCAAGCAGAAACCTGGAGTCAGGAACCAAAGTAGAAGCCATGGAGGAGTGTTGCTGACTGGCTTGTTCCCCTGGCTCGCCCAGCTGCTTTAAAAAAAAATTATTCATATTATATCTCAATGGTTATCCCCTCCCTTGTATCCTCCCATTCCTCCCTCCCTCCCATTTTCCCCTTATTCCCCTCCCCTATGACTGTGACTGAGGGGGATCTCTTCCCCCTGTATATGCTCATAGGGTATCAAGTCTCTTCTTGGTAGCCTGCTGTCCTTCCTCTGAGTGCCACCAGGTCTCCCCATCCAGGGGACGTGGTCAAATAGCTGCTTTCTTATACACTCTAAAACAATTAGCCCAGGGATGGCACCACCTACAATGGCTTGGGCCCTCCCACACCAATCGCTAATAGAGAAAATGCCCGACAGGTGTGCCTACAGGCCAGTGTCATGGAGGCATTTTCTCAATTGTGGCTCCCTCTACTCAGACGACTTTAGCTTGTAACAACTTGACAAAAAAGCCACAACCAGGATGAATACAGTTCTGGCAAATGAATATTCATCACCTCCCTGTGAGATTTGGAATCTATTTGAACATTATTCCTGCATTCCATGCCAAATGGACGTGCCTCGTTGGCACCTTTATTTTCTCATCATAGAATCAATATTTTCTTCAAACTTATTAAAATAAATAGTTCAACCAGAAAAAATATCTTAGAATTCCAAGTGATATTCCTCATTTTTGAAATTTCATAATGGAAAGTTTCAACCACACAGAAGTATAGACTGAGTAGTGGCCTAGACTCCGGAACTCTCAACACTTTGTTAATCTTTCTCAGTTACCTTAGGGGTCAGCAAGTGTTTTCTATAATGGCTTAGGTAGCAGATATTTGCAACTTAGACAACCATCTGGTCCCTGTCACAAACTAAAAGACTTTGTGTGACTGTATTCTAATAAAGTTTTATTTTAAAAAAAAAACACCCTCTATTCTACATCCATGGATAATTACACCAATTTCTGTCTTCACAGATAAATTTCCTGTTCTTGAACACATTAACAGTGTAGAGCTTAATTTAATTGCCAAATTCAAATTTGAGGTTATCACCTATTGCCATGCATATTGGCAATTTGTTCTTCCATCTTGAGTAGGGTCCCATTATATAAATAACATGTTATTTTATACATTTTTCTACTGATAAAAATGTGGGTTGCTCCCAAGGTTTTAGTTATTATGAATAAACCTGCACTCAGTGTAAGTATATAAATGTTTTCAGAAGATTTGCATTCCTCCAGGTACCGTGGCGCACTCCTGTAATCCCAGCACTAAGAGAGGCAAAGGCCGGCAGATCACTGTGAATTTGAGGCCAGCCTGGACTACAAAGTGAGTCCAGGACATCCAAGGCTACATAGAGAAACTCTGGCTCAAAAAACAAACGGGGGAGAGAGAGGGGGGGAGGGAGGGAGGGAGGGAGAGATTTGAGTTCCTGAGAAGGGAACTGATGGCTCTTTAGACAGGCACATAAACACTGTGACTATGACTTTACACCTCTTCCAAGATCACATAAGAGATCTAGTGCCCACACTTTTCTGTTCCCTGGTCTTGGGCTTTTTAAATTTTAGTCTTTCTAGTGGTTTAGAACATTCATTGTAATACTTTTTGTTTTTGTTTTCTCCTCTTAGGTACTGGCCAGCCAGAGCATATCTTTCATGAAGTGTCTTAGCAGTTTAGCTCAGTTGTATTTTATTATTGATTTAATTATAGATTTGAGATGCATTGTCTATTATCAGATATAGTTATAACAACTATCATTTTCCCCAAGTCTAGGTTTCCTTTCACAAAAGTTGACTTTATTCTTCACAGCAGTTTCACATTTATAGAAAAAGAAAATGTTTAGAAAGAGCACAGAGGTCCCCTGAATGCTTCACAGTCTTTCATAACAGGAACATCTTAGATTTGTGTGTGTGTGCGTGCGTGTGTGTGTGTCTATGTGTATGAGTGTGTGTGTGTGTGATTTACTTTTGTTAGTGTAATAAAACACTATAATTAAAAGTAACTTAGGAAAGAGGGTTTAGTTTGTCTTATGGTTTCAGAGGGACCATCCCATAATGGTGGGAGAGGCAGGTCAGCAGGTGTCCAGGGCAGGACGTTAAGAGATGAGATCTTCACAGAAAACATGAAACAATGAATGAACTGGCAGTGGAGTGTACGGCTATGAAACCTCAAAGCCTGCCCACTCAGTGACATACTTCCTCTACCAAAGTTACACCTCCTAAAAGGTCCAAGCCTCCCCAATCAGGAAAAGAAGGGTCACTAGCCAGCCATCATGCCCTCCTGCCTTTCCCAGCTGTAAGTGCTCTTGGAAGAGTCCATGGGAAAGAGAAGGTTACGTGAAACAGGGCTACATGCTGCAGATTCCACGAGGCCAATGTCTTTGCAGTGACTTCGTTGTTTGGGAATCTCCTGTGCTTCTTCTGTAGCTAACTCTTTATCAATGCTTCAGAGGCAAGCCCAATGAAATTATTAGTTACTCAGCTGGACTTTGGAGGAACTGTTTGCTTTGACATTTCACTGGTGCCTTCCATGGGGAGAAGAGATCTATTCACGTTACCCCATGAAAAATTAATGCAACAGTGTATTTTTATGTTTACTAAGACTTGAAAAATGTAATATTTACTCTCTTTCCCCTTTTATTTTTATACGCTGTTTATTTGTTGGAGGAGTTGGGTTGTTAATTCTGGATTTTTATGTTTCCCCTCTTGTGGTGGTATCCGTCTCTATCCACATATAGGAACTGTAAACCATAAACCCGAGGAGAAGGCTTCATTAATGTTTTAGTATAAACATTTCATGACCACATCTCATTGGAAAGCACACAACACCTCTTGTGTGATTCTAAAATGAGTTAATATGTCAAGTCGTGGCAGTGAGCCACCTCATTTTAAAGCTCCCCTTAGCCTCTCACCAAGTGGTTCTGGTATCAATGACGATCTGAAGAGCATTATTTTTCTAGTACCAGGAAGACGTGTCCTCATGGCACTGCGTCCTCTATTTATTAGCTGGAATCCTTACCTACAGAGCAGCTTTAAACACCACTGTCACTGCTTCCACAACTGATACTGGCATCCATAAAATGAACGCATTCGGGATTTTGTTGAATAAGTATAATGGGTTTCTGTGGTGAAACTTAAACAAGCTTGGGTAATTTTATAGTCCATATCATGTAAACGCATAAAATCTATTAAATATACCACATAGTTTAAAAGGTGGAGTCCTTAGTTAAAAAAGAAGTTATTAAGGAAGTCATGAACTTCGCCCTGGTAGTAGACATGACCTTTGCTTTGGCAGAAGTGTTTTCAACTTCAATTTAGGGAGAAGAGGCTACAGAGGATGTCATTTTTAGGATAAAATGTAGTGAGACATAAGGCTACAGCTCCTCGGCCTGTTTGTTTCCTTTCTACAGCAGGTTGAAAATACAAATCTGGATCTTGTTGTTTTATCAGGAGTTGTTTTTTTTTTCCTTTTCACAAAGAAATTGCTTTTACAAGGTTCCAAGACAAGGTGCTTCCTAATGTCACAGTTCCCAGCAAACAGCTCAGGTCTACTGTTTCCCTTGTGTTGCAGAATTACCTCTTACAGTGCTTGATGTGGGTGGAGCCTGTCTCTCTGTGGTCCCAACAGTACTGCACCCTCTTGTTTATTTCAAAACAGGTTATTACAGGCTCCTCCTGTGCATACACATTTGCCTTTTATATTTATTGCATGGGGGATTCTGTTAGCCAGGATACTTCCTCATGCTTTAGAGATTTCTAAACTCAAAAGGACAGGAAACATGCTTGAAAGACAAATCACACCAGTAATCAAATAAGAGCTGGCCATGAGTCTGAGCCCAGGGAAAGTGCGCAGTCCTTCACAAGCATCAGGGTCTCCAAAGTGCTGAGTTTACCTCTGATCCAGTGTGATGGCTCAGCATTAAACGACATTCACCTTGTTCATCTCTGACTTCCTTTTTGTTGAATTTGATGGCTATCATAGTCTGGCCTGCTATAAGAATTCTGTCATAGTTAGAGTACGTAGAGATGACAGAAACTTATTTCTTGTCATTCTGGGGGATCAGAAAGTCTGAGATTAAGGTAAAAGCAGATTCAATGTCTGAGAATATCTGATTCCTGGCTCTTCCCTCTCTATCTTCCAGGGTAGAAGGAATAAGGCAGGTCGTTGGAGGCCTATCATTTCTAAGGACACTAAATCCTATGCACAAAGATTCTGCCCTCAAAGTATAACAAGCATGCAAGGCCCCAACCTTCTAATGATGCCATTTTGAGGACTTGGGATTACGACATACAGATTTTGGGGGCAAGGGTATGTCCATTGCTGTGACCATCCTGATGTGACAGCAGTCTAAAGATCACACTCACCTGTCCTCCTGGCCACCGACTATTAAAACAACAGTCTCAAGGGACTGAAGTTTCCTCAGCACTTCACAGGAGTGAAGAAAAAAGTTAAAGCCTGGTGCCAGGCAGTCAGAAGAGGAAATTGTTTCCTAGGCTAACAAGTTGTCAGAAGCTTGTTAGCCTCCATTGCAGGAGAGATTAAAACCCAGGCAGTGATAGGATAATGGCAGGTGAAACCTCACCTTAAACAAAAATGCTTAGTTATGCAGAAGTGGTACCTATGCTCCTGTGAAAACACCATTATTCATTGCAAGCTGCTTTTCTTTTGGGTATAAGACATTTCAAAGCAGGTTTGCAGACTTTCTACCTCAAGTGTGAGGATCACAGTTCAGATCCCCAACACCAGGCATGGTGGTCCATAGCCTCTCTCCTAGAGCAGGTGAGGCAGAGACAAGGGATGCCCGGCCTGGGTGCAAGTGAGAGACTGCCAAATTAAACAAAACAGAGATAGAAGACACCTGACATTTACCACTGGCCTACACACATGCACACCTGTGTGCACAACCCAAGCAAACATGCGCCCAAATTCATGTGAACACACACACACACACACACACACACACACACACACACACACACACACACTCCTCAACTCCTTCCTCAATATTAGAAGTACCTGGTACTTTTGGAAAATATAAACACAGGATATTTGATGACGGTGTAATGAATTTGAGGATTACAAGCTGTGGCCCAAGTCAGGTCTGGCCGCTAGAATTAATAGTAGAAAGGAGAAAAAGAAGATTTACTCAATGCGGTGTGCTGGGAAGAGGGGCAAAGAGCTCCAGCAAACACCTCAAGTCTGTTTTGGGGATTCTGAACTGAAATGAAAGTTTAACTGGAGGGCCAAGAATTATGTATAGTTAAGTAAATCATGGTTAATATGTGAGTTCCCAGCCTGGCTGATGTCTTTTCTTTCTCCCAGCATGAGAGTTTCTAGGGGAAATTCTGTTTCTTTATGGTATATAGTTTCAACAGTCTCATAGTTGGATTGAAAGACACAGGCACCTCTTCTTTAGAATATCTTCCTTCTGACAGATCAGCTACAACCAGTGGCCAAACAAAACCTGAGTGTCAGATACATACTAACTGAGGGAGGCTGGTGTTAGCATGAAGAAGAGAGATACACTTTCTTTTCCACTCAGGTCCTCCCAAGTCTCTAAGCACCCTAAAAGGCTAAAGTGACTTCCACTGTTAGCATTCCTAGGTTAACAGCTGGCCAGAGACTTCACAGTGATGATTAGAGTCTAAAGTGAAGCCCACAGCTGACAGCTTTCAAAAGGAATTTTACTTAGTTATAAATGGGTAGCTAAGGTCAGCAAACACCAGCAAAGGCCCTAGCATGTAAAGCGACTGAGGACTCATGTTACCATGCACACCTGGCACAAAGAGACTCTTCCGAAAGAGAGTAACTTCAGAGTAACCATCACGAATAACCTCATGGGGGAAAAAAAAATAAAAAGAGGGCAGAATAAGAAGTCTTAAAAAGAAGCCCCTCCCCCCAAAAACAAAGAAAAGCTCGTGCATGTAAACATGAAGCATGTAAACATGAAGAGCTGAGGACAAAGGAAAGATTCGGAAGTGAGTGTGCACATGTTTGTGTGCGGGGGGGGGGGGGGAGAGGTCCTACTTCTTACTCCTTTACCTACTGAAGGTAAAGGGTAGAGTAACTGCCAGATCCTTCTGAAGAGAAAGACCTTCCGACTGCATCCTCCCGGCCACCCCAGCATGTGGTGATCCTGCTAGAAGGTTGCAGGAATAGAACTGTACTTGCCATTATAGTTTATGACAGGGGAAAAAAAAAGGACACAAGGCATAACAAGTGAAGGGAAAAGTATGGTTGGGTGACGTTCTCAGACTTCCTGGAGTTAGTTCTCTTCCGTCGGAGACACAGATGGCAGTTTGACTCTGCAGCAAGGATGCTGCGCTATCATGCGTGAAATGCATCCACCAGAAAAGCCATTAGAGCTACAATGCCCATATTGGTTGATTTTCTAAATTGGGGAACCCTCTACCTGGCACGTATCAAAGTGCCAGAGTTCTTAAAGGAAAGCAGGTGTTCCTCATAAGCCATATTGTTTGCACAAATAACTTAAGCACAATAAAGTGCTCTTTTCGTTTGGAGAACGCTTATATCAGTGTGGAGAAATGTTTACAATTCAGCTTCTGCAGCAACAGGCACCGCCGGCTTCAAGTTCTCACTAATGAGCTCGAGGCTGGCGTGCTGGCCAGAGGATAAGCAAAGCTTAATTAGTTCCCGGTTCACTGTAATAGGAAAGCCTAACAAAAAGAGCCGGTGCTTTTCAGTTGTCAACAAACCTCCTCCACTTAAAGTGAGGAAAGTCCTGTCTTTGGTCTTCTAAGACATTTGAAAACACTGTCCATTCTCAGGAATGGTAAATATGATGCTTGCCCTTGAGCCAAAGTTTCAGATAGCTATTGATTGGTATGTGGGTTATAAAATACTGTTTACATGCTTACAGCCAATATGTGATTGAAGGAGAAAAATAATACTGACAGCTGAATGGAGATATCATGAGTTTAAAATATTAATTTTTCAAAAGGACAGCTAGGGATAGGGCTCAGTAGATAAGGTTGCTTGCTATACAAGCATGAAGACCAAATCCTGCCACCCCATCGTACCCCACACAAAACCAGGCATGGTTGTGCATAGCCCTGTAATCCCATGGACACCCTATGAGAGACCCTATCTCAAAGAAGAAGGTGGGCAGTGATAGAACAGGACACAAAAACAGTGCAGAGGCGCCTCCATCTTGTATTCTTGCTGAGGTCATTTAGATCTAAGTAGAGTTTTATCTCCCTGATGGGAAGCCTGTGGAAAATTACTCAACTCTGTTCTAAGAACCCGAGGTCAGGATACTCCAGCTAACCTATCTAAATTTCTGTTAAACCGTTTGCTATTCAAAACCTCCCCCTCGCAGCTCCCCAGCAAGATAACAGGATGTGGTACCACCACCACAGACGCTGTTCGCAGTGGTGACACCTCCTTTCCCACCTCGGCCCGTTGCCACTGTGGGGTACCACCACAGAGCTGTTCATAATGGCAGCACCTCCTCTCCAGCCTCCCCAACAGCTCCACAGAGATGGCGCCTCAGCCAAAGCAGCCTGAGGAGGGGAAGGTCCTCCAACCCTAACCTATGAGTCCGATGCAGGGAAAAAGGGATGGAAAAAGCCACCAATCCCTGAGCTTCCCACAAAACCCCACCAATCCCTGGCCATGAAAACCCACCAATCCCTGAACAGGAAAATCCACCAATCTAGGAGCTCCAATCTCAGTGAAAGGCTCCGTCCCCTAAGAAATCCTATATAAGCCCTATCCTTTGTTCCATTTCCTGTTGTCCTCTCCTGGGAGCTGGGGCAGCCAACCCTGGATTCATCCCTTCACCTTGGACTCTCCCAATAAATCTCTTTTATGAGTTTTGCTGTCTGGTGCGACTCTCTCATCCGAAGAAGACAAGAAGCAGTGAAGCAAAAAAGTAGAGTAGGGCTGAGGCTTCTGAACCCCTGAGCTCAGTTGGGGATACCCTCTTCTGAGAGCTGCAACACCCCTGCTGAGGAGGCCTCCTCTTAGATCTGTGTGGGTCCTGGGCTTCTGAGTCCTAGGACACCTTTCCATCTGAACAGGAAGGACAACACGGAGGACAAAAGAAGGAAAACTAGACAATGAATCATCTACTCAGACTTTTCTACTAACACCCGAAGGCTTTGTTGTTGGTTCTTTCTAAACTCATTTTCCCCACTTGCTGAAAAACAGAAACAATAGTATTTGTTCTAATTATTGTCACAGTCCTCAATAACTTTTCAGTTTAAAGCACACACACACACACACACACACACACACACACACACACACACACACTGATCATGTAGAGTGTGAAGAATGGGTTAACTGTGCTGAGTGTGATGCATGGGCTGACCGTGTGTGTATGTGTGTGTGTGTGTGTGTGTGTGTGTGTGTATGTGTGTGTGTATACATACCACTTGGTCATTAGGAGTATAGAAATAGGAAAAAGAACTGTTAATATCCATGTTCCTTTAGAAAACTGTTACTGAAATTGCCACTCCTGGTTATATTCACCTCACTGATGAATAAGGAAGCGAAAGAGGGAACCCAGCCCTGCAGGCTGTTTCCATTGTCTTCCACTGCCTGACGCATCACTAGACAAACCACGTGCTTCTCAGACAAACAAATAAGAAAAGTCAAACTTCTCTTCAAGAAAAGAAGCACGTGGTATCATGAAAGCTCAAAGGGAGAAGACAAGCCCCACAGGGATTACCCTTGTTATTAGTTACAGCACCGTTCTAAGGCCACAATTTACAGTTCTGCTAATCAGCACGCCAAGTGGAATGGCTTACCCCGTCCACCTGATAGAAGTGTTGTGAAATGGAGCTAAACGCTTTCCATCCATCAAACCCAAGAGCTCGAAGGAGGTTTTTAAAAGAGTGATAACATTCAGCTTGCAGGAAAGGGCCATGAGCCGGGATTCCTCAGTCGGCCGTGCAGCCTGAGGCAGCAGACTCTGCCTGGCTTCTCTGCTTTCTCCTCCTCCTTTCTCCCAGTCCCTGCTCACCACTCAGCAGCATCCCACAGGACCTCTCCTCCTTCAGGGGCTTGGAAAGTAGCCAGCAGAGCTGTAGAAGGGACTGGGGTGCATCAAATACACATTGCTTTCTGAAGGTTAGGACGCGGGTATCCTGTGGGTGGGCACGGAGAAGCAAGTACGATGACTGTGCACACGAAGCAGAATTCTAGTGGAAACACAAAGGCACTCATTTTACCCTGCAGAGTCTCCACAAAATGTTCAGCAGGTTTCCTTTCTGGGAAGTGGGAAAAGACTAGGCATGAGAGCTTCGGATCTTTAGAAGTTGATTTAAAAAAAAAAGTTCTCTAGTTTGAGACTATAGGCTAAAAATCCTATCAGGCCATCTCTTTGAAGGGTGGAAGAAAGGAAGGAAGCCAGGCTGCTAAAAAGCAATGTAAAGACAATGCGCAAACCACTTATGCCAAATTGTGGAAGGATATGGGGTCAGACACATTGCTAAAATGAAATGAGAAACATTAATTTAAAAAAAAAAAAGAGTAATAGGCATTTTAGAATCACGTCTTGAAGAAGGACCTGAAAACAATTAAGAAAAGTCAAACTTCTTTTTTTTTTTTTTTTGAAAAGTCAAACTTCTTTTCAAGAAACTTCATGTTCCACCAGTAAGCACAGGAGCCATGAATGGAGCATCACCAGAGAGGACATGGCTTCTTGTCATCCTTCTTCTTCATTCTCCTCCAGTGTCTTCCATCACCTCCCCTGTTCTTCCCACCGATCTCCTCCTCTTAAATAGTTTTCTCTTGAGCTTTCATGTCACATGTATTCTATTACTCTATTTTATCCAACCTTACTTCATGATGTACCCACTCTCAACACACACGCACACATGCATGCATGTAAAAATACCTTTTATTCTCCTGACTCAATTGTTGTCTGGGATCTCACTGCCGCCGTCTGTTGGCCTAGGCCTAGTGCTGGAAGCTTCTAACCTCCGTACAATCTAACCTAAGCCCAGAATGTTTTCGGCCTCTGATACTTACTGCTTAATAAGCTCACCCATATTTGTTTCTTCTGAGCTCTGGGCTGGCTGGATCAACTCAGCTGTTCTGGCTCAAACTCTTCTCCCTGATGACTAATCTGGCTTCTCTCTTGATCCAGAATTGTTTTGCTTGGCCTCAAACTAATTCAGCAATCTGCTTTAATCTTCTGGCTTCTTCTCATTTTTCTGGTTCATTCAGTCTTCACCTGAGTTCTCGCTCTGCAACCCGTCTCTCTATTGCTGTCCTGGTTAAAAAAAACAAAAACAAAAACAAAAAAAAAACCTGCCTCCTCTCTCTCTTCATTGCTTCATTGAGTAGCTTCTCTTTCCTCTCTCTTCTCGTGAGAGTTGAGTGAATCCTATTCTGTCAAATCTTCTCTGATTCATCACCTTTTCTGCCACCCAATTAGACATCACCTTCAAACATGAGTCCTGCCTTCTGCAAACTAATGTTACCTTTGTTTGGGATTAAAGGCCTGTTCCACCATACCTGGAGCTAAGCTTTTCTTTACCTGATACTTGCTCTACTCCAGGCTGGCCTTGAACTCAGTTCTGCTTGCCTCTGTCTCCTGGATTAAAGGCAAGTTTGTATTCCAGCCAGATCATACAGGCCTAGAAGATCTTTAGATGTGATCTTTTGCCAGAACAGCCTTGTTCTGAATTAACATTCCTCTACATATACACACAGTAGAAATGTAAACCTAGATTGTACATCAAATATTTGTTCAGAAACCATGCTTAATGTTTTCTCCTACATAGATACTATTTTAATTTTTATGACAATCCTGTGAGGAAGGTAATAATAATAATAATAATAATAATAATAATAATAATAATAATAATAATAATAATAATATTGTTGTTGTCCCGTAGTGGAAGAAATAGAGACACCAACAGCTCAACTGCTTATATAGGATTATACAGCTGACTGAAGGGCGGAGCCTGGATGTATAACCAAGACTGACCCCAGGATATAAAAGATAGCATAAAATCCCTCTCACATTCCAGCTGCAGAATTTAAAAGCCCTGCAGGTGTGTAAGTTCTTATCCTATCAATGCACACTTCTTTCCTAGTAGTCACCTTGGGTAGAAGCTATTTCTTGGGCCATTGTTCGTACCCTTCATAGCGCTTGCCCCTGCATACTATATACTATTTGGTTGCACCTGTGATTTAGATGTCTGTGTTCATGACCTGGATAAGATTTCCTGACATTAAAAGCATACATTTTTAGCAAACTCACTAAAGTAACTTGTATTTTGCATTTCTAATTACAGTATTAAAGCTCATTAAATTCTGTAAGTGGAGAGCTAATGTGTAAAAATCCGGTCTCTAAGAAGAACAAAGAAACCCAAAGCATGTCAGCTATCCCTTTATCCCAGATCCTGATAACAGAAAACCTAATAGCAAGCCAAGACACTCCACAGACATGACATAATGGGATTCACTTATAGAAATGACATATGGCAATAGCGCGGCAATGGCATTCTTATAAATAATTTAAGTTCTAAGGTCGCACACATCTATAGTAGGAAGAAAGCCTCTGCATACTGAGCTTCAGATCTCTGATCAAGTATTATAGACTCAAAATATAGGACATTTTATCTGTGCCAATAATGCCACTGAAGTCAAGAAAGTCACACGCAAGTTTTAGAACGCACAAGACAAGTAATGTCACCAATAAAAGGCCAGCCAGGTGCCTAAGTCCCACAGGGTGACATATCCTGAACAATTTTCACAGTTTTGCATTGATTACTACATTTTATATTTTGTATTTACTAATATAATTTTTTCCAGAGCTTGCACTTTGGCTCGGGATTTGAGTTTTGCTGGCTCTATAGGTCAAATGCATTTTTTCCCACACCTGCAGCATCTAGATTTTGACCTACTAATAGAGCACAGAATGTTCCCTGGAAATCATTTGTGAGATGCCCCTTCAGCACAACACCTGGTTCCTAGACACCTGGGGGCTCTAAACCATTTGTTACTTTAAATACCTTAAGAATACCCAGATTTCTATCCTCCAGCCTTCGTGTGAGGACTGTTTGACTTAAAATGATACCAGAAAGCTTATAATTCATATTTCCCCCAAGAAACTTTCTTCAAGCAATGGATTGCAGATGCCTACTTTTTTCAAACTGTTCTTAAGTTTTGTAATTGACAAAATGACTGAGAAATTTCTGTAATAAACTGAGAGCTACGTTTTAAAAGTACAGAAGCCTAAATTCTGGTCCTAAAAATCAAGTCGCGACTTCTATAGCACCTAGGCTGCTTGAGAATTCAAGACTCCAGTGATGAGAAGGTGGCAGTGTCTAAAGAGCTGATCCAGTTGGTTTCATATCATATGTCAGACTGCAAAGTCCTGGCTGGGCAGCAGGATAAGATCTGGCAAGGTTCATCACCTGTGAAAGTGTAAACAGGTAGAGCCTCTACAGAAGTCAATGTGGAGGCTCATCAAAGAACTAGAAAATAGATAAGCCACACAGTCCAGCTATACAGTCGTGAGTAGATACCCATAGGACTCATCGCCCTATTCACTGGTGTTCAGTGCTGCTATAGCACAAAAAAAAAGTCAGAAAATGGAAGTGGCCTAGCTACCCATCAACAGATGAAGAAATCACGAAGATATGGCACATTTACGTAATGAAGTGTTAATCAGCTGTTGAGAAAAATGAAATTATGAAATCTTAAGGTAAATAGGTAGACCCAGAGACATTCATTCTGAGTGATGAGACGCAGAAGGACCAGTGTCACTTGTTTGTTTGTTTTTTCTAACTTATGGATGTTAGCTATGAATCTTTAGTTATGCATGTTTCATTTGGAATACAAAGGGTCATGAGGGGGCTTTCAAGAGAGAGGAGCTAGAATGCAGTGGCAAAGGGAGTTAAAGAGGGATAATGGAACAAGAAAGGCTGCATTGGAGTAGAGGATGGGGAGGAGCAGGGGAAGGGAGGGGATATGGGGACTGATAACTAATGCTACAGACCTTTCAAAAAAGTCATACCGAAGTCTATTACTATAGAGGCATACATACATACACACATACATACATACATACATACATACACACACACACACACATACATACATACATACATACATACATACATACACACACACACACACATACACAGGCATATATATTTTAATGCAGTTATTCCATCTCAGGGTGACAATGTCCCTACAATACAGCACAGGCTTCTATATAGAAATTCCAGTGTTAAGAATGGGTTATATCTTTCGGAGCTGTTGCCCAGTGAGGCCCTAGAGAGCCCACACATTCCTGGCTATTGCTAATGCTTTGAGTTACTGCCCCCACCCCCCAGAACTTGACTGTAAGACCCTGCTTCGGAAGATGCCACATACTCAAGTGGTAGTACATGGATATATAAAGCTGTTACTGATCTATAAGCTTTCTCCTGACTTGCTAGCTTTCGTAGTATTGGAAGGTGCTATGCATTCTACAAGGAAAAGAAAAACATTATTCTTACCTAGCTGCGAAGCCTGCAAGCTACAGCAACAATTGGTGCAGCAAGACACGCTCCCTGGTGTAATAACGGTGTAAACATCAGGGAAGTAACCAGCCACTTTCTGATGATTGGATTTAAGTCCTAGTCCATAAGGTAAAACCCACAACTGATACCATTATCAGCCAAGAACCTGTAGCCAGACAGGCTGTAGGCCCGAGCACAGAACCTACTACTATTATTCTGCAAAATGGACATAGTAAACTACCTCTTTATGATACGTCGTTATGCCCACAGATTAATGCATCTCTCAGCTCCCAACAGAAAAGCTATTTCCAGTAGATGGAAATTACACAGGGATGCACAACCAGTTAAGGCGCAGAGAATGAGAGACCTGTCATATGCTCATCCCTGAATAGGACACGCCCCTTTCTGCCAAGCCTCAATAATATGTGCAGAAAAGGAAGCAGAAATAATGTAAGGGCTGGAGGTGGTGGATGACTACAGGAACGTTTCTGGCACCACCAGGCGGTTGCACATAAAAGGTCATAGCTGTTGTGACAGCATACACAAGATTTGTGTATTATCAAGCCAACCAAATGCCAGAGTGGAGAGAGATGATAGATATGAACTCCTGCCTCTAATCGACAAGTGATTGGCATTTGATAGCTGCTAAGAAAGGCAGAGTCAGTTTTCTTTCAAATTCCCAGTGGCCAGCCCCTTAAAGAAGCCTGTGTCCTTCCCAGCCCCAACCTCTACCAGAAGCCATCAACTATGACGAGCATCATTCTCACAAATTTTAAGAGTTCTCTTCAATTGCTTCTTTCTTAGACTGTTTCTTTTGGGGGGGGGGGTGTCAGCGATGTCACAGAAGCCTTCCTTGTCTCATTGTCAACTGGGAATCTGCAGTCTTTGATACCACTGTAAAAGCTTCCTTGCTCCTTATAGTCAGTGGCAGCAGGCTTTTTTGGGGGGGTTATTTTCTTCTTCTTCTTCTTCTTCTTCTCCTCCTCCTCCTCCTCCTCCTCCTCCTCCTCCTCCTTCGGAAGTCATAAGGGTAGAGGTGGGCCTGGGCTTTGGAAACGAATGTGTGCATTATATGAAATTTCCAAATAATCAATAAAAATATTGTTTAAATAGAGTGTAATCGTTGAATAGTTGACCACACTCCAGTGCATGGCCCCACAGCCAGGATAATATGGCCAGCACAAATTGGATTTTTTTTTAAAGAGGTCACAAATCTGGGTTGTTTGGGAAGGAGACAGATGTGACAGGAACTGAGTGTTTGGGAAGAGGGCAGATCTGAGAAGAGTCGGGGAATGAGGTGAATATGACCAAAACAAATTTTATGAAATTCTCAAAAGACTAATAAAATTTTAAAGAAAATTCAAGATTCATTCGGGTTCATCAAGAATACCCAGTATAATGTGAGTAAATGATCCTTTGTGTGTGATGATAAGTCTGGAAATGGCATTTTTGCATCAATTATCATCATCATTGCAGCCATGGTTACCAGACACAGCAGTTGCATTTTGCTTGAAACCTGGTTCCAAACAATATTACCAGCTGTAAAATGTTCATGAACTTTTTCCCTTTGTTCTTTATCACGGCCTTGCTCACACGTCACAGAAAATGAAACTTTCTTTCACATTTATACAGTCACGTTTTATTAAAACTGTCATTTCTATAGAGACTGATTTCTTTTTGTTCTCACTCAGTTTCCTTCAGGACTCTGAGCCTGCCAGTCCCTGGTTCCTTGTGCATGCCCAAGCTGCATTGTGTAAGTGTGGTTCTGATTTATGTGGGAAGAAGCATTATGCATAAAATCAAGTGCTATGGATGAATTAAAATCACTGCCATTCACCATATGCTGTAGGAGCCGCCCTCATCTTGCCCTGTTCTCTCCCTCCCTTCGGCTCACTGGCACGTCCAAGCCTTCCTTGCCTGCGGGCACTTGTTTATGCGTTCCTCGCTCCCATAACTATGATCCTCCATGTCATTCTCTGGAGAGAAGCCATTTTGTAATTCACTTTTCAGTGACTCAGGATGCTTTCCCAGCAAACTGTACCAAGCTACCATGTCCTAGTCCCCAACCTAGTTTTTACTATGCCACCCTCCAAAGACTAGAACTTTCTATCCATAGATGACGGCCATGTGAAATGGTACCGCAGACTCACTCATTGCTTAATTGTGTTGCGGTCCAGCCTTATTGCTTTACATAGGGCTTGATGAGGCCCTAACACTTTTGCACAATTCACAGTTGGAATGAGCCAGCAGAAGCTATAATATGATTGTGTATTAAGCTTTAAAAAAAGAAAAAAGTTGCACTTGCCTTAGGCACCAGATACATGATTAGAAAGTTGCTTGCAAATTTTTTTTTTTACAAACTACAGAGTCTTTAAACTCCTTAAACTAATTTCTACTATGTATGAAATAACAGACTACTTATAAAGGCATATGTAAAAAGAAAGAAACAGGGAATCTTATCATAGACAATATTCTACCTGGTCTTGCACCCTAGTACACAAACAATAATGTTTCATTATATAGAATATGCAACTTAGAATGCTTTTTTTCCTGGTATTATATTACAGTCCAGACTGGCCCCATGAACTCATGATCATCCTTCTTAAGTCCCTAGGATGTTTATTTTTAAACAGCATCTGTCTAATGTAGAATCATCTATCGTAGAACTTGCTATGTAGACCAGGCTAGCTCTAGCCTCCTGGATGCTGCGACTAAAGTGAGTGACCCAAGACATTTCTGAAGGCACATCATCACATGTTAAACATCTTCCCATGCTCTCCTACCACAGTCATACCCTGGGTACCAGTGTGTCAGTCAACAGCACACCGAGTACTCAATAGTGGCTCCCAAAAGTTATCATGAAGCTAAAAGGAAATCCCACCCAGTGATGTCACAGTTATGCTATCATAGAATTATGCATTATTCATACACATAATATGTAGGTATAAGCTAGCCACCGTGACAAATGCCATACAGAAATGGAGTAGAAATAACTCTGCACAGAACAAACTAGTTGTCAGAGTTTCTTTCTATTTCTGTGATAAACATCATGACTAAAAGGGAAGAAAGCATTTGGCTTACACCTCTCAGGTCTCAGCCCGTCACCACTGAGGGAAGTCAGGGTGGAAACTCAAGGCAGGAACATGGAGGTAACAACTGAAGCACAGGCCACAAAAGAACTCGGCTTATTGGCTTGATCTTCAAGTCTTTTCTTATACACTGAAGACCAACTGTCAAGGGGTGGTTCCACTCTCTTGGGCTGGGCTCTCCAATATCAGGCATTAATTAAGAAAATGTTCTGTATGCCTGCCTATAGAAAGTATGCCAGGAATATTTCCTCAGTTGAAGTTGTATCAGATTTACAAAAAAGCTACCTAGGACCGATGACCTTCTGTCAGTTTGATACACCAACATATTACTATTAACCATAAACTTTTCTTTATTGTCTCTACCCAAAATTTCATATTAATATCAGTATCACAATATAAAACATACTCCAATGTTAAAAGCCCTACAGTCCTTAAAACTCAAACTTAAAAGTTAAAATTCAAACATGTAAAAGTTTAGTCTCAAAAAAAAAAGTTGTCTCTTTAAACAATGAAGGTTTTTTAAAAGTCCAAAGTCTCTCTAAAAATCCAAAGTCTTAACTGTGGGTAGTGTAAAATTAAAAAAAATTAAATAAAATTAGGTATTTCTTATTCCTTCTAAGAGGGAAGAAGCCTGACAGTCACACAATCTGAACATAGCAAAATCCAAAGTCTAACTGTGTAAATTTAAACCCTGTAGTGGAATTCACTCAATCTTCTGCATTCAGAAGGGGCTGGGCAGCTCCACCTCTCAGGCTCCGTCACTCACAGAACACATACCTGGTCTAGTAGTTTCAGGCTGGCTCTACTTTTCTGCTATCCCCTGGTGGTCATCTCACCATCCTGCTATTTAAATATGGTAACGTCTCCACAGCCTGCACCTTTACCAATGGCCCTCCTAACTGCTCACGGGGCGGGGCCAAAGCTCCATGACTTCTTCATGATTTCAAAAGCAGGACCACATGGGGATTCTTAGATGTAGCCTGCATAAGGTGCCTGGGCTCCCCATCTGGACCCACAGTCTGTGGGTGCTGACCCTGAGTGAATACTCTGAGATTTTACCAGATGATTTTGGTCTTAATAACAGTTGATTTCTTAGCTCCAGCTGACCAGCATCAAGTTTTCCAATAAAGATCTGACAGCAGTGCTGCTAATTTCTTGTTAGTCACAGCTGACTTTCCGGCACCATCTGACCAGAAACCATGGATTCTTAATACAAAATAGCACACAAATGGCTTCAATGAACTCTTTGAGTGACTCTTAAACTTTCCTCTGAAATGTACAAGCCAGACCCCCTTTATCTGCACTGCCTTTGTTTGCCATTGTCTTCCAAGTTCCCATAACAGTTTATTAAGCTCTAAGCACTTACTGGCTTTTCTAGCCCATACAATCTTTCCCCAAACATGGTCAGGTCTGTTGCAGCAATACGCCACAATCTTGATACCAATCTCTTGTGGTAAACAGCATGACCAAAAGCAAGTTGTAGAGGAAGAGTTTATTTCAGCTTATCGTTATGCGCCATCATGAAGGGAGGTCAGGGCAGGAACCCAAGGCAGGAACCTGGAGGCAGAAACTGAAGCAGAGACCATGGAAGAGTTCTGCTTACTTGCTTGATCTCAGTAGTCTGACTTCTTTCTTTTTCTTTCTTTCTTTCTTTCTTTCTTTCTTTCTTTCTTTCTTTCTTTCTTTCTGAAACAGGAGACAGGGTTTCTCTGTGTAGACTTGCCTGTCCTTGACTTGCTTTGTAGACCAGGCTGGCCTTGAACTTACAGAGGTACAACTGCCTCTGCCTCCCAAATGCTGGGATTACAGGCGTGTGCCACCACATCTGGCCCCTTCAGCCTCATTTCTTATATCACCCAGAACCACCTGCTCAGGGATGGCACAATCCTTAGTGGGCTGGGCCCTCCCACATCAATCATTAATTAAGAAAATGCCCTACACACTTGCCTACAGGCCATTTGGTGGAGGCATTTTCTCATTTGCAGTTTCTTTTCCCAGATAACTTGAGCCTGTATGAAATTTACAAAACACTAACCAGGACACTAGTTGATAACTATCACAAACTATATCCCTGGTTTATGCATTGGCCATCCTATACCATTCTTTGTTATTTTAGACTTGGAAAAGTAAAGGTAACTTTAAAGATCCTTCAGGAACTATTTGAAAACTTCATGCTATCACAGAAGAGGACATCCCCCCACCCCCAGCCCCATGGTACCATCCCTTTACATCTTCCAAGAGTTAAAGTGTGGAGGTGAATGACCGCAATATTAATAGCCATTTTCTTGTATGGACCTGGGCTATGCTGAGAGGCTTGTATCCTAGTTCTTAACATAAAGGTTTTAAAAATAAAATAACATAAGATTAAAAAAAAAAACATAAGTAGAAAGCCTGGCATATTGCTACATGCCTATAACCCCAACATTTGAGTGCCTGTTGGAGGAAGTTACTGAGTAGTGAGTGCCAGGCTACCCAGGACCACAGAGACTGTCTCTTAACACTTACAAGCAGCAAAACTTTACAAGATAATGAAAAATGCATCCTATAGTTGTACATTATGATTGTGTTTTGAGCTGCTGTTAACAGAGAACAAATTAAATTGAAATAATATGACAACACGGTATTTTTTTTTTACTGAAGAAAAAAGTATCTTAATAAATTCCCTGTAGCCTAAGTGGAGTGTGTCCTAAAGTGTACAGCTGGGGACAGTCCTGGCCTGCCCTCTCATTCATTAACAACTCAGTGACTCACCTAGAACAAGTCCCCATTACGCAAGCTGCACGCATGGCAGGCACCTTAGGCAGATGTGCCAGTATGTTTAACCTTCTATACTGCACCTATGTCCTTCCTTTCCTATGCTTAGGCATCTACTCCTTGCTATATGGAATTGTTTCCATCAGCTTTGCTTATAGAGCAGGCTTTAGGAGTGTTTAGCCTAATAACGATCTAAGTATGAAGTAAGCTGTCCCATCTGAATTTAAGTACAATCCAAGGTATTTGCACAGTGATTAAATTGCCCCGGAATATATCCCTGACATGAAGCGATTCATGACTGATCTAGATTCAGATGGAAACTGTGCAGTCATACATAAACAGTTTAGGAGAAACAGCCATAAAAGATTATGAGGACTGAAATAAAGACAGGATTTATAATGCATGCCTGTATAGCTAGGAAACGTGGAATTTGGTGTCCAGATCACTGAGTTAATCTTCAGGCTACGTGGCTTCTATAGGTGCAGGCTTGGGTTTTCAATTGTCCCAAGATATTTTTTTTTCTGATAGGAAATTGAGATGACACTCATTTCACAGGGTTCACTTAACGATTAAATGCAGTAAACTCCCTCATTGCTACTTAGCATATGCCATATTCTCCTCCTCTTAGACAAGCGTCCAAAGCAAAGTCACTAGCCAATGGGCATTGTCCAATAGATACAAGTGTAAGAAATAACGAAGGACCAGCATTTAAGATATACCTAATCATAGGAAAAGGGTCAGATAGAAAGATCTAAGGTCTGAAAAACAGTGACCTGCAGAAATTGCGATGGAGGGAATGGCAGGGCCAGAAGGCAATGCTCCAGGGTAAGCTAGACGTCCCTCCACAAAGGGAGTTAGACATTTTCTTTGAGTTATTGTTTTTTTTTATTTAATTTAATTTTTTTCTTTTTCTTTTTTTGAAAAATAAAATCCTTCCTGTTACATCTCAATTGCTATCCCATCCCATGCATCCTCCCATTCCTCACTCCCTCCCACTTTCACCCCGTTCCCCTTCCCTATGAATGTGACTGATTCCCTATGAATATGATGCTAGGGTATCAAGTCTCTTCTTGGTAGTCTGCTATCCTTCCTCTGAGTGCCACCAGGCCTCCCCATCAAGGGGATGTGGTCAAATATGGGGCACCAGAGTTTGTGTGAAAGTCAGTCCCCACTCTCCACTCAACTGTGGAGAATGTCCTGTCCTTTGGCTAGATCTGGGTAGGGGTTCGATGCTGACTGCACGTATTGTTCTTTGAGCTATTGTAAGTAGGTCTAGTCGTGGCCTTGAAGATAAAGCAAATGCCTGGCAGCATCCTTGACATGACGAGCTTCAAGCCTGGTGGACTCCCTATTCATCACAGTAGGAAGAGTGGAGCAGTTAAATCTTAAAACAGAAAACACAGAGTACAAAGAGGCAGGTCCAATGTCTCATCGTGCTAGCCATGCAGGCCTGATGACCTTGGCTCCTTTCCCAGAAGCCAGGTGGAAGGAGAGACCTGATGGGAGAGTGGGGGAAGTCTTCTTACCTACACACACACACACACACACACACACACACACACACACACACACACCATACACACATATGCATACGCACATACAATAAATAACATTTTTAAATCACTTTAAAAGAAGCTTAGATGTAGACACGACTGGTTTGAAACTCTCTGGTTCTAATTGCTTTTCAACCTCCCGGAACACCATGGTTTTTTTTTGTTTTGTTTTGTCTTGTTTTGTTTTTTAATGCCTGAAATGCCTTCTTCTCTCCTAGTCACAAAATGCTTAGCCACCACTCTAAATGTCACACAACAACCTCAAGAAAGAAAGAAAAAAAAAGATGAAGGAAAATGGTCCTCATATCCCTCTCTTCCTTACTCTACCCTGTTAGAGTGCCCCAACCCCTGCTCACTTACCGTGGAGGCATCGCTGTGAAGGAAGACACCTGGGCACTGCCCCATCTCTCTCTCTCAGCCTAGGGTTGCTCATATGACCCACCTTTAACAGGGGGCTCATTATCACACTGGAAATAAAAGTATATCCAAGCGGTAGCTTGAATATGGTGTTTTCACTCTGAGATGCATGTTCAGAAGGTAGAAATTTAACCTGACTGTCGTGTTTAGAGGTGAAGACTTGGATTGGGGCTCAGGACATCGATGCAACCATCACAGTCTCCACGAATGAATCCGGAGGATACATACAAAGGAGGAGGACCAGAACAAATGCGCACCTATTCACACACCGTGCTTCTGCTCAAGGGCTCTGGCATCAAGACCATTCAATTGATACAACTTGACCTTGGATCAGAGCCATGAATCAAAACAAAACAAAACAAAAATACTTGTAGAGAATAGGCACCCTTCAGGATTGTGTCATTTGGCAGTGAGAAATGAGCTAAAGTAACTCCCAAGTGTGTGTGTGTGCTGTTACAAGGGTTAAAGGTAAGATATGCACACTTGCTTTGTGAACTGCTACATGAGAGGCACAGGCACAGCTTCCGTTGAGTGACAGCAGGGTGTCTGCTTGCAGCCTCTGCCATCTGCAGACTTGTGAAGATTCACAAGCCAGGAGAGGTGCTTACATGACACCGTTATTATTATTATTATTATTACAACTCTCAGAAAAGTTGGCAGACAAAGCACTGTTATTGATCACATACACTGAACAGTAAATCGGGTAGCCTGGAACTTTTAAGAACATACTGCACCTACCTTGGAGCTTGGCAATGAAGAGTGTTTACAGTGGGAGCCACTTTAAATATTCTGTCAAAGACAGAAAAGTCATGAGCGAACCCCAGCAGGATAATAATTTGTTGAAGTCGTCTCAACAGGAACAGGTCAATGTATTAGAACTCTGAGTATTACATGCTTGAGTTACCGTCAGAACAAAACCCCATGCATGAATAAACAGGTAAATGCATGGGAGACAAACCAGAGGCCTGTGTCGCCCATTCTGTCCCGGAATTCGGCTAAGACTGACAAGAAGGTGACCATTACCTCTGTTTCATGATGAATCAACCCAGCCAGTTGGCAGTGATGTCAGGGAAAACAATCAACAGCCGGAAGAATGATGTAACCAGCTGATGGGTACATGAGTTGTAAAACCATCTGTCCTTGTGCCCAGGCACCATTGATTTCTATGTCACACTGCCACGGCTTTGTGGAAATTGCTTTGTGAATTATTTATATGCTGGATGAGGAATCACAAACTTTCAGGTCAGGGTAGGTGGGCAATGATTAAAGGTCAGACTGCCAGGGCCTACCTTTCTGCGGCCTACAGGGAGGTACATAACTGAGGTACCACTGTATTCTTAGCATCTTTGTTCAGTCCTAAGGAGACGAGGAAAAGGCCCAGAGGGCAATACCAGACTGGCCATCCTGCTATTTATCTCTATGCCTCAAGTTTCTCTTGGCTTTCTTCCCTCTAATAATAGCCATGTAGGCTTTCCCAGTTACGCATCAGAACACGCGATTGACTTTACATTATCACGTTTCTCATCCAGCCATTATATCTCTTCTACAGTGGCTCTCCTCTCCTGAATCCACTTCTATGATGGCTTCCTCTGAAGATGCTGAAGTAAAGAAGGTCATTGTCACTGCTTAGTTAGCTACTGTTGACGTCATGTGTACGGTAGAAGTAGGACGAGAGGCAAAAAACGAGGGAATGTGTTAAAGTGAGTGCAAGATGCATTAAAATAAATAAATAAATAAATAAATAAAAAGAGGAAACAAATGAAAATAGAGAGGCATGGTGACTGAGCACGTACAGGAAGATGGTCTGAGAAGTTTGAAACTTAAGCAGTGAGGAGGACCCTTAGAGGTGTTGGTGGGAGGGGGAGCAGACACACTAATAGATTTGTATTGTAAAGTTGTGGTAATGATACATAAGTGCATTTCAATATTTATTCAAAATGATATGGGAGAGATAATACCCAGGGCTAAAGGAACATACGTAAGAAATGCTTTCCCCTGAAGGATGGATGAAAAGGGGGAGGCAGAGTAAAGGAAACAAAGGGTTAAACAGGACCAGGACTCCCAAGGCAAAAGAGCTTGTGCTCAGAACCACTCATCAGGCAGGATGAAGTCTACATGCTGTAGCAATGTAGTCAGCATCCATTCCTCCGCTGCTCCTCGCGGTGGCCCTGAGAGAGCTGAGCACTGCTACCCGTGTTTTACTCGCGAGATAACCAGACCCCATAGCAATTATTTCAGCCCGAAAGAACTAGGCTCCAAAGTCTCCTGGCTCCATTTCGAGGGTCCTGTCTTCTCTTTTTCATCTACTTAACATAATATTGAACCTATGCTACTGTATAATTTGGTGGCAGCCAAATTCTTAGCACGTCCAGTAAAAGAATTACTTGTTCGTCCCCATCCGATATCCTCTCACATATATGTAAACAAAAACACCATGACTAGGATGCTCTCGTACTATTGGCTCAGTTTCAATTCATTTCAATGAAAATACGACCAAAGAACTCCTCTTCTGAGGTTGCTGGACCTGATGAACTTGGATGAAGGAGAAGTGAACAAATGTCTACCCATGCCAAGGTAGGGCATTGGAAACAGACCAAAGAAATTATTCTTTTCAAGTCTAGCTCCATGAACCACTGAATATGGATAACTCAAAGACAACTGAAAAGCCCACCCTGTATGTGTGATGACATTCCCTGAGTCCCCCGTACCATTTTTAGACAGACGACTCTTTTATTTGGAGACTCCCCTCTCTTCAGTAATGTTTACTCCATTTACGACCTTGGGGAAGGGACCTGTGAACCTTCTAAGTTTCAGGAGCTTCCTGGGCCTTGTAAGCATCCCCTCCTTCTAACTTGGAACAAGCTTCTACACAAAAGGGTTAATTCCCTCTTGTTTCTGCAGAGCCACAACAGGATTCTAATATGTAGAAAATTGTAACTGTGCTAATAATGGAAAAAGACATTGGATTCTATTAATGTAGGAAGCACATACAATTTTTGTGAATTGTAAAAAGCTCCTACATTGACAGATGATAACCGAGGAATTTTAATATACATCATAAAGGTGAATGTTTTCATGTTGAAAATCTGCTGCTTTGTTCACGTAAATCTTCACCTACAGCTCTCCAATAAATTAGTTGCTATGTTCATATGTTCATATGTTCAGGGGGAAATAAAAGTTTGTATCAGGTTCTGGACATTGAGAATTAAGCCTATGCCTTGAATAAGAGCCTCGGAGTTCAAGAGGGATCGAGAACAGAAAGCTAGGGTAAAACTGGATTTTACAGTGAGAAAGCATTTAAAGCAGACCTTGGAAGACTTGGGAACATAATTCAGCATACGGTTTTCAAGGAGGTCTTCCCGACAGCAGATCAGTCTTCAGGAAAAAAGCCTCAGATTTTCTCCTAAGCAAGAAATGTATGAAACAACAAGAGGCTCCAGAAAACTTGGAGGAATGCTGTGAAAGGCTCGCAGAAATTAACGCAGCCCTGCTTGCTCTTTTAACTTTTCTTTCCTGGGAGTCAGACAATCAGGCAATGTTGGATTACTCCTATTGGCTGGCCAGGCTCCTGAAATGTCATCATTTGACTAATTGAATAAGTAGTTAGCTCCTCTCTCGCCAATCCAGGAAATTAATTCACCAACCTGAAGACAAGAGCTGAGGAACCTCTCTTTTAATAATAATTAAAAACTCCCTTTGGAGCAAAAGTTTTCACCTGCGTTTTTATCCTAGCTTTCTTATTGACCCATGATTGCCCACAATATAGTATTTTTCCCTCTTGCTGCCTCAACTTCCTGTTCTGTAAAGTCAGATGGCCAGAGGGTTTTGTTCCAGATAGGACCGTAGGAACCCTGCATATTTCTCCTTAAATACTTTTGGCCTCTTCTTTCCAAACCCTCAACTTACACAGGGTCCCTGGCTGTGAAACTGACAGTTACCTCGAGGTGTAAATGACGCTTGTCCATTCCTCAAGGAGGACGTACCTCGATCGCCAGAGGGGACAGTAGCTGAGATAACCTTCTTTACTTTCTCTGAGAAGGGCTATTTTTTTTTAACTGAAAATGCTCTCAATTGTTAGCTTGTCCAAATATCAAGACCAACCCCAGGGTTTCTGATAATATCTCCCCAGGCTCGTCAGCCCTGCTCACCAGCTTCTTCATCTAGTTGGCTCATCCTGACAAACTTCGTCTTTGAAACTATTTCAAAATCCCTTAATGCCCATCTGGATAGCAACTTCTCCTCAGCCACTAGGTGTGCTTATTTTCCCATTTGAATTCTCTGGAGTCACTTTATCAAATTCACTTGGCAGACACATCCTCTAAGTCCTAAATGTCTTCCAAGTATAATATATATAGTATATATAATATATGTGATATATTAATAATTAAGATGATTACTTATTAATATATTGACATTATACACACACACTATATATATATATTCCTCCCAGATGAGGAAGGCACTGAATGCCACAGCCTGAACATCTGTCAATGATAACTTTTACATGGACAAGCTTCATAAAACAGACACATGCATGCATATAAAACCTTTAACAGGTCAAAATTTAAATTAAAATGGAAGGAACATAGGAAATTGGATAACAAATGAATGATGTTTTTTGATGTATTAAATCTTTGTTTTTACAAAAGGTATAACTCAAATGATAGTGGGAGAAACCAAGGCATTTGTGACAATGTGGATGAACTGAAATGACAGTTTGTTAAGTGAAATAAGCTAGGTGAAAAAAGCTAGTCATAAAGACTAATGCAATGTGATCTCATTTATATGCAAAAGTAGAGCATATAATGGAGGGAGCCAGGCTGGGTGGAGAGGACTGTGGACATGCTGTTCAGAGGATCCAAAATTTTACCTGTACATAAATAATAAGTTCAATTTCTTTTATATAATTATTTACTAATAATACACTATGTGCTTCAAATTTTCTAAAAAAAAAAAGTTCTCACAACAAAAATAACATAGGAGAAAATACATGAGTTAAATAGGTCAAGTTAACTGTCATATGGTGTAAGCATATTTTAAAACATGTTGTATCTGATAAATGTATATAACGTTTATAAATTAAAAGTAAAGAAATAAATTAAAGGATTAATAAAAAGAGGCAAGCAGTGGTGGCACATCCCTTTAATCCCAGCACAAGAGGCAGGTGGATCTCTGTGAATTCAAGGCCAGCCTGATCTAAAGCTAGAGTTCCAAAACATACAGGGCTACAAAGAGAAACCATGTCTAGAGAAAGAAAGAATGAAAGAAAGAAAGAAAGAAAGAAAGAAAGAGGAAAAGAAAGGAAAAGAAAGAAAAAGAAAAGAAAGGAAAGAAGATAGAAATACAAACAATAAATTCCGATATCAGTAGAGACAAGGTTCTCTCATGGACAAGTGTAGTGTATGTGTTTAAACATATATACGTATGTTTTACACACATTGGTACATATATATTGCATACACACTTTTAGATCTACATGCATGTGAATTTGTCATACTGTGGAAGATAGTTTTGCCCTGGCTTCCTTGTATGGAACTTTCAGAGAGTCTCTAAGCAATTAAGGGAAAATTCCATGTTACAGAGATGGTGTAATTATAGAAAAAAATGATTTATTTGACTATAAAATTATGCTTTTTTTGTCTGTAAATTTCCCTCCTCTTTCCTTTCACTTTCTTATCTCAGAAAGCATGGCTCCCAGAGAGTGGATATGTCTTTGAAAAGAAGCAAGGCTGGCAGGAGAGGTTCCTGGGAGAGAGACAGTGAGGATCCTCTGAGGAAGGAGGGCCTGTGATGCCCCTGAGAACCTGAAAGACACAGTTCTGTGGTCCACTGGCAGGCGCCCCCTTTGCCCTGTCTCTGAAGCCCAAGAGTGATGTGACACAGCAGCTTCTGCAGAGAGAAAAGAGCCTCTGTTTCCTAGGGCAGAACAAGTCCCAGAAGGCCATGCCAGCAGGAGACATCCAAACTGTGGGCCTCCCAGCGAGCAAGAAACCCAAGCACTTAGACCCTCCTGCTGATAGAAGAGACATATCTATTGAACCTCTGTCTGTAAACAACTCCAGTGTCTCTTGTCTGGATTTAGAAACATTGATACTTTGCTGCTGTCTTCTGAGCGATACTGAAATGTTTGTACAATCTAGGATAAGGATGCTGAAATTGGTTATAATTCCTCAGAGAAAAGGCAGGGATGTAAGACAGGGAGATAATACATGGCTCACGTGAAAACAGAAGGACCTTTGATTAAAAACTGGATTAAATTGCATGCTATAGTTTTTACAGTCCACTGCAATACTGTTTAAGAGAGTGGTGGCTACAAAGCCAAATTAGAAAGTCTCTGTCAGCTTGCCCAAGGTGTTTCCTTAGTGCTCAACCATTCACAATAGCACCGTTCTTGAGAGAACATTCACCTTGTGCAGTCAGCCAAGGGGAATAAAGTTTGTCACTGATATATGGTCAAAGGGCTGCCAGTGTGCCTGCGATGTGCCAACAGTATGAGCCAGCTGCCTCTGGCTCTGCCTGTTTCCTCTAGCGCTTTGTCTGAGCCACACTGAAGAGTCACCTGGGGTTAGGGAGGGTTAATTCAGTTTGTTCTTGGGTCATGTAGACATGGCTCACCACGCGGGTCTAGTTTTCTCAGCACAGGGCGTATCTGGCCTCGTTCTATCCTTCAGAGGGCAAAGAAGCACAACAAGATGGATGGTGTCTAGTAAATGAGACCTTGGAGCATCCATTTCCAGAAAACTAAGGCCTAATTAAGCGCAGGCCACTTTTCCCATTGGATGGAAGCAAGTTCCAGACAAGGCGATGGGTGTAGTGAGAACCGCTGTCTAACTGCCACGCTATAAGCACCAACCTCCCTGCCATTTGACTTGAGGTTTAGTGAGACCCTGAACCTCAGTTTCTCCATTTATAAAATGGGATGAATGATCAACAAGATTACTCCCAGATCAATCATTGTAATTTAAACTTTATATAATTGTATTCATCCTTTTAAGACCAAGATGATTTTTAAGTTAAAAAAAAAAAAAGAGGTTGAAGTTATTTTATGATAAAATGGATCCCTTTGGCACTGAAGTGATGTAGTCTTCTCTATCTTTTTTGTAAACTTCCATCTCATCCTCTTTGATATTGTACCCTGTTCCTCACTCTGATCTCTCTAACATTAGAGGCATACCAACGCTGGTGTTGTGAGGAGTCCTGTGAAAGAAAGCTAGAAATATTTATTTTGGCAGAAATATGAAAGTGTTATGCTTTCTCAATTATAGAAAACTTGTATTACATGTGATTGGTCCTCTCTGCTTTTCTAAAACGCTTTTTAATACTATAATACAATTATCATTTCTCGCTTCCCTTTCCTCCCTCAAAACCTTTCCATATAGCTCTTCTTGCTCTCTTTCAAATTCATAGCCTGTTTTTCATTGTTATTCCATTCATATATGTATATGCATACAGTCTTCTTGGTCTGTATAATGTAACTTGCATTATGTTTTCAGGGCTGACCTTTTTGTATTGCACAACCAGTTTATGTGCTCTTCCCTGGGGAAAACTAGTTAACTCCCCTGCTCTCAGCATCCTTCGGCTGCCTGTAGTTCTCTTTGTAGGGACGAGGCCTTGGAGTCTACCTCCAGGAAACTTTGGTCATGTCTACTGACAACATCCTTTAAACATTGTAAATAATTTTCTTATAATAGAGGAAAGAAGTAAGTTTTGACTTTTAAGAATTCTATCTAAGGAAATAAGAGGTCACATCCAAACAAATAAAAACTCTATTGACCTTGATAGTAGACAGGCAATACATACTTCCAGCCTTAGTAGAGATGAAAGTGACCAAACATGAACCAAGGTAACAGTATGAGGAAAATTAGTGTGAACAATCTTTGACTCTGGGGGCGGGGGTGGGGGGGAGGGGCGGCGGGATTGGGAATTTCCTGAAGATCTATCACCTTGAATAATGATATTTACATGTAATATAAGTCTTTTATTTCCTCAAGTAAACTTAATAAGCCTAAGAAAACATTCTTCCAATTTTTTTTTACTTAATTAACAAAGTGTTTCATCTTTTTGCATAGAACTTTGACCTTAACCTTGATGGCGCTACAAACACGCAGAACCCCCTTGCTTTTGGCAGAAGTGTTCGTTTCTCTCTGACAGAGCTTCTAACAATATACAGAGACTTCTCTTTGCTTCCCTCCCTGTAGCTTCTATTTTTCATGGACCTGGGCTGAGCAAGGTGGCTGTTCAAAAACAAACCTAAATAAATAGAGGCCGACATCCATGAGCAAGACAGAGAGGTAGGGAAGGCATCTATGTGGGGGAAAGATGAGCTATCTTTGGAGCCAGTTGCGCATAGCTTAGAATCCATCTCCCACACTGCCTATGGGCACTTAAATTAGTGTTGCGGTTGTATACTGAAAGCTTGAGCACTAGGAGATGGATCCATCCACTGACTGGACCATAGAGGCTCCAACCTAGATAATAGACCAAATCTTTGATGGCTTCAGAAGAAGATGGTCTTGTTGGGAGGGGAGACTAACTGGGGAAAACAGGTCTTGAGGCTATACCCCTGGGAAGCTATACCCTTCCCACACATCTGCCTTCCCTTTCCCCCTTCCTCTTCTTTCTGTCCATCGTGAGCTAAGCCACCGCCTCAACCACATGTTCTTCACTATGATGCTCTGTTTTCTCCCCCCTTCCCCCCCGGCAGGGGACAAAGAGTCACTCAGCCAAGACCCTGAAGACTGAAACTTCCCAGATAGTGAGCCAACGTTAATCTTTCCTCAAAACCATCCTCAATTGCTTTTCTCGGGTATTTTGTCACAGGGATAGAGAAGCTGTGATAAGCGCCATCAACCCTCTCCAGCATAGACAACCATTTTCTTTGATGGCTAACACTTCTTTTTACAAGATGCTTCAAGGATCATAAATGATGTGAGTAATGGATATGATGCAATATAGGCAGGCCATTGCCACCTCCAGCAATTCACTAAGCCCGGGGCTGCTTTGTGAAGGCATTCTGAGCCGCATTCTATTTAGTACTGGGAGAGGCGCATATATGGGTAGTCAGAAAATAATCTGTAAAGTTGGTTCTTTCCTTTCTGTGGCTTTCATAGTTGAACCTCAGATTGCCTGGCTTGTGAAGCACACGCCTTTACCCAGTGAGCCATCACACCAGGCCTGAAGGCATGCGTTCAGTTGACAAGCATAGCAAACATGTTAGGAACTTTGAGATGTGCCTAATTTAGGAAACAGTTGGAGTCTCACCAAACTTCTCACTTACTTTTGACCGAAGCCCTGTTTACTCCATTAAAGAACTGCCTCACTGTCCTTGCTGGCCCCTGGAGCTTATCCATGGCCCTCCTGCCTCCCGTGCCACCTGCTCTCCCATGTACAGCCCTTTCTCAGGGGAATGTCTCTGGACATCTAGCTCACCACTGCTGGTCCCAGGAGTTACTTCAGTTATTTGTAATCTTCTTTCTTGTGTGGTAAGTAAATGCTGGCGACATCATTGACTCCTGATAGCCTGGATGCCTCTTGCCCACCTCTCTGTCTCAGCTTCCTTGGCTCCGTATATACATTACCTTTACTTTAAACCTCTACTTCCTTGTTAACCTCACACACATTTCAATCAAGTAAAGCAGAGTAAAAGGCTCTGGGCTTAGAAAACCCAGACTTGGAATCATATATAGGCCCTAAATTTACTATGTTTGGATTAAATCTTTAAATTCTGCCTTTCTGTCCATAAAATAACAACAAAGTCTTAATAATAATCACCTCTCTTGTCTGCATAATTGCGCAGAGGACCAGATATATGTACAGAAAATCTGGAAATTGGCAAAGAATGCTAACATGTATGTCCCATTATTATTTTTCTCTATGTAAAGAACTACTAGTAGAATTCATAGTGAGCGCTGTATGGGACAGAGTCATTTAATAGAGAAACATCCACAATACAAGGAGGGAAAAGCCTCCCTGTTATTACTAGGGTTCTGGAGAGGGTTCTTCTTCTGTTCTGTTCTTTTATCAGTATATATATATATATACTGATACATATATATATATATATATATATATATATATATATATATATATATATATATGTTGTGGCCACTATTCTCTTGCTTCCACAAATAGTCTAACCTCAAGTAATTGCTCACATAGCAATAATAAGGACAGGAAACGTCTGCCCCACCCTCCCCGGCACATATGTAGAATGAGATGTTATTTGCTTGTTCCCATGAGGCAAATCACAGAGCTTTGATAGCTGCCAGTTTGAAAACATAAAATACCAAAGTTAGTCTTTACACTCACCCAAGAGGTGGGAGCTAAAGCCTTTAATGGGAACTAAGCTGCTAGTGGTTCCAGCCATCTGTTAAGCAGCCACAGAAACCCCCAACTGCGTCCCTTGGGCTGGCAGGAACATCAAGGCCATCCTCTTCAGTTTTGGAAATCTGAGTGACTACAATACACAACTCCATAGCTTGGGAAAAGAGCAGATGTGCCATGTCAGCAAAGCAATATGTGTAGAGAAAGGAGGGTTGGGATAAGTGCAGGTAAGAAATGCCTGTGTATCCTCAGTCCTGCCGAAATTCCAGGCTGTGTTTCATAGACTTGCCAAGGTTCTAACTTTGACTTGAATCTTAATAATATAAAACATAAAACATAAAAATAACCACACCCATGTGATTTAGGGTAGTTACTTCTTTTGTCTTTATTTTGAAGTCCTTGGAGATAGTTTTTTGTCCACCACTTAACTACTCCAGTTTTCAATGATCTTTGGCTAGAAAAATAAGTATAAGCCAATATCCGTAATTGCCAGGGACACCCAGTAGGCAGGTGGAGAAGAGCGGGACTTGCCAGGCACAGTAGCGGCCCTCCTGTGGTGGTCATGCTGTCCCAATGAGACAAGAGAGGCCAGAGTGACAGACTGAGCACCAGAATTAGGGAACAGACAGGAACCTGATGTGTAGCCAGAATACGGGGAGCAAAGAAGACTATGGTGTGCTGTGCCCAGCATGGAACCTTTGGGTAAACACAGCCAGATCTGAGAATGCTTGTGGCCCTAACTCTTATCTTTCCACACATTTATCAAAATTGGTAAATGGCCACAAGTTTGATTAAGTTCACTTACATCCGCTGCCTGGCTTATTCATTGAGTGCTCTATCTTTTAAAACATAGCCATTCATTACCAAATGCTGTTGTGAGAAAGGCATTGCTAGATGACTTATGTCAACGTGTGAAGTGATGGAGAATGCTAACACAACCTTAGAAGCCATATAGGTCAACTACTGACATGCCTCTTGATGTGATCAAGAGAAGCACTAAACATGTACTATGTGGATCCCTCACTGCTGTGACACAGCCTGGTGCCTTAGAGCAAGCAGTTTTCCATCAGGGGCACACTCTGAAGTAACAATAAAAAGCAGAACACAGTACATAAACCAGAAGCTCAGACATTTGTGACCATTGCCAAACATTGTGCTCTGAGGTAATTATATTGTTGTAATGTTCTACAACTGGTAACACAGATTTGCTTACACCGCATCACCATAAACACACGGACAATGCCTTGCACTACAAGGTACCAATGGCTCCTAAATCATTGGGTAATAGGCATTTTCTAACTTTATTTTGGTCTTATGGGAATCTCTCTGACATTCTGGCTGTCTTGCTAAAATACCATCAGTCTGTGTGTAGTTGTGTGAACATGCCTAATCTGAATATCCTGATCTCAAACAGTACAAACTCAACTTGAGTCAAACACCTCCTTAGTTAATTGAACAGTCAACAGAGAGCATCAGGAAGAGTTGGAATTCTCTATTTATTTATTTATTTATTTATTTATTTATTTATTTTTATTTTGGGGATTAAATCTTTTTTTTTCTCCTTTATTAATTTATTCTTGTTACATCTCAATGGTCATCCCATCCCTTGTATCCTCCCATTCTTCCCTCCCTCCCATTTCCCCCTTATTCCCCTCCCCTATGACTGTTCCTGAGGGGGATTACCTCCCCCTGTATATGTTCATAGGGTATCAAGTCTCTTCTTGGTAACCTGCTGTCCTTCCTCTGAGTGCCACCAGGTCTCCCCCTCCAGGGGACATGGTCAAAGGTGAGGCACCAGAGTATGTGAGAAAGTCATATCCCACTCTCCACTCTACTGTGGAGAGTGTTCTGTCCATTGGCTAGATCTGGGTAGGGGTTTAAGGTTTACCGCCTGTATTGTCCTTGGCTGGTGCCTTAGTTTGAGCGGGACCCCTGGGCCCAAATCTGCCTATCATAATGTTCTACTTGTAGGCTTCTAGGACCCTCTGGATCCTTCTACTTTGCCATTCTCCCATGATTCTCTCATCTAGAGTCCCACTAGAATGTCCTCCCTTCTGTCTCAGAGTGCTCACCTGAAGTCTCAGGGCCTTAACCCCAGAATCTAGGAAAACAGCTATCTATATTCCCTTCCTCTGGGCCATTGTCACCTACTTCTGTTGAGCTTAAATATCTCTCACTAGTCTTTCTAATTGAGCACTCTGAGTAATTTCTTATCTTTTTCCACATGACTTTTTCTTTTAAGCAGTAATGTATGTGTACTTGAAACAATGGGATAAGCAGAGTTCAATCATTCAGGCTAGGTTTGCCCCAGAAGCCTTGGGAAATAATAGTGGGGCCACATGATCAACTTGTCTGTCTCCTAAGAACTGGGTTAGAAGGATCTTAGTGTTAAGATGAATTCCTTGACTGTCTTTGGAGTGATTGAAGGATTCACACTGTCTGTCTACAACTACACCTTAAGATATATTCCCACAAAAGAAGGCTGCTAGAAAGGGTAAGAAATATGTGATCATAGCTTATCCTGCAAAGGCAGAATAAATTTCAAGTGGCAGAGAGAGGATTGAAGGAAGAAAATGCAGCCAATGGTGCTGAAGGCTCTGTGAGGCTCTGGGAAGCAGCCTGCAGGCCGGGTGGCACAGCTGCTTGGGAGCAAAGCCCCCATTTGCCTCAGAAACCTGGGGAAATGTGAAAGACTTGAAATCTTCCCAAGACTACCTTTATTACACAACCAGAGCTCCATCACTTTACTAAACAGAACTTGCCACCCTCTTATTCCTGTAATTCCTTCCCTGAATATCCTATGTTTAAAAGGGTGAGAGAACAGCCATCTATGAGCTGCGGGGATGGCTCAGGCAGGGCAGGCCCTTGCTGTCCAAGCACAAGGATCTAGATTAAAATCCTCAATAACCACATTCAAAGATAGGAGTGGTGATGCGTGTCTGTAACCCTAGTGAAGACTGAGGAAGACAACTGATGCTGCCTTCTGGCCTCCATGCACACCCACATGCACATATGCGCACATACACACATGCATACATGCACACATATGTACATGCACCCATCAACATGTACACATGCACAAATACACGCATGTACACATACTCACATGCACAAAGAAGTACCACACACAAGCAGAAGTGGGGGAAAGAGCTGTGTTTTTTCAGTAATGTAACTCAAAACTAGTAACTACTTGAGGGGAGGGAAAATAAGAAGAAAGCAACCCAATTCTTGTACCATGTGCTAAAATTAATGGTCAAAGAGACCCCAGATTCATTCTAAAATTATTAAGTTATACAGAAGAGAGATTTTTACTGTGGCTCAGCAATGATGTTTTAGACCCAACCCAACACCCATTACGTAAATGAAAAGAAAAAGAGAAATCAGACTTCATCAAAAATGTTAACTTCTGTTGTTTTCATGAATATTCAAGAACTAAGGAATAACCCATACAACTAAGGGAAAATCCTTGAGAAGCATATGCCTGTAGAATGAATTATATCTAAAACATATGCAAAACCAGCAGAATTTGAAAACCCAACCGTAAAATTAAATAATTTGTGTACACACATTACACAAGAAAACCTACGGGCAACAAAAAGCTTGTGCTCAGTATGTTCAGCCATCTCCCTCAGAACCGAGGAAAATTCACTGAAGAACTCAGATAGGAACCCAAGTTTCCACTCACTTCCAGCTCATCCTTCTAGTAACACGATTCTTGGAACTGCAAGATGATCCAGTCTCAGAACTATCATCTGAATAGGAATGGGAGTACAGTGGTCAGGCCGGAGAGGTGAAAAGATGGCTGTGGAATCAAGTTTAGAGGGGCAGTGTACCTGTTTGTCCAAACATTTAAGCTTGCACACCTTTAACATGTGCAGTTGGCTGTGTTCATTATGCTTATGTTGTGGCTAATCGAAGAGCATCATCTAATACGTATTTATTATTAGGCTACAGTTATGACGACGCTGTTACCTAACCCACTTTTACAATCAATAAAGACACAGACACCTGGTATGTTTTAGGCTAAGCCTTTCCCTGGGGCAAGGCTGACAGCTCCTAGCTATCCTCCATCATCTCCCAGTCTCCATCCATTCCATCTGCTTCTAATAATTTCTATTTGATTTACCTCCCATCCATAATCCCAAAATACTTGCTAAGGTTGTTCATTTTGGCCATCTCTTTCCATGAGGAACTTCAGAGTTCCTCTTCTTGGCCCACATGGCTCTTTTCGTATCCCATGGTGACTCTCCTCTTTCTTACTTCTCTGTGCTATCTCCTCTCCCAAGATCCTCTCTGCTCTGCCTGCAAACGTTCGCTCTGCCCCTTCCTTCTGCCTTGCCCAGGTATTTTATTCAGCCAATCAGGGAGGCAAGGTCCAGGGAAGTAACTAGATCTTGAGAGCCAGTAATTAGCATCAGAACACATCAGGCCAACCTCTAACATACTTAAATCGTCTTTTAAAAAAGCAAGTTGCAAAAATGGGGTTAGACTGTTCTACTACTTGTTTCATAAGATCTATGTAGCTTTGAGATGCTTAGCCTTTTGAGTAAGAACAAAGAACACTATCCCACTTAAGAGAGAACAGTAGAACCTGGCAGGCTGGGTGAGCTGGCCATGCCTGGCATTCTCCACCTGACTATCCATGTGGTAGACCATATCATTTTCCAAGAGGGCTTTTGAAATAGATCAATGGTTTCGGAAGGACAGCAGGTTACCAAGAAGAGACTTGATACCCTATGAGCATATACAGGGGGAGGTAATCCCCCTCAGGAACAGTCATAGGGGAGGGGAATAAGGGGAAAATGGAAGGGAGGGAAGAATGGGAGGATACAAGGGATAGGATAACCATTGAGATGTAACAAGAATAAATTAATAAAGGGGAAAAAATGGTTTCAATTCATACTGTTACAATTTCAGAGGTGTACGAGTAGGAAGGAGATCTATGCTTTCACTATCTGTTGGCTGAGGGCTGCTCAGTGTGACTGCTTATATGCACAGGCCCATATATGTCTAAATTTCCTGCTGCAAGCCCTACATGAAAAGAGCATACTTTTTATCCATGTTATGTGAAGAAGGGGATGAATTCTATCAGGTGAGTGATATATAGTTCTGCAGATAGGACTCTTACATGTTAGTTAGACTTAAAGCTCTCTGAAAGGACAGGGTCTCCCACCATATGCAACCACCACTCAGTGTGTCTTCCAAGCACAGAGGGTCTGGGATGCCAGGCAGAGCCTTACTGCCTGTTTCAACTGTCTTCCTTGATCAGCATAGGGGATGGAAGACAATGTCCACCCTAGGGTTCTATTTTACCTCTTCTTTCCACTGTCTCTAACATAGCATTGGATTTTTCCATAGGGATACACAGGCAATTCCTATAGGTATAATAATAATTGAGGTTTTCATAGTCAAAATTTTATTATTATTCGTAAATGGCATTGCCAAACTTTGGCTCATATTTTTTTGCAACTTCACCTTTGAGCAAAGATCACATGGGTGGGAACTGTTTGGCATCCATTCCATATTTCTGCATCCACATGACCCCACCCCCCCAATATGATTGCTGCTGCACTTTTTCTTCAGGGAAATGAAATATAACTCTATTTTTCCAAACTGTCCCCTCACCACAGCTTTCAACACCTCCCAATAGCCTCTTTCAAACCCCCTTATCCAGAGGCACCTCTGGAAGAAATTTGCTTCTAGATACTAAACTTTTAAAAAATATCTATTATCAAAGACATTTTAATTAAAATGAAAGTTTTTATTTAATAACTTAAAATTTTAATAACTTAAAAATAAAATTAAATTAAAATAAATTCTCTTCATTTCAGGCTAATAATCATCAGTGCTCTTTCATGCTCTGGAAGTCAGGTATGAAGTATGACCTAGAAAGGAATGCCCTCCATGAAACTGCCTCTTTCTCAATTCTGAAGAATAGGAATTGGACTTTAGGAGAAACCAAACCTATGTTAAAAGACTCTACTAGGCTGGTTGACTGAGTAGAATACCCATGGCTATTAGGCATTGGAATATTACAGTCAAGAGCCAAAGTATCTCAGGCTCTCTTTAGTGTCTTTTATAACCATTCATAGTCCACCTGAGTGTTTGACCTAGCAGTCTCATGACTATAAGACAAGTAGTTTAAGAACTATTATCAGACCCCTGGCTTCCATCAAGCCAAAGTGTAAGAATGGCACCGCACAGCTTCTGAGGTCTACAGCAGAGATTTCCCTGCTTTGCTGTACCCAGCCTACTTGATGGTCCCACCAATGCATTTGAGTAGTGTCTTGATGTAAGATTTTCTTTCGTTCTGTAACTGTTAAACCTTGGTAACAACATTAGAACGTGGTATTGGGTGTAATCTCATCATGTGTTCCTAGGCTGTGGTCAACTCATACTTAGCTTCAAAACAAACTGTTTCTTCTTTGAGATGAGGTGAGAGCTGTTTCTCTATCAACACAAGTCGTGTGTCAGAAGCTAAGTAAAGACATCATGAAGCCTCTCTTCAGCTGGAGGAGAGTAGCTCTGGTTCTGCACCACGTTTCTAATTATCCCAGATGCCTCTTTAGTAAAACTCAGGCCACTCCTTCTCCCCAGTTTTGTGACAAGTAAACTGGGTGACACAAACAGCACAGAGTGAACATCCATCACCATGCACAAGGTGTTGCCGTGGCTGCTAGCAGGAATGCCATACTCCTGTAGATGGTGAGGAACAGTAACCACTAGGGAGAAAAGAATGAGTGACCCAGTGTGCACTAAAACAAATGCTCCTTCAGCTCATGTCACAAACCCAGCACCACATGAGGTCGAGTGGCTGTGTGACTTGCCTAACACATTTGTGCTTCAGCGTCCCTCTAAATAGAAAATGATGGTTATGATGATGATGATGGTGGTGATGATGATGATTATGATGATGATGATGATGATATACTTCATAAGAATTTGTGATGCTCAGATGAAAGCCTCTACAGATGCTCAGAAGACTTCCTGGTGGCGGCACTCAATGTCAGCTATTATTAGACTTATCAAGGCAGAGCATCAAGCATAATAGCCTTGATTAAGGTCTGACTCATATTTTTATTTTGGGTTCTAAAACATATTTGATCTCAGGCCCCCTGTGTCTCCTGATCACCTTTTTGCTGTCTTTGATCACTGCTTGTCATTCTGTCGCGCTCTATTTCCACTCAGTCCCTTCGCATGCTCTAGCTTTACCATTTGCCCTGAAAGTCAGCTGTTTCCTACAGGAACAGGGAACGGGCTGTGTCTCCAGTGACACACAATGAGGTAGAGAAGCCCAGGAGGCCACAGGGAGACAGAAGGTCAGCCACACAGTGACTGAATCTAGTTCAACTCTCAGGAAATCCATAACAGGAATGAATGTATGTAAATACATGATATATTATGATATACTATGTTAAACTATGGCTGGGTCAAGTATTTACGCTTATTCACTTATATGTGCACACGTATGTGCACGACTGTGCATGTGCATGTATGTGCATACAAGAACCATCCACATTTCCTATCTGAGTCTTTCTGTCCTCTTTTCACCTTTCCATGTTCTTCCAACCTACCTCTTGCTGTCCAGTCTCTATCCTCCAGCAAAACTGCATTAGTTCCTTAAGGGCATATGTGCTTCCTTCTCTTCTTAGAACTTTTTTGCCTTAGGCCTGCCTCCACCAACAAGTAAAGTACTGTTTGCTTGTTTGACTTTAAGATAGGTCTCACTATATCTCGATCAGACCAAGAATTTACTATGTAGCCTAAGTTAGCTTCAAATTCGTGGTAATCCTCATGCCTCAGCCTTCCAAATTCCACCTTATAGTCATGAGTCATCTCACCAAACTAGGAAGTACATTTCTGTTCCTTCAGAAGGCTGGAAATAGTCTCAAGGCCTCCTAATCATTCATAACTATTTGCGCGCCAGCCAGTGAGTCTGCTGCCATAGTCCCTGCACACAGCTGTCGGTGTTCTTTGGTGTGTCTTCCCTTCACAATTAGAGACACACTTCTAAGTCAGGAACTCCTATGACTTTTCCCATCTTTTATGTAATGGGATGACTGGGTCATGCCACATCCTGCATGAGAGTTTCCATTGCTTTGAGTGCTCACCTCCATCCTTGTCTGCTCAGCCAGTGAGGAAATGGAAGATGGCCAGCTTGTGTCTGAATTTTTCTACCTCCAAGTGCCAGCCAATCACTTTCTTGCCCCTGGTCCACCCCCTGGCCCGGTTCCACTACTGAACACATTTACCCTATCTATGAAGTAGAATGATGGGACTTGTTGGGGTGCTTTTGTGTGGCCACTGAGGAGTCAGAGGAATGTACCATAAAGAAATAAGGTCTCCAGGCTCTGACAGTGATGGAGGCTCTCATGGGAGAATCCAAATGCTTCTGGTTAAGAAGGGTAAAGTCAGCAGGCACAATAGTTTCAAAAGGAGTAAGTTTGGTGCTGCCCAGAGAAAAGCCAGTGTCCATATCCCTCTCACTCTTGACTGCAAATTCTCAGTGGTTCCTTCTATTAGAATGGCTTTAGGGTGTCTCAGGGATCCAGGAAGCAGGTACGGGAGTCTCTTGATGCTTAAAGCCTGAGGATAAGCTCTAAACTGTGGCCTTGACATGAGTGAGCAGAAAACACATGTTCCATGGACTGTGGATGAAACGAAAGAGGTAAAGAACAGATTCTTGAGACACAGGAATGTTTGGTTTCCTTCTGAAAGTCTGCAAGGCAGCTAACATGCTTCCTGAAGGTAAGTGTGACAGAGAGTTAACTAAACTACGCGTGTCTCATTGCACTTCAACATTTTTCAGATGTTCTTGGAAAAAAAAGAAGTTGTGTAGAAAATGGAGGGCGTCTAGAGTATCCAAAGTTCACAAAAGCAATATCATGAGATGCCTGTCAGAGTCACCCAGCAAGGGTATCTACTGTTAAAAAAAAAAGTCACACATCACACCCAGCACCCAAACAATGCCAAGGGTACTTGTTGCATTCATCTACATCCTAAATCACCCCTCCTATCATTTTCAAACCAATTAGCCAAATGAGACATCCATGGTATTAAGTTATACCACCGCCATGCAAAGCTTTCCCTCAACCCCACCTCTCCATTTGTTCCCACTCAAAGCCAGCCCAACGCCTCTTCTCCCTCATCCCCATCTTGACACTTGTCCTCCTCTATGTTCTAGAACATTTTCTAGCACCTCGTCTTGTTCCTCACAGCTCCTTCCCCTCACAGCTTCTCCACACACCTACACCCTACAGCCTCCACCCCGGCTGGCTGGCTGCCACTCCACAGCTCCTGTGCACCACTGGGTCCCCAGTTCCCTCTTATCTGCTGCCTCTGCTTGTCACCCACAAGAAAGCAGTGCTTAAAATACTCAGCAAAAAAAGGTGTGGTTGGCACTAGGAGGCACTGTGTATATGAAATCAAAATAACTTTCCATCTCTTGAATTATTAAGCCATCAAGTTGGGAATTACTTTTCACTTGCATTCTAACAGACTTTAAAATGCCTCCGGGGAATCACCCAGGGACCAATGGTCATAAAGATAGGCTCCCTCTATCCCGCCGCCTGGAAGATGGGAACTTTAAATAAAAATATTTTGCACAATTAACCACAGGTGAATAAACGTGTAAGCCAGTGGGACAGTGTGTGTGAACGAAACAAGTCAGCTCACCAGGAACAGGTGTGCAGTATGGTAAAGAAGAGTACGCCACAGGCATGCCGATGACTGACTGCCCTCACTAGGCTCTTCCAGACAGTTCCTGTACAGACAGCATAACTAACGTCAATCAGCTTTGGAACGGAGATCTCTAAAGACAGCCTATCGTGCAGCATTGCAGAATTCCAGTGTTAGTGTGTCTCTCGAATTCCATAGTGCCAGCTACGCCTGTGGTCAGAATGGACCACGTTAGCTCTGTGCCCTCTCTTTTCCTGAAGTAAATGGGATTTTATGGTCCTCACAGCTCCTTCCCCTCACAGCTTCCCCACACGCCTATATCCTACAGGCTCCACCATTGAAGAGTTTCTATCTGCGGACACTTCCGCTGGGTTTACACTTCACATGAACAACCCCCAAAATAGGCTAAACATAACCACTGATCCACCCATCTATCGCTAACACCCTAAACAACAGCAACTCTGGCTTGAACATATGACTTCAATATTGCACCCTTGTTCCTTAAACATGCATTACCCAGATGGCATCTAGAACTATCCCCTTAAGGGAGTGGCTCTCAACCATCCTAGTGCTGCAACCCCTTAATACAGCTCCTCACGCTGTGGTAACCCCCTAACCATTAAATTATCTTCATTGTTGTTATGAATTATAGTGTCAGATAGTCATTTGACCCCCAAAGTGGGGAGTCACATCCCACAGGCTTGAGAATCACTGCCTTAAAAGGTAAGTCAGATCCCATATCACCTAGAGTAAATACCAGAATCCTTACAGTAGCCTATGTGCTCATCTTTTGGGGGAGACAGGAAATGACAAAGGACCATAAGACTGTTTGCCCCTTAAACAATGGAAACTTATTGTGCTGCTATTCTAGAGGCCAAAATACAGGATCGAGGCATTTGCAGGTTCTCTACTGCTGGCTGTGATGAAAGGTGTGTCCCATGCCACTCTGCTGTCACTTGAGATGCATAGGTAATCATTGGCATCCGTTGCCTTAGAGAAGCACCACCTAAACAGCTTGTGACCTCATCACCACAGAGTAATCTCACTGGGTGTGTCTGCATGGACCCAAAGTCACCCTGTCACTTCTGACTGTGAGCCCAGAGGGCATTCATCTTATCACCTCTTCCTGACTGTAGATCCAAATATGTTAGAAATTGAACATAGGAGTCTGGAGGGAATTTGGTGTATCCTAATGCACCTCCAGGAAGTGAATTCAGTTCATCTCGGACTTTGGGTCTTCTATTACCGCTCTCATATGGCCCCAGACACTGAGTTTCTGCATTGGGATTTTTGTACTAAGTGTCTCCTAGCTCTGGGAAACATCCCTTTCCATGTCTTTCCTCTGAATTCCACCTGCTCAGTGAACTCTACACAACCCATCCAATTTGAAACTGAAAGCTAAGTTCTCCCGCACAGCACCAGAGTGTTATAGACCACTGTTCCTTCACACCTGCCTTCTGTTAACATGATTCCTAACTTACGTTTCCATCTGTCTTCTCCAGCTAGCTGCAGGCTCCACTGGGGGTGGGGTGTCTCTGTCTTATTCACTGGACCATCCTAACTTTCACACATTGAAGTCAAGTTAGGGGTTAAAACATCTTCACTGGTAAATACAGGATATGTATATAAATACAAATCCATACTCCCCTGACATAGTAACAAAAGCGCTCAGTGAAAAGCCACACCTACATTATGCATTCTCTAAGGTTGACTAACTAATCAGAATTTCAATGATTGGGGGACTGGAGGGCACTCTTCGTCATAACTCAGCCACCTGACGCTTTCTCCCTATGTGTTTGAAGTGTCCTGATTTGTAATTTCCTCTATTGTTGTACTATAAAACCCACCAATTTGTCGCCGTGATGAATCATGGTACTTAGGATGATGTCAATATGTGCTCCTGAGCCATGCCACTCGTACTTGGCTCCAGAACAAAATTGCTTATCCCCCACCCCATGAGGTGAGAGCTGCTCGTTGTGTCTACTGCAGCATAAGATTCATGGGAGAGGAAAAAAAATATCACATATTGGCTGGAGCTCTTTCTGAGTAGAATCCTGAAACTCTAGTCCTAAGAACGAAGAAATCCAAAGAGAATCCCTTAAGGACTCAGCCACACTTGGCATGTGTGAAGAACAGAACTTGCGGAAACAGCCCCGGTCCCAAACGCTCCAACTGTACATGTAAGGGGTAAGGCCCGCTACCCCACGCAAGGCAATTAATCAAGAAGCTTTGGCTGACAAGTGGCACCCCTGTTTCCATTTGGAATTTGATTGAACCATTTTGACTCCATAGGCGATCAGAAATCCCCACTTCACTTTATTTGGGGTCATATACGAAACCTCAAGGGTAAGGTGTTTTCATTAAATGTGTGAACACACTCCTCCTCCGAGAGGCTATAATGCTACAAAATTTAAAAAAAAAAACTAATTGCACTTCAAGGTTTGACAGTCCTTTCTGTAGGAAGCTGTGTGAATGTAATAAAGTTTATTTTAAGCAAAATGTTCTTCAGTGCAAAAAAAAAAGGGGGGGGAAGAAAGAAAGAAATCTGGTTGGGAAAATGAAAAGGTGACTTTTAAAAAGTTCTTCATGTAGGCAGATTCAGAACACATTAAAGCCAGGCAGGCAGGGATCGCAGGGACCTAACATTTCTAGTTGATAGTTTCATCGGTATCCATATTTTCCCAGCCACTTCTGGTATATGCTTCCTGGACAGACATCGACACTCTTGCCTGCTCTCCCATGCTCAGCAGCAGCTGTTTCTTAGATGACGCTGCACATTTCAGAGGCATTCATTACTGAAGCCCAGGTCACGATCATTACAGGGCAACCTCCACTCTGCTTACACTAACTCTACGTCAACCGAATGCATGCCAAGTTCGACATGTTGTCCAGAGCCACAACTGCCTGGCTTGTGTTATTGACTTGATGTAACATTTAAATACATGATATCAAGGCTTTTCTTCATGATAAAAAAAAAAAAGGATCTTTAAAACATCCCTTCATTTGCTAAGAGTAGATACTGACATAGTAACCATACAGGTGGCTTCTGTTACCAAGGAAAAGAGTAGTAAGCCAGAAAGCCAACAGAATAGCATAGTATGTGGGCAGTATTTCTTTGTTCAAAATTATAGTATAATGTGGGTCTTTAAAGGTTCAAATAATTTCTGACATTTAAGTTAAATTAGTGTTTAGTCACTCTCCCTTGATACGGACATTTATATGGTACCCAGGCTTTCAAATAGTCAATATATTCAGGTCACTGGATATTGTGCTACTCTGATTTCTTTATGCTCATTCATGCAGCATCTGTGAAAATTACTCCTATCACTCTCTCTCCTATGTGTTAGTGCATAGCTTCAACCCTATAATTTTTACAACATATAATTCAAATCCTGCCATTAATGGTCACTTAAAATAAACCACTTCATTCTTTCTGAAATCAATCAGTTTCCTCCTCCACCCCTTCTCATACTGACAAAGAATACTCAGTTTTGAAGACTATGGAAAAGTAGGCAAGAAAAGGGTAAATATTTACAATAACACTCTCATCTTGCGAAGTGCTTGCATCCAATCATTTTAAAATCTCTACAACAAAAAAAGTGCTATTGTAACATTTTATCCCCAGAAGAAGCAGCAGAGCACAAGAAAGACACTGCACACCAAGTCTATTATGTCCTGACATTCCACTAATCCCACTCAATTCCCTGCCATCTCCAAAGAGTCTTTGCCTGGATCCTGTTGACAGTGGATGTGGTCAACTAAGAAAATATTTCTTTTATAAAAAGTGGAGAATTAGAAAGAAAATGACTTAGAGTAGGGACACAGAGCAGAGAAAATACATGCCCACAGTTACTTTTCTATTCCTGGATTCATGGGTAACACATACTTAGTAATCAAACTCTACCAAGTACCGGCTGTGGTTTTAGAAGAAAGAAAACAGTTTGACTCACAGGAATTACCCTTCATCTTCAGAATGAAGAATTCTATGAAGAAGTATAAATTTTCTACACATAGTAGAAAATATATACCAGCCCTGCCCCAGTGGCTCAGTCCCATTAGACGTACACTGCTCAAGGCAATGAGATGATCCACTCTATAGGCTAGTGAAGTCAAGCTGGAAAAGCAAAGAATATGCCTGAAGTTTTACAGCACGTGGTATAATTTATAACATTGGATCTACATATAACTGATAATTCTGCTTTGACTGAGGCAGATGCTTTCCCAAAACACAGACTTCCAGTTCTGGGCAAACCCAAATGGTGCTTGTGGTTAGTTTTAATTATCAACTGTCCCAATACACAGTCATGTGGGAGAATCTCAGTGAGGAATTATCTAGATTAGGTTGTCTGTGGGCATGCTGGAAAGAGATTTTGAGTGGCTCTAAATTTCCATGTGAGGCTTTCTACATTGATCACAGCACTGAGGCATTCCACTTTGTATTGTAGTTTCCTAATAGTTCCGGTCTTTTTCTATTTTCAGAGTCCTTTTCTGTCTCGTCTTCAAAGAGAGTCATTTCATCTAATCATCTATTTGATCTATATTCTAATATCTTCTAAATGTTTCATTAGCAATTTCCTGTAGTCCCTGAGTTCTTCTAAGAGGCAGTGGAACAAGATGGTGAGGAATTCCAGCCTTAATTGGGGCCATAGATTGAAGTTCTAAGGCACTGTCTCTCCGTGCAGAGTGGGAAAAGGTACTGTAGTTTTCTGTGTTTCTGATTCTTCACTTTTAAAATGCAAATGATCAAGGTGCTATTGTATAGAGTGCTTCTTATGATTCAATCCTTTCATATGCTGGAAATTTAATTCAGTTCCCTGACCGTGGTAAATGCTTAACATCTGTTAGCTCATACTATTTTAATAGTTGGACCAATAATTTTATAATTCTAAAATTAAAACTGGAAATTTTGTGTTGTTCAAAACTATGTACAATTTCTAGAATTTTATATATGTAATATATGTATTTATACATACTATATTATTTGAAAGTAATGCTTTAGTAACTTTTGTTTTGTTCTTTGTTATTCTTGTTGTTGTTGTTGTTGGTGGTGGTGGTGGTGGTGTTAGGAAATACATCTTTCACACAGCATGCACCATGACATAATGTGTCAATGTGAGATGCTCATAAAAATTCATTAAAATGTTCAGATCTAGAAATCCAAGGAGGGGTTTGGGTAGACGGGTGACCATCTACAGTGGTTATGGCCTAGGTCTATTTGTAGAGCTATAAGACACTACCAGAAGGACAGACAGAAAATAGACGGCCAATCTGCTCAATATATTGTGTTCAATTCGACACACAGTTCTATCAGTCGAGGATATAGGCACATTAGCTAATGATACCAACAATGGAACTGTCACTGATCAGCTTGGCATAATATCTGACGTACAAGACGAAAGACAAAATGGGGACAGAAATCTATGAGAAAAGGGGAAATTAAAATAGGAATATTGGAAAATCTTTTCAACACAGATAGGAAGACAGAGTGTGACAAAGAGTATGAATATTGAAGAAATACGACCCTCTCCTCCTCATATGGGTGGAAGCCATTGACAGTTCTCCAGACCAGGACAAGCTGAGTTGAGATGCAGTGGAAAGAAGTGTTAAGAAAACTAAGAGTACAAAGAGGCAGCCATTGCTCCAGGACAGAACAGTAATTGAAAGTGGGTGTAGAGACATAAAGAATCAAGATTGAAATACTTAGTAATAACGATTTATGGAAAAGAAATAAGGAGTGATTGAAGAATTGTCTTTGGCATGAGCTGTTTCTTTACAAGTAACTTCTTTGTGACAGCTGCCATTTGTGGAAGTGAGTTGGAAAGTGTCACATGACTTAATAGAAAGCTCTAAGACTGAAAGAGCAAAGGTAAAAGCTGAGACAGTTTGTATTCATGGAATATCCAACTTGAAAAGGATCATAGAGACCATGTAATTAGAAGTCCTTCAGCCTTCGTATTCATTAATACATTTGGTCATACAGTAATACTAGTATTATGTGCAATGAACAACATTTTAAAAGTAACTTTACCTATAGGGTCCATAGTATACATTCTACATCCTTGGTTTTTAATGAGGGTATTTTTTTTTTCAGAAATCCATGTCATTTTTAGATCTCTGTATAACCAGTCATCGTGGTCAGCAGGAAACAGATGCTTTTCATGCGAAGCAGGATTTCCAAGCCTGGGCAAACAAAGCAGTGGCTGAGATGGTTAGTTTTGACTTAACACCACTAGAACCACCCCAGAAGAAGAGTCTAGATGAAGATCTGTCAAGGTTGTGTTTGCCTGTGGGCATGGCTATGGTAGGCTTTCTTAACTGTATTCACTGAAGTAACGTGAGCAATGTTATAATGCTAGATTTTTCTCCATTCCCAACAAAGCATTCAGGTTTTAGACCATTCACCACTGGCATGCTTCTGCTGTTCTTCTGCCATATTGCAGATCCACGAATGAGACATCAGTCATCAAGAGTCATTTTCCAGTTGCGCATTGACAGCTCACAGTTAATTTCATTTCCCTTAAAAGCACATGCTATCGTTGCCCCTGTCACGATTCTGACTTCCCATTTCCAGCCAAAACTAAATCCTCAAGTGCAGAGCATCAGAGAAATGAATCCAGGTTAATAAAATTGTAAATATTACTAGTCAAAAAGTAATACAACAAAGGTTGAAAAGTGACACTGTATATAGCTATATTTCCCACTGGCTCTCCTACTATGTATATTTTTTTTCTTTCAGTAACAAAAATACTTTTCCCCCCCTAACATTTAGTAGGTATTAAAAATGATAAATATGCCAAACTTACCACTCTAATAATTGTTCACAAGAAAACTAGGACTAGTATAGTCTTGCTATTTTATATACATGGAAATGGGTATTACGGGGGCTGGGGAGATAGTTCAGTCTGTAAGGTGACTATTAAGAAAGGATAAGGAGATGAGTTCAGATTCCCAGCACCAACACAAAAGCCAAGTGTAACAGCAGAGGTCTATAAACCCAGTGCTGGAACCACAGAAAGAGAGAAAGCCCTGGACCTTGCTCACCAGCTAGTGATGCCATTTGGTGAATTCTGGTTTCAAAGAAAGCCTGGATATGTCATTTACTGTTCATCGATAGGATAAAACTCCATGATCAAAAACAACTAATAGGCAGTCAACCACGGTCGGGGAGGCATGGTGGCAGGAGCAGGAATCTGGTAGATTACATCTTCAGCCTCACACACAGGAAGCAGAGAGCAAGCTAGAGGTGAGGCTATAAATACTTAAAGCCCACTGACGTGCTTAAAGTGTACTCAAAGTCTACTGACATACTTTGCCCATCAAGGTGCCACATCCTAAAATTCAACAACCTCCTCGAAAGGCTCCAGAGAAGGGGACCAATTTGTCAAACACATGAGTCTATGGGGGACACTTCTCATCAAACAGCCATGCTCTCCTCAAACAATAAGGGGGAAAGTTATAGAGGAAGACACCTGCCATTAGCCTTGGGCCAATCGCACACGTGGACACAAAGATAGCATCCAACTGTATTGAAATGAGAAGAGTACAGGAATTTCATATGTGCTTTTGCATAGTTTGGTGCTTCTAACAGATCACAATAATGTACTGTGCACTTTTCAAAGCTGAAAGAAAGAAGCTTTTGCCCTAAAGATATGATGAGTAATTGAAGAAATGCCTGCTAATCTGATTTAAGCATCACATGTGGTGTGTGTGTGTGTGTGTGTGTGTAAAACTTTGAATAGTATTCTGTTAGTATGTACAATTTTACATTTTATTTATCTAAATATAAGCTTAATAAAACAGGTATTTTGCAAATACTAAAAAGAAATAATAAGCAAATAATATCCGAGTCCAACAATAGGGTAGGTCTGTCCTTTCCTGTCCAGCCTTGTGTGACAGAGCACACTATAGCTTTCTGGTTTGTCCTAGGAGCCACTTATAAACACAATCTAAGCAGAAAACACAGACACTGCTAACAAAACAAAATAGGCCAGAGAAGGCTCTACACTATCAGATGGAGTTACAATAGGAAGAGAGCAGACCGAGAGATCTAGAAACACCACACCCCACAGAAACAACTAAGCAGGGCTCAAAGGGGCTCACGGAGGTAGGATGGGTCTGCGCTAGGTCCTCTGCAGATACATTATGATGTTAGCCTGGTTGTTTTTGTGGGTCCTCTAACAGTGAAAGTGGGGTGACTCTGACTCTTTTGCTTGTTCTTGGGACCCGTTTCCTCCTCTTGGGTTGCCTCACCCAGCCTTGTTGCAAGGGTTTGTGCGTTGTCTTGCTGTATCTTGTTACGTCCTGCTTGCTTGAAGCCCCTGAAAAGCCTGTTCTTTGATGATGGGAAACAGCGAAAAAGTGGATCTTGGGGAGAGGAGGGGCTGGGAGAGGGGTAAACTGTGATCAGGATGTATTTATGGGAGAAAAGTAAATTTAAAAAAATAAAAAAATTAATTCTTTAAAAAAAAATAGAAACAATTTAGTTTAGAGAAAAAGAAGGCCAATTTAAATAGCTGGGGTGAAGGAGCAGCCCATCAGCCTTTAAATATTCCAAGCACCATCAAAAGGAGACACTTAGGGTTGTGAAAGACAGGATTGTGGCAACAAACTTTGTTTCTGGCCTGGTCCGCTATTTTGTCATTTGTAATAGTCAGCTGCCCAGGAAGACGGGAAGAGTCTGCTACTTAGAGCATGCTTGCCTTGATGCACATCAGTGCGTGTGGAGAGGAATGAATGTACCAACTCCACCATGTAAGACTATTCCAGAGGTGCCGTGAGGGTCACTGCGTCCATGAGGAAGCAGGAAGGAGAGAAGGGGGTGTCCTTCTGGTTTGCCTGGGAGAAGGGGAGAAAAGGCCAGGAAAGGATTTTAAGAAGAAAAATAGGACTTAATGCAGGTGCCAAGAAGAAACTATGCACACACGATGATTTACAATAAAAATAATAAATGGTAACTTTTAAAGTAAATAGTACAAAACTATTGACAAGCAGCATCCTACTGAGTGTGCGTGCTTACTCCTGCTGGGAAGCCAGCCAGTACCAGCAGGTTTGAAGGGTAATGAGGATGGACCCTCCCTCAGAACCAGGATCTTGTGCAAAGGATAGATCTCTATTGGTTTTCTCCCTGGTAGGACACATGACATTCTGAACTGACTAAGATCACTATCCAGGCAGGACTTTCTGATGAAGAGCAAAGGTAAATCATTGCCTGACCCTTTAAGAATTAATATAAATGGGCCTGTCAATCACCTAGACAGGAAATTCCCTGAGGAAAGCTATACAGTGTAGAAACCTCAGAAATAGTGCAAAGCTTACCTGAAGATGTTGGTTAGAACAATGGCCTTTTGGCCAGTGTCCACTCTCAGCCTCTTGAGAGTGCTCTCCTTCATGTGATCTCTTAGGTCATTGCCCACTCTGCTCTGTTATGGCTCCCTCACTTTCCTCTGAGTGAATTCTGCCTACTTTTGCACTGTACTCTGCGTCTTCTTGATTCTTCCAGCAGCGATCATAAGAACACAATGCCCAGGAGATTCCAGAGCAACGTGGCAATAGCAATCTAGCTTCAGAAATGACAACTTTAATTTTTTTCCAGATTTATTTCATGTCTTTCTTTTCATATACTATATTTACATTTTAAGCACCAGCTTTCTATATCATTGGCAAATACTAACTTCTTATTCCTCTACTCTAATACAGCACAATACCATTAGATCACTTTTTAGTTTGCTTTACAGATTCCTCCATTCAAATTTGTAGAATACTAGGGAATCAAACTAAGAACTTTGCACTGATCTACATCTCCGCTTAACTCCATACACTCATAACAAAACAATTCTCTCTTTGTATCATTCATATGTATGTATGTATGTATGTATGTATGTATGTATGCATGTATGTATGTATGTACCCTCACTGCTTCATCTTGTCTTCTTGCTTTTTCCATTGCCATGTTTTACCTTATCAAGGTCAAAAACATGCAGATGCTGTTCTTCAGCCATAAAATATTTGACACCTATAAGCAATTGCAAAACTGAAAAATCAATAAATAAAGATGTATTTCAGAAGTAACATGTTTACCTATTATACACAAAGCCATCGAGCTCAATTTTTAACACTGCACAAAAGGCAATAGAGTGCACATCTATTCTAAAAAAAAAAGTTTACTTCAGAGACAAGCTATATTGTTTTTGAGGTAAAGAAGATTGCCTCATAGTTTCAAGGTTTATAGTTCAGTGTCAACTTAAGACTGTGGAAAGTAATTTCATTTTCATTGTGTAGCAGGTGTCTAATCTCGCTACGTTTTATTGTGGCTGTCTTAGGAAGTGTGAAGAGTGCTCTATATTGCTGTGAAGAGACACCAGGACCAAGACAACGCTAATAAAAGATAGCAGTTAATTGGGGCTTGCTTACAGTTTCAGAAGGTCAGTCCATGATCATCATGGAGGCAAAGAGAGAGAGACAGTGGCACAGCTTTTCCAACAAGTGCACACCTACTAATCCTTCCCAAGGAGTTCTACTAAATGAGGACCAAGCATTCACACATATGAGCCTGTAGGAACTATTCTTGCTCATTCAAACTACCAAACTGTAGAATGTTTTGTTTATAAAGAATATGTGGTCCTATTAGGTAGCTATACAGGTACAAGAAGCTTTGGAGACCATTAAGGATGGACTCATACTTCATGATAGGTAGGCTATGGATCCCACCTCCCATTCTCTTTGTAACACTAGAAAAAGACATCAACAGCTACTCCTCATTAAAAAGGTAAAGATTCCAAGTCTTTCCTGAGTCTCCTCAAGTAAGGAAAAGTTACTTTCTCCTGGTCCAAGAATCTGGGTCTTACCTCTTGCCTAGGATAAAAACATGACATTCTGGATATCAAAGATTAGAGCACTCCGTAAGACTGTCTCCTTCCATGAGAGTTAATCCCTAGGCTTGTCAATCACTTTGCCCGGAGACCACCCTATTGGGAAGCTGATTCAGCTGAAGACATGCTAAGGCAATGGGAGGAATAATTATCCTCTAAGGAAAAGGCACTTAAGCCTTCCAGGAGCCTTGCCCAGAGGCAGCTGCTTTACGGCATTTTCACCAAGCAGCACTATCAAGCCTGCTTGCTATTCTAAATTCTAACCTTTAAAAAAATATGTAACTTTTCCCCCTTCATTTCTGTCTTTTCTTTGGACAGTGTACAAATTCTTAAATATGCTTTTCTTGATACTCTGGGCTTTCTCACTATTTCTCTGACCTCCATGCATAACTTAAAAATCATGATTTTCTCTTCTTTTCCATATCCCTTAGGCGGTGCCCAGTATTTACAGCTTGTCTGCCCCACTGTTTTCCTTTCTGACTCTAATAAAATGGTGGTTGATCTTCTTTCTAAGGCTATTTTTAATTTTTGTCAATATAATGAAGTACCCACAAAAGGGAACCCCAGTTTCTTAGTAACAATAATGGCTTTATTTGGAATTTCTGATCTGTGTGCACTTGTCTGACTCATGTGTGTGTGTGTGTGTGTGTGTGTGAGAGAGAGAGAGAGAGAGAGAGAGAGAGAGAGAGAGAGAGAGAGAGAGAGAGAGAAGGAAGAAAACCTAGACTACAATGAGACTCAGGCCTTTAACTCTGCTCCACTGTCGAAAAAAGCAAGAGTAATTTTTAACATTCAGTAGAAGTAACTAAAAGGTATTCAAGGATGCTAGAAAGCATCCATTCTACATACTTCCCCTGCACGTTTCTTTATTATTAAAAACAAAACGAAACCACACCCTCCCACAAACTGAAGATAAGGGTGATATCCACTTCAGTGGTTCTAACTCAGAGATATGGCTTTCCGATCCTTGAGATATTCCTGGGTTATAAAGCTGGCAAGAACTGGAGACAAGATTTCTATTTCAAAGGGATGAGGAAAGCATTAAAAATCATAAGTTTTCTAATGTAAATGATCTACAGAAGGGACAGTCAAAGACCTAGACTCATAATGAAGCCTACCTAAGCTTAATTAATGGAGCTTGCCTTAGAGATCTATGCTATGGTCTAGCTCTACCATTATTGCACATATTCTCAGAGGATCTTATATCTACTTCAGTGGCACGCTCTTCCATGTCACTGCTGCTCTACTCACAATACCCGGAGCATGTAAGCAGTGTAGATGCTCATCAATTGGTGAACAGATGATTAAAATGTGGTACATTGGTACAACAAAATATTACTTGCTTGTTAAGAAAAATAGGATTCCAAGATAAATGGGTAGAGATAGAAACAATCATTCTGAATGAGGTAACCCAGACCCAGAAAGACAAACATCAGATGTTTTCTCTCATTTTTTGGATATCAGCTTAGAAGGGTCAGATAGATGTGCCTCATTTGAAATCTCTGCCGAAGTCCATAAATGGACAAGCTGGAGATGCCTTTGAGGGAGGGAAGGTAAGGGACAATTGCCTAAAGGGTTAACAGGAAGGGTTAAATGGTGTGGGGGATAAGAGGGCAGAGCAAAGGAAAGAATGTTGGGGGTGATGACTAACGCTAAAGACCTTTCAAAAAGTCAAATAGAAACTTACTAATGTGGAGGATTCCTAAAACATACACATGTGCATATATAAAAACGGTTTAAATGCAGTTAACCTGTAACAGGGTAACAATGACCCTGCTGCACAGCACAGGCTAACAAAAAGAAGCCCAGTGCCAGGAGTGGGTTACCTCTTTCGTGCTGTTGGCTAGGAGGAGCCTATAAATCCCCAAACATTATCAATGTTCTTGGTTACCCTCCAGAACATGGTGGTAAGACACTATTGCTAAAGATAGTACATACTGGGTGATGAAAAATATTAGAGAAGTCAATCTTATAGTCGCATGGAAGGTTCATCCCAATTACTAACTTTAATTGAAGGGCTCAATGTACCCTACTGAGGAGAAAAATAACCACCAGTCTTACCCAGCTGTGAGCCCTGCAAGCTACAATAACAACTGGCTTGGAACGATATGGCCACTAGAGTTTTAGTGGCACAGCTATCATGGAAGTAATCAACCATCTTCTGACTGGACTTAAGTTCTGCTCCCCAAGATGAATACCATAGCTGGCACCATTATTAGGGACAAGAACCTATAGCCAGAAAGTCACTGTCCCTAGAGGAGAACCTACTACTGTTATTCTGTTAAATAAATAGTATTAGACCAACTCCTGATGAAGTATCATTATATTCATAGGTTAATGCTTCCCTCTGCCTTTATCAAAGAAATGTCTTTTTTTGCAACAGATGGCAGTTAAGCCTACACTCATAACTGGGAAAGTGCAGAGCATAAGAGACTGCAGAGTGCTCAGTCCTAAGTATATTAGAACATGTTGTTTGAGGGTGTTAGAACCCATGTCCTTAGGTCATGGTTGCTCAAATTCAACTCCACTATACTAGGTCTCTGTATGACCCCTCAAATGGCCCTTTGTGTCATCTGTCCCTTCTCCGTGATTTCTTATGGAAACATACTCTGCAGTTCCTGGTATGGTCCTCTGCATGTTCCTCTTTCTTACAAGCCCTTTCCTTCCACTGCCCTGATGGCTCTTTTGACATGGAGCTCCCATAGCCTCCTTGTAGCCAGGGAGTATAATTTATTCCATTGTTATAGCCCAGCACTGTTGAAGAAGGATTTAATATGATTAGTTTGATTTCCAATTAAAAGGCTACCTGAAGTCAAATGCTTTTGTATGCCAGGGACAAGAGAAAGCTCTTCTCCAACTGGTAGAGTCTGAAATACAATGTGGGTCTGATGAAAAGAAGCAAGGCAGTTCCTGACACTGGTACCCTCAGTTTCTGCAGTCTTCTTCTATATTCTTTCTAAAGTACAGTAGATAATCCAGGCCCCTTCTCTACAAGGCAGAGGACATGAACAATGCCCTTGGGATACCTATAGAGACTCCTTCAGTTTTTCTGACAGTCCTTGGTGCCACTTCATGCTTGAGTATACGGAAGGGAGAGTGGAGGAAGAGGGCTACAGAGACCTAGTTAGAGTATGAAAATTCAGATGTCAGAGTCCACTCCTGCCACATCCTGCGAGATCTATATGATGCTTAACTGGGTAGACTAGGCCTCACAAGGCAGCCCTGTTTCCCTGTGCCTCCAGCATGCACTCCCAGACAAGCAAGAGGTTTACACTGGGTGCTCTTTCTTGGCTAGGCATGGTTCTAGGCACTTTATGTTCACTCAGTTGATATGCATACAATTATTAAGCACCCACTTTGCACAGTAAAATGGATTCAGGAGATTCATATCATCTACAGTAGATAGCAAAACCAGGATCTTCCTGGTGACCTCAGCAACTTCATGTGCCTGCCTGTGGCCCTCGTGGGCTGCTCCCTTGCCAAGATGTCTCTTGCTAGGACACTACAACTACAGACTAGCTCTCTCAGAACCCCCACAATGCATAGCAGGCTGTCTGCTTCCTCTCTCCCTAGATTTTAAGGCTGTGATGGCCTCCCAGTGTCCACAACTGTAGCTGGGGGCCGCCTCCACTTTTGTTGGGCTCTGTACTCTGACAGAGCCTCATTCATTACACACAATCGAATCAAGAGCTCTTTATAAGGAAACATCTTTTGGTGGACCCAGAGACATGGCACTGAGCCCTGTGTCTGTGTTAATTTGTGTTCATTAAGTTGCTTTTATGTCACTCCAGGAAGCTCCAGTATTAATAGTTTGACTCTGGCAAAAGGCAAAGTGATTAGCTCAATCATTTGAAACCCCTAACACAAATGTCCAGCTTGTAGTTAGAACGCAGATGCGAGGGAAAGTCGGTGACCTGTGCTCTTCCTTTCTAGTAGTGTTCAACATTGAAAGTTAAGGATGAAAGTAGCTCCATCCTATAAGCCCAAATGACTAATGAGCTGTTTAGTCCAGTGCCTGATGGAATACAAATAGCTGTGTATTTGGCAAGGCGGTTCTGAAGTCCGACTTAGAGCAAGAAGTTTGTTTGCATATGCAAAGTCAAACTGGGGTCAGATGCAAGCCTAAGTGCAGTTCTGGCCAGTGATTTTCACATGACTATTTTTCTAGCCATTTTTGAGTGGGCTAACACCAGGCTCCCAATAACCTCAGGTCACCATTTAAGATACATACAGCTTTAAAGTTAGAGCTCAGCTCACACTTGCCAGGGAAATGGATTACCGTGCTATATAGCCTCTGAAAGCCCCCCTCTAGGAGATCTCTGTGTTTGTGTCTCACTTCTGAACATTGCACTAGACTCACACATCCATAAAAAGAGATTATAAGGAATTGCCAGAATAGCACCCATAGGTTTCCCACTTCTTATCACTCTAAAGCCTTTTAATTCTAAACAAAATGAAGGCCTTTAACATAAGTAGAAAGGCCAAATTCCAACTCAAATGGGTCACTCTTTATCTCCCAAGATGTTATGTGAATTCTGTGTGCAAGCACATATTCTTGACCAGCTGTTAAAGCGTAACTATCCTATGAGTCCACATTTGATGCTTAGAGGGACAAAGGGTGACACTTTTTTCTTTCATGTTCTTGTAGAGTTAAAACAATCCTAAAGTGTCTTCGATGGTTTGCGAAGTGTACATGTTGGTGAAAATGTGTATGTGTGTGTGTGTGTGTGTGTGTGTGTGTGTGTGTGTGTGTGTGTTTATGTCTAACTTAATTCCATAAGATCACATTCAAGAGCAAGAGTTAACAAAGCCTGTGTCAAGAAATCGCTTGGCCATCTAACCCTCATCCCCTGGGAAGCATTCTTCATATTTCCCCTAGGAGGAAACTCCAGGAGTATAGCGTCTTATGCTTATATTGTGCTCTTCACCTTATGAACACATATATTATCACACTTTGCCCTTGTCTGGCATATGTATAAATGTGTATAGGGATGCATGCATGTGAGGATGCCGTGCAGAAGCCATGGGTAGCCATATGTGTCTTTCTTGACCAGTCCCCTATTATGTACTGAGTCAAGGTATTTGACTTGGACTCAGAGGTCTCCGATTGACATGGGCAAGCTACCCAGGTGGCTTTATTAATTCCACTTCTACTTTCAAAGTGTTGGGTCATAGGTGAGCTGCCACATATGCCCACAGTTTATGTTGGTGGTAGTTCTCGCTTACACAATAGCACTGTTGCCACATAGCCATTTCCCCATCCCTTTTGCCTTCTTAATACCGATATAAGTAGAGATGATCCACATTTTATAACAAATAAACTGAAGCTTGGAGGAAGTGAAATATCTGATCCAAAATACAAAAAATAATGATAAACTGAGACCCAAGTTTATACTAATTCCACAGTAGAAATGTCTGATACTGCCCTACCTAACACAATGCCAGAGAGAAAGAGAGGGGAGAGGGGGGGAGGGAGAGGGAGAAGAAGAGGGAGAGGGAGAGAGAATAGCCAAAGTGGACCTTGCATACTTAGGATTTCCATTTCCTGTCTACAGGAGTCATGTGTGGAGCTTGGGGGATAGCTTAGCAGCTAAGAGCACTGGCTGCTGTTCCAGAGGATCTGAGTTTGATTCCCAGCACCCACATCGCAGTTCATATCCAGAGGATCCAATGCCCTCTTCTGGCCCCTGCAGGTAGCGGGCACATAGGTAGTGCACAGACACACATATAGGCAAAACACCCGTACACATGCAAACTACAAATCACTTATTATTGTCTAATACAAAGTGATCATCCTTGAAGTCATATATATATGAAACCCAAAACCGATTCATCAGTTTGTATTTATATATTTGTGTATATATACATATAATATATGCTAACACATTAGAATATATTAATAATCAAAGACAAAAGGTCATTCGATTTGCGAGGCGATGGGGGCAACATAAAGGGTGTAGGGAAGAGAAGGAGGGGAATTACGTAATTGTATTTAAATTTAAAAATATATTAAATGCAAAATTAAAAGCAAAACCAAGTCAAGTGTTCAGACTCCTCGAGACCTAGTCAATTTCTTTTGGAAAAATGTCTTAGTAAAGAATTGTGACCATTTTCAACTACTGAAAATTAACTTGCCCTCTCGCTTCCCCTGTGACAGGAAGGCATAAGTTAGCCAGAAGAGCTCACTGCAGAGGGCAAGCTGAGGAGCTGATGGGCAAACCAGAGCATGAACGTGACCACCCCGAGCTGGCTGCCATTTCTGTCGTGCGCATGCCCGGTCCATGCACACATGCAGCCAAGGGTGCTCCTGCCTGGTTGCCTGTGACTGTCTCCTTACGTAACTGACCTTATGTAAGAGCGCAAGGCTGCGTGATTCAGCGAACTGCTCTTTCCCACTCGGTATTATTAGAAGCTATTGGGGAAATGCCGCTGCTGCTCTCCAGAAAGGAATCTGTTAATCTTCTATTTTAAGACCTTGTGTTTTCCTGTGACAAGGAATCAAAGACTAATCTGACGCATACCAGACACAGCACGGCAATCACTGTTTTTGCCAAGTTCGATCAACTGTGTGGTGGACAGATAAGGAAAAATAAAACCCCGCTAAGCACAGTAACTACATGGCACACACACACAACAGGTGTGCAGATGCTGTATCACTAAAGATGTCGGTGTGTGTGACTGAGTTTAAGTCACTTTCTCAAAATTCCCTAGCATGGCATAAAAGAGGAAACTGAGTCGTATCTCCGGGTGCCAACTAGTTACAAATATTCAACCATCTCTTAGGGGATTTTTCTTCCCAGGACGTGAAGAGTGGAACGTGTGATAGTGACTCTCAACAGAAAGAACATTTATTTATAGTTGTTGGTATGTCTTTGGGAAGAAAATAAAATATACAAAGGGGACTGTTTCTAAGGCCCGTGAAACAGGGACTTGAAAAACACTAACAAAGCAAGTTCACTACGGTTCCTTAGCCATGCTTTTAGTCCTGCCATGGCCGCGTGTGGGTGGCGTCTCAGCTTTGTGCCCCCATGATGGCCTTCCTTCTCTAGTTACCCAGATCCCTACAATAAGCACCATTAAACTGATGTTAGACCTGTGTTCTGAACTCCCAACTCTTTGCCAAAAGACTCAGACTGCTTGGGTTTCTTGTTTTGGTTTGGTTTTCTTCTTGTTTGAGCAATCTGGAAAATATTCATTCTTCACAAATTTATTTGGCATCTGGCAGCTTTTATACAATCAACAATCTCAGGCCTAAGGGGAGGTTGCTCCCTTTTCCCTTCACTGTCTCCTACCCACCCCATCTATGTAAAATGACCTATGGTGCTGCTGTATCATAGTAACACTATAGACTGAGGAGATTGATTCATAAGTAAATATTTCTTTAAGTATAAGGAAGACCTCAGCTTGGATGTCCCAGAGTCCATGAAAAAGCCATATTTGTTCGCATTTACCTGCGACCTCAGTGCTAGGGACAGGGGTGGAGACAGGAAAATCTTGGAAATCTCACTGGCCAGTTAGTCTAGCTGAAAAGAGCAAAAGCCAAGTTCAGTGACAGGTCGTGTCTCAAAACAAAAAGCAAACACCTAAGGTGGAGAGCGATAAAAGAGGATCCTCACTGTCAACCTCTGAACTTGACACACAAACACCTAAATAGAAACAAACAAACCACTGTTACCCAGGAAGAACTTCTAGCGTTTAACAGAAACATCATTTTGTCTTTCTGGGCCATTATCTTGAATAGTTCTAACACGTTGAATTGGGAACTGTGCTAGCTGCTCATCTTCCTTCCAGCAGATTAGCCTGGGTATTAGTAGGATCTGGGGCCAGTCCCCTGGAGTCTGAGCTCTGTTTCCTTCTGACAACTCATCTCTAAGGCAGAGTCAGCTCACAAGAAGACAAGAATAACTCACGGCTCAGAAGGAAGGATTAGTTCCGACAGGTCGCCCAGATCTGCCCATGCAGGCATTGTTCTCCCCGGCCAAGGGGGTTTTCCTTGTGATTTGCTTTGTTTGACTTTGTAATATGGGTTCTCATTATGTATCCCAGTCTGGCCTGCCATGTGTCATCCAGCAAAACGTAGCCTCAAATTCATAATTCCCCTGCTTCCGGCTCTGGTGTGATAAGATTACAGTGGTGTGTTTCCTCACCCACTTTTAACCAGAGTTTTAAGGCCACATATCCTATGAGTAAACAGGTGAGGAAGGCTTTCTAACAGCTTCACTGGGCCAAAAGAAGACCACCCCAAAATGAGACATGATTTTACCCAAAAGAAAGAAAGAAAGAGGAAGGTAAGGCAAAGAAGACATACAGTCACCAAACTTCCTTCAATGCCCAAACAGCATAATGTTGGTACTTCTATCACCATAGGGAAAATACTCTTAAAGAATAAAAACAAAATAAGAGTAGAGCACAGTTTACGTGCATTCCAACGCCCCTAATGAGACTCAGCCACGTGATCTGTGCAGGTTGTCTGCCAAGCGGCACACACTTGAATAAACCTTGACTACCATGAACAAGCAACAAAGAAGGATAAAAGAATCTCTTTCTTGAGAAAAACTAAAGCAAATAAAATGATCCAACACCTAATATTTCTCAAAGGTAACCCAAAGGGCAATGGGAGTAGGAGGAAGGGGTTGGTGATGTTGGCCATGAGGTAATAACTGACTAAAGCCCATGATGTGTTTGTGTCCAGCTCTACTCTTCTCTCTAGTTTTGCATTGTAGGAAATATCCAGAATATGCACTCCCCTGCAAAGTACGTACAGATAGCAACATGGACAGCTGCCCTGCTAGCAAGCCTGGTCAACAGAGAGAGTAATCTAAAGTGTTCCAACTGCCTCTGTGATGACTGATCTCCTTAGTATTCACACCTTATTTCTTCTCACACCACACTTTAACCCAGATCCTATACCTGTGCATCTGCTGATGACTACAGATTCCTTATTTCCGTGTCGTTGCCTTAAGGTGCTTGCTTAGGCTGGTTCTTCACTCTACACAGAAGTGGCTTGACTGAGTCATCCTTCCGAAGATAAGAATTTCCATCACATTCCTGATTCCTGGAGAAAGAGACTCCCGAGGAGGATTGATTCCTTCAGCTTTGAAAGGTGAAGGACTGGATCAGCCATTGGGGTGACAGTTCTTCATGGGTATCCTGGGCTTCCGCCTTCCTTGCCAGCAGAGACTTAGTGTGCCCTTTAAAACAGAATAGCTTTCAAAACATATTTGGAAGATAGAAACGGTGTCTAAGCAGAGGCACTTCAAGGGAAAGGCAAGTTTACTTTCCCTTATAGAATACTGGAGCGTCAAAACTGTGAAGTCCCTCTGTCCTAACAGGACCAACTTCCCAGATAATGAAGTTCTGGCCCTTTTCATCACCAGTTGGGAAGTGGGTCTCAGGGAACCAGTACAAAGTATGTTGATCTCCATCCTGCCTGCCACACCATAATAAAGCCCTTTGTCCCGGACTCACAGGTCTCATATGTGGCCATCATAAAATAGTCACATAATGAACTACTTATCATGTGAGTGGGATACAATCCAAGACCCTTCACAGATCTCATCACTGCTAAAGGTAAAGTGGTAAATCAGGTGTGCCTGGCAGGAAAGGAACCTGTATTGAGATTTAATGAATAAAAAATTATTCATAAGGAAAGACCCAAGTTAAAAAGTAGTATTGGCTGCCAAGTGAGTTCATAGGTGCCCTGTACCATGTGCATGGGCCACCAGCACTCACTTTTTTCCAGGGTTCTTGTTTCCATACTTGGCACATGGGGGGAGGCCCTGTCATGGATGTTTACCACCTGTTAAAACTCTCCACAATGTTAATGGGTTGAATGCCAAGAAAAAGCCTCATTCTGGGTTAACTCACTCATTATGATCATTTCTAGCTCAATCCATTTATCCACAAATTTCGGGAATTCCTTGTTTTTAATAGCTGAATAGTATTTCATAGTGTATATGTACCACAGTTTCTTTATCCATTCTTCTATTGAGGGACACTTAGGCTGTTTCCATGTTCTGGCTATTATGAATAAGGCTGCTATGAACATGGTTGAGCAAATTTTCTTGTTGTGTGCTGGAGCATCTTCTGGGTATATTCCAAGGAGTGGAATAGCTGGGTCTTGAGGAAGCCCTATTCCCATTTTTCTGAGATAGCACCAGATAGATTTCCAAAGTGGTTGTACTAGTTTGCATTCCCACCAGCAATGAAGGAGTGTTCCTCTCTCCCCACATCCTCGCCAGCATGTGGTGTCACTTGAATTTTTTATCTTAGCCATTCTGATGGGTGTAAGATGGAATCTCAGAGTTGTTTTGATTTGCATTTCCCTGATGATTAAGGAGGTTGAGCAAATGGTATATACTCACTTATATCTGCATATTAGCCCAAGGGGCATGTCCCACCAAAGCCTTCACTTACCAGGAAACTAAGACAGAGGGTAGGACATTCTAGTGGGACTCTAGATGAGAGAATCATGGGAGAATGGCAAAGTAGAAGGATCCAGAGGGTCCTAGAAGCCTACAAGTAGAACATTATGATAGGCAGATTTGGGCCCAGGGGTCCCCACTCAAACTAAGGCACCAGCCAAGGACAATACAGGCAGTAAACCTTAAATCCCTACCCAGATCTAGCCAATGGACAGAACACTCTCCACAGTAGAGTGGAGAGTGGGATATTACTTTCTCACATACTCTGGTGCCTCACCTTTGACCATGTCCCCTGGAGGGGGAGACCTGGTGGCACTCAGAGGAAGGACAGCAGGTTACCAAGAAGAGACTTGATACCCTATGAACATATACAGGGGGAGGTAATCCCCCTCAGGAACAGTCATAGGGGAGGGGAATAAGGGGAAAATGGGAGGGAGGGAAGAATGGGAGGATACAAGGGATGGGATACATTGAGATGTAACAAGAATAAATTAATATAGGAGAAAAAATGAAAAAAAATAAAATAACAATTTTTATTAATTAAAAAAAAAAAAGAAAAGAAAAAGAAAAAGCCTCATGTTGGTTGTGTTGACTTGGATTCTCCTCTTTTTAAATTGGTTCATTAGAAGTTACATGCAGGGGCCTTGGAGCACTTGCAGTACATGCATGAGGCCTGAGTTAGGGTCTTTGGAGTCTAAAACTCTGACAGTGGTGGAAACTGCCTGCAACCCCAAGACTGGACAGGACTTCTTCTGGGCAAGCCAGATAACTAGGTGAGCTCTGGGACTCTGCGTTTGGTAAGAGGCTGTTCATAATGTGGGCAGTGATGCGGGAAGACACTCAAGTCAGCTTCAGCCTTACACACACACACACACACACACACACACACACACACACGCACACGCACACACACATGTACAAACACACATGTACACACATACATACACACGTACACACACTACTCACAAACACACACACTCACTCACTCACACACACCTACACACAGACCTACACACACAAACCTACACACACACACACACCTAAACACATACTCACACACACCCCTACACACATATACACATACCTACACATACCTACACACCTACACACACACTCTCACACACACCCCTACACACATACACACAATCACACACACAAAACACACATACCCCTACACATACCTACACACATACACACACAAAGCACACCCACACACACATACATACCCACACCCACATACACACCTACACAAACACACACACATCTACACACACACACACACACACACACACACACCTACATACACCAAACATTATAGGAAAGCTAATAAACTTTCATCACTACTGAGAGAATCCAAGATCTCAAAATGCACCTGTAATATTCATTACATCTGAAATAATTCTTAAAAAGGTGAACCAAATTTAAAGTCTCATTTCAAAAACCATGCCTATTCCTTGTATAATTAAAATGTCTCAATCTTGTATAAAATAGTCAGGTCGTCAAAATAATCTGTTGCATCAAAGCAGGACCAGTGCTCATGAACTGCAGATAACTCTGCTTATCTTAGCCTCACCATGCATAACCATGACTCTTCCTAATAGGTTAAGGGACGACTTTGTGAAAAATCAAATTATATACACACAGGTCTTGACTTTAGATTCTTCTACCATTGTATTTTTGAGATACCTATTAGACTGCCATAGTTATATATAAAGAAGAAAGGGCAGAAACTCTAGTCTCAACACCATTATAAGAACTGAACGCTGAGATTATTGACTTTTTTTGTGTGAAGAAGGAGTGTGTGTAAGCTTCAAATTGGCTTACAAATCTTCCAGAGTCTGTAAAGATGGGACATTAACATATATTAATATATGAAGCCACAGATTTTAAAAAGGAGTATTAGTGAAAATGACTGTTCAAGTAGGATTTTTTCCTTTTATTTTCTACTTAGCTACAGCCATGATTTGTTGCCCGAAAATTGTCATAAATGTCTTTGCATTTTGCACATACCATAGGACTCCTTAACCGAAATCACACTGAACAACTGTGGCCTGTTTGATGCCCAGTAGGGTAAGTACAGAAATCAACTCTGATGAAAGTGACTAGAGTGTCGTGGAAAATAAGAGCTTCCACAAATTTGTAAAAACAGAAGTATCCAGTGACCACACAGAGACAATTGCTGTGTATGAGGAAGAGCAGAAAGATCTGAAGTGAGGCAAAAGATGTGGATAAAGAAATAAATAGATAAACACTGCTTTGGAAGAACTAAAACAAAGAGAAAAATGGATGAACCACTTAGGGGAAGGTAGCATCAATGATGTTTTGTGTGACTGAAATGCCAAAGTAGAGGGGGAAAGGTGAATATTCACAAAGCAGAGATATCTGAAAGAGTAAAGTGCCTAGGGTGATGGAAAGTGGGGGTGTGTGGGTATCTGTGGTCCATCCTGGTACAGGAGGAAAGGATTAAAGTATAGAGGAGGCACACATTTGGAGGTGATGATGAGGAGCTGTCTCTGGACTTGAATTTCCTTCAGTGATGTTTTCTATATGTTTTATAATAAGAAAACTCTAATTGTAGCCTTTTGCAGTTCTCCTGTGATACAGCAATGTCTGCCCTCACCTTTGGAGACTGAAGGCCAGGAATCCCCACAAGATGTTCCCCAAATAAATACTTGCTCTTTACCTAATCCAGAAGCCTTACATCATACACACATGCACACGCATGCATGCGTGTAGACACTTTAGAGCTTCTGGCTCTTAAATATAAGACTAGAACTCCGAGAACCAAGATCTGAATAAACCCTTCATACTAACAAACTTACATTACAGCCAGGCTATCACAAGTACTTCAAGGTCAAATATAAGGAAGACATTTTGGGGAACCCCAGCTTCATCAAGAGCCATATGTGTGAAGGTGTAAGGCCTGCTACAAGAGACATGCACAGATCAGGCAAGTTCAACAACAACAATTTTGTCCCCATTTTCTGGAGTCTTGGAAGTCCAAGACCAAAGCCAATCCAACTCCCTATTTTCACGTGCCCACTGCATACTGTGCCCTCATTTAGTGAAAGCAGGATCCAATTCACCCTGTTATAAGATCACAATTCCTATTCATGAGTGATCCACCATCTGGGCCTAACTAAGTCAGATTTCAGTTGGCGGGGGCAGGGGGAGAGGTAACTGGGCAAAAATGCACAGTCTGTAACGTGCACTAGTCTAAGCTATTAAGAATCACAACCTTGTTAATTTCCCTCCCAGAATGAAGACTGACTTTTTCTTGTATTTATTTTGATTTTTATTATTATTAGTTAAATTTCTCCACTGTGCATCCCAGTGCCAGCCTCCCTCCTTCATCTCCCTCTCTTTCTCTCCTAGTCCTAAGAAAGGGGGAGCCCTTCTCCCCTATTATCTGACCTCAGCCTATCAAGTTTCATCAGGACTGCCTGTGTTTTCTTCTTCTGTGGCCTGGCAAGGCCACCCCACCAGGGGGAAGTGATCCACGAGTGAGCATCAAAGTCCGTGTTAGAAATATTTCCTACTCCCATATTAGGGGACCCACAAGGAGACTGTATTGTTTATCTACTACATCTGAGCAGGGGGTCAAGCTGCACTACAGAACAACAGTAATAAAAACTGCAGAGTACTGGCACAGAAACAGACAGGTGGATCAATGGATTTGAACCAAAGACCTAGAAATGAGCCCACACACCTATGGATACTTGATTTTTTACAAGGAAGCCAAACCCATATGATTGGGAAAAGATAACCTCTTCCCCAAATGTCTAACTGCATGTCTACATGTAGAAAAATGCAAGTAGATTGACATTTATCACCATGCACAAAACTAAAGTCCAAGTGCATCAAAGACCTCAACATAAAACCAGACACACTAAATCTGTTAGAAGAGAAAATGGGGAAGAGCCTTGAGCTCGTTGGCACAGGAGACAAATTCCTGAACAGAACTCTAACAGCTCAGGCTCTAAGGTCAACAATTAATAAATGGGACCTCATGAAAGTGAAAGGCTTCTGGAAGACAAAGGAAACAGTCAACAAAACAAAAGCATCAGCCTACAGACTGGGAAAAGATATTCACCAACCCTACATCCAACAGAGGCCTAATATCAAAAATACATAAAGAACTCAAGAAATTAAACACCACCAAACCAAATGAAGACTGTCTTTTGGGATGTGAAGGAAAGTTTTTTTTTCTGTCTTCAACTTCTGGAAATTCTTGGGAAGACTGTTTAGATCCAAAACATTTAACTCCTCTTTTCTATTAAGTACCAGAAATCTTAACCGAAACTGTTGTTCTACTTTTGCTGCTCATGGGATAGTAGGATGACAGGTCTTAGGGTTGATATACATTCATACCGAGGTAACATGGTGATGCAACCACCTATCCCTCTGGCATTTCAATTAGTGAGAGGCACCCTGAAAATCAGATAATCGTGCGCCCCAACCTCTGAGCAAAGCAACCGATAGAAACAATGTTGCCAAAATGCTTGGTAAAAATTACCTCACAAAGTTCTCCTTCCCAGTGAGAAAGACTGGAACGCTTGTAACCTTATTTCTCAAGTAAAGTCTTTTCACGGTATTGTTATCTTTGGCTTCATCTATAATCGCTTATGTGTTTCTTTTCTGTTGCTTCAATTTACATGAAAAAAAATGTTACGGATATCTTTGCCTTTCCGTTTTCTTACCTCTTTTAGCAAGCTTCTAATAAGCAAAAATAAAATGATTAGCAAGCAGCTGTGGAAATAAATTTACTTAAAACTGAGTGTGATCTTATACTCTCCAAGAGATTTATTATTAATTGAAGATGTAGCCAAGGTGAACTTCTCGGGGATTATGCTCAGATGCAATCATTTATAAATTATTCATAGGAATTATATTTCGAGGCTTTTACTTACAGAATCTTAGTTTGGTATAGCTTGGGTCATGTAAGTCAACTACATATCAGAATTGTATACTACTTTTAAAGATGGATGTGCAGTTCAAACAGGTCAAGGGGTTTCTTATTTTCTACAACCACATTTTATCTCATCGGTGAGTAAATACTTGACACTGAACCAAATTTGCTTCTTCATCGATTATATCTATTGATTCCAATCTGGCATATATATCATGAAACCTTAGAGATTTTTTTCCTGTGAGATAGCTCTTCAGGTAGCTAAAAGTCATTGCCATGTCTATTTCCATCTCCTCTTCAATATGTTACTGGAATTAACATAAAATATATATTCTTCATGCAATTCTGATCAAAGTTATCTCTCCCTTGGATTTGGACAATGATGTTCTTAGCCATTGCTCCAAGATCAAACTGTATTGACATCTCATGTCTTTTGTCTCTCAGCTATTTTAGACCTACATGCTAAAAAATAAATAAGTAAGTAAATAAATAAATAAATAAATAAATAAATAATTTAAAATATAACAGTGAATTGCTAACTCCAAAACAGTTGAAATTAGAAAGGTGCACTAGGCATCATCAAAACCTATTATTATGAAATCTTCACCAATTATTAAATTTAATACTCACTTAATCATTACAGATTTTTAAAATATGTAGGTTAATTTTAACATCTCAGTCATGACTAAAGAAAAATAAGAGTTGACCATAATTCAAGTGACATATTAGAACTAGGTGACTCCAAAGGCAAAAGCCATACATATCTTGAAACATGCAATCCGTATTATTATCAAGTTTATATTTTAAACAAAAGTTAAAGGCATCAATATATGATAAGAGCCTATAAATGTTTTTTTTAATGGCCCCTAAACTACAAAGTAGGCTTTTCACTAGAATTATCTTAGGGATACAAGATAAAGCTGGATGATGTGGGGTCCACATCAGCCCATCTACCCTGGTAGCCTAACATAGCAGGGATTCCAGCCTGCAGCTTTCAGCCCCCCCGCCAAATACTAATGTTTTACTTTCAACTTGTCATATAATTCCTTGTCCAGCAGGCTGACGTTTGTGTCCCTCTTTGGTTCCTCAGCAGTCAGTTCTCCTATTAATCAGATAGCACCACAAGAACACATCCCATTCAATAGAGCAACGCCCCTGTAAACATCCCTGTAAACTTTATTGACAATAAAATCATGAGAAAAATAACAAGCTATCCAGATAAAACCCTCCCTAGACTTCCCAACATGTGGTTAAGGAACCATACATTTTAATTTCCTCCTTCTAACTTCCAGCTTGAATTCTCTGAGGCATGTGTTGGAACCGTGTTGCCTTCACTGAAGAAGCCAGGGAAATATGTAGGGGAGAAGTCACACAGTTCAATAAAGCCATCCCTAGAGGTAAGGTGTTCTGGATACAAGGCCCTCAAGTGAGGGAAGTGCCACTCCTTGATCCAGCTGAGCAAATGGAGAATGGAAGTGTCTTTTTAAAGGTCAAACCCAGGAGCCCTAGCATTTTCTCTACTGGTGGATTTTAGCTAGTCATTTTTCTAAAAATATTTCCGGTACCAGCTGTGCTTTAAATGGTCTTCAAAAGTGACTCAGTCTCTCTAAATACTATTGAGATATAACCAGAGGTCAAGGCTTACATAGTTCAATAAATATTAATGAATTCTCATGCTAGAAAATATTCCTATATAACATTCAGTATATCCACATGTTGTGCCTTTTCCTACATGAGATGAAATTCTAGACATGGCCGATGCTCATCTGATAGCAGTATTGGAAAAAATAAAACATTTATCATTGTGAAACTATTCATACAAAAATAAAAATAGCAATTTTATTGTTACAATATCAGTGAAATCGAGTGTATTCATTTACAACCTTATGAAGGAAAGAAAGAAAGAAAGAGAGAGAGAAAGAAAGAAAGCCTTCGGGATGATTTTTAATACTAGGTTTCCCAGCCTATCTTCTGTCCTTTGCTAAAAATGAACTGAGCAGAGGACTTAGAGACAACTTTGGCAACAGAAATTGACATCATCTCGGACTCTTCAGAAAGAAACACTCACAAAAATAAACACTGGCCACATGCCTGGGCCACATAAAGATTGGACCTAGTTCTGTATAATGATGGAACATTCAACACGCTCAAGCAATTCTGCTATAGATTAGCAAATCTTAGAAGAGATATTTATATTGAACTTCATATATATATATATCCATAAACTTAGAGAAAGGAGAGTGAAGTCAAACATAACAGTGTTTTGGAAACTGGGAACGGTTGGCCAAGAAAGAGCCAAGCTCTCACTTGGCCATGGGTAAAATGGAGAACAGCTGAAATGACACAGGTCTTCAAAGCCAAGAAATCATCGCTGCGATGGACCTGCAGGGGTAAGGGGTAATGGTGAGGGATTTTATTTAAAAACAAATGAAGAATATTACCTAATATTACAGTCTCACATCATGTTGGAGGTTGATTCTGAACACAGAACAAAGCAGAGTGGTCCCAGGGCTGTGAAGAACTCTGGGATAGAAGTGCAGCTACCTTGCTACAAAGGTAAGGGTATTGAATGTCAGGAACCTCCAGAAGGTCTGATGATTGACTCCTATACTGTACGTTTTTATCAACTTGACACATTCTAGAGTCATCTATGAAGGACCTAAACTGAAAGACTGACTTTATCAGATTGGCTTGTGGGCATGTCTGTAAAACATTTGCTTGATTATTGGTTGATTTGATAGGGCCTCACCCATTATGAGTTGCTCACAGGTTAGTAAGTGGGCCTGGGCTGTCTAAGAAAGGCTGGATGTGAACCAAAGCAATTTTGAGGGAGCCAGCAAGCAACATCTCTCCATGGTTTCTGCAGCAGTTCCTGAAGGAGCTTCTACTCTTAATTTCCTCAGTGATGAACTGTGATCTGGATATGAAAGCCAATGAATCCCTTTCCTTCCCAAGTTGGTTTTTGACCATAATATTTGTTACATCAACAGAATCACATTAGAACAGACCTCAAGTTCAGCCCTACTTATTCTCCAAGAAGAAATTGAAAACTGTCTGGGAAATGAGGTCAATTAATAGAAAAGACCCAAAGACACTGATTTCATACCTGGGGCTTTAGTAGCCAGGTAGCCAGAGAAAACACAGGCTGATGCTCTGAACCCTGATTCTTTGTTTCCAGCTCCGACTCTTACAGGAGCAGAGAAGGACCATTAGTCATCTCTGGAAAGCCTCTAGGACATGTGGGGTTGGGGGTAAAGGACAAGAGAGGCAGAGAGAGCTAGCAGAAAGACCACCTGAGGAAAAGGAAATTTCAAAAGAAATATCCTAGGGCTAGAAATATGGCCCAATCAGTAAAATTACTGTCACACAAGACTGAGGGCCAGTGTTCAGGTTCCTAGAACCAAGAGAAAAAAGGTAGAAATGGTGCTTCAAGTCTCTGTAATTCCTGCAGCTTGCTGGCCAGATGTTCTTGAACAATTGATGAGCACTAGGTTCAGTTAGAGGCCTTGGCCCAAAAAGTAAGGTGGAGGGTGATAGAGAACGATGCAAATGTAAACCTTTCACCCCCATACGCATGCATGCACACACACACACACACACACACACACACACACACAAACTTGTCATGTATGTACACACACACGTTGTACCTGCAAACTGCACATGGACAAATACACACAAAGAGAACACGCATACACAACATAAATTAATGTCCCTAGAGAAGTAAAAGTATTGTACCTGAGAAACAAGACTCTAATGGTCTAATAAGGAATATTTATGGTGGCAGTTTTCACACCTTCTGTTACAAAAGGCCTTAATATTCTCTTTAAAATGTTGAGAATCCTGAAAAGCTTTTGTTTACTGTGGATATTTCTATAAATGTTCCTCAGATGAGAGCTTAAGAGACTCTGCTGAGTATTTGCAGAGGAGTCATTATATTATAAAAAAAATACCTAATACTTGACACAAATAATGCATTTCTATGAAGAAATCATAAATCCAAAACAAAAAGATGTGACACTTGTGCCTTTGTTTTACACTTTTTCCAGGTCTGTGCAGCATCCAGTTTAGTCAGAGCAAGCTGAGTCTCTGCATCTACGTCTGCATCACCTGCATCCACATTCCGACTATTGTGGCATTGCACACGAGGTCACTTCTGGAAAACTCCGGGCTCAGAAAGAGACGTATAAAGAGACAACCATTTCAGAACCACTGTGGTAACTTTCTGCCTCATTGACTCCTTGAAAACTAGCAACTCTCGGTGACTAAAAGGAATAGGGAACTTTTAAAAAGAGAGATTTAGAAAAAAATGAAAAAGAAAACAAACAAGTAGAGGAGTAAAACTCATTTTAAAAGGACAATATCATTCAACCATCCTAAGAAATTTCAAACTGAGATAGAAATGACTACAATACGGCTACAGAAATGACTTGAGACCTTTGCGAAGCTGACGGCATTGAGTTCCAAACCAAAGTTTTGTGAAATTCCAAAGTGAATGAAAGACTCACATGAGGTCACATCAGGTACATGAAATGGAGTTGAAGAAAATACCATTCATGTAGGAGGAAAAAAAAAATAGGTCACGCCTAAAGCAACAGGAAAAAAGAAATTTCAAAGTTCTCAAAAGCAATTCTTAAATCTAAAAGGAAATTGAACAATGGCCTCAAATTCCTGGAGGATAATTACAAGCAAAGGCAGAAATGCATGATGTCAGGAAATGTTTCATCATGCATCCATTCCCAGAAAATATGCTCGATGAAACAAGTCCTTAACCACACACAGAAGCAAGAAGACAAGAACAAAAGGCAAGGGATAAAGGGAAACAGGAAAGAGTGCCCAGGCTTCCTGCATAGAAGTTGGTCACAGGTGCCAAGGATAATGTCTCCTCTAAAAGGCAGGGCAAAGGAGAAGGTGTGTGCAAATGCTACATTGAGATAACCATGAGCAGGTTTGGGATTAAATCAATGTTGGCTGAATAGCAAATCAAGCCAGTGCATAAAGTATGAGCCATTATGAAAGATAATTGAAAGACAAGGCAAAGACAAAATTGTGATCAGAGCTCACAAACAGAAGCACAAACTTGCCCTCACGTAGTCTTAATAATAACATATCTACCAAAAATGTAAGTATTAAAACAAGTAAATGGTGGGAGACAAGTGTGAGTGTGTGAAGCAGGACAAGAGAAAAAAAATATAGCTAAGTTGTCAACTTCCATGATAACAATTCAATAGATCATATCTAAAGCATGTTTTTAAAGTTATAATAGAAACATGGTGTTTGTACATATGAGAATAAATTATGAAACCTGAACTAAGGTAATAATGCTAATTTTTATCCCAGAATATCACAGCTGCTTAGTGTGATACTCTTTAATCATGTATACATTTGATTATAATACATTCACTAATTTAAAACAAAATCATAAAATGCACCAACTGTGAAGAATTGGGTCAGAAAAAAAGCCAGTGTAACTTTCTCATCTTGATGGATTGTAACCATACATTTTGGTTATTTTATTGGGTTCCTTTACCTACCACCCTTCTCCACCCCACTCCCTTCCAACCACCCAACATTAGATAGGAGATAAAGAAGAATAGAGGGGAAAGGGGGCATAAATCTCCGTAGACTGCTTCCTGATGATTAGGGGCATTGAGTTCCTTGGGGTAAGTCCACTCTTCATCATTAGGATATCTCCAACCAGCAAACAGCTAACAGCAAATAACAACAGCAGCAGCAGGGACCAGAAGCAGCAGGAAAATCAGCAGCCCCCAGCCTTGGGGTTCTGGCATTTTTATACCCTCTCAAGAGTGCCCAGAATTTTAAACTTAAATTGTCTTCAGATGGCAAAAATCACACCCCTGCTAGAGCATGAGACAAATCATAGTCAGCTGGTGCAGACAATCTGAAGCAGCCCTGTACCTGACACTTGGGATTGAAATGAAACACATTCATGCCTGGGTTATTGAAGAAACAAACAAACAAACAAAAACTCACTACAGTGGCCTCTCTTAAGCATTTGAGCATTTCCGACAGCGGTGCCCACTTGTCACAAAACAAGCTTATATTTTGTTTCTCAAAGAAGTTTAAGAAGCTAAGGTAAAACTAGCTTCCTGGGCCTATGTTCACTGAAACAATGCATGTTTGCCTCGTAATGCAAGTTTGACAATCTAAATGCTTGGAGAAGTATTTTCTAAGTTAATCATTTGCAGAGGGAATCATGCCATCACTACATACTCTAGAACTACTCCTGCAAAGACAGATGCATGTTAAGCTCAGTGTCAGTCTTGCAAACAGCATCTTAAGGATAAAGACAATGATGTTCCCTTGTATGGCACCTAGGTCATGATATGGAATCAACTCTATGTATCTTGGATTCCGGTACATTGCAACTGTTGTCTTGACAGCAAATACTATGCTGATGATATTGAAACCCAGGAAAGGAAGTCTACCCAAATACATGCCAAATCAGACAATTCGGCACTTAGCATTTTAACACTCAAGACATCTGATGGTGATAATGGTCACTATCAACTCTGTCACAGCCTAGTATTTAGAAGATGCATTCAGCAAATATTCATCAAGGATCCATTTTTGCTTCAGGTCTCAGGCTTCCAGAAAATACGGTATGTGTACATTTAGTTTAAGATACATGCTTGGACTATTTCTATGTATTGGTCACAGCTTTGTAGCAAATGGTCTCAGGTCTTTCCATTAAATTCTACCCTATATTGCCTGTGTTAATCATCTCTGTATTCCATAAGCGAACTGGAGGCACTCAGTGCCTGGGAAGAAACAGTCATCAGATTTCCCACGGACAGCAGCAGAGTTACCAGCCCTGTAGGGGCACACTCATAGCTGAAAGACAATGGGAGGCTAAACCGGAAAGAACAGAACACAAGGGCATTCTGCGATTCACAGCTACTCTGTGGCATTGGAAACAAGATGTGATATGTCCTCTGCCACACAGAGACAGCCACCAGTGGTGGCAAACAAGAACTATGTCAGGTCCTTTCATAATGGTGGTGGGACAAGACCTGAGACATTGACTGATATGCAAGGCAGAGTTTTCTGTAAGGAAAACAGAAAGCCATTGGGGTCTGAGATGGACGATCCAGCTGTAAGGATCAGTTCTTGGTCACAAAATGGAAATATTTATATCTACCTTTTAATATTCATACCTACTTTTCAGAGTTGTTTGAAATGTAAAATAAGACATAGAGATCCCTAAATCACTAGCTACACTGTTGTCTTATCAGGCTCCCAGAAAACAAAGCAGTTCAGTTCCATTTCTCCACAGAGACTGCTCTGCAGTGGATAGAAGGTCAGTGAATCCAGACATTTTCTACATAGGAAATGACTAGATAGATGCAAAAGTGACACTCCCACCAGAACCGGTAAGGGACGTTGCTTCCCAATTCTCGAAGCTTCCATGAGGAAGACTATAATAAGACTGTTGGTACCCTACAAACGTGCCCGCATCTTAATCACTCATGTCTGTGACTACGCTATGATGTCATAACAGAGGGGACCTGGCCACTGTGCTTAGGTCTGTGATCTTTAGAGAACTTCTTAGGTTACCTAAGTGGGCCAACTGTAATTACGATGATTAGAGAGATGTAGGAGGCTCAGAGAAGATCTTATAATGGAAGAGGTGAATGATGTAGTCATTGAGTAAGAGCCATAAACCAGCGAATATGGGTAACATCATTAGCAGAAAGAAGGAAAGGAAGAAAGGGAGGAAGGAAGGAAGGAAGGAAGGAAGGAAGGAAGGAAGGAAGGAAGGAAGGTTTCCCTTAGAAGTATCATCAGGTAGGTGGCCCTGCCAACACCTTGCCTTTAGCTCAGTGAGATACTTTTAGGTTGTTGAATCATGTGATAATGAAATTCTGTTGTTTAAGGCACAGAAATTAGTGCAACACCATCACAGCAGCCACTGGAACCACACTCACATTCTGAGCACCCTCTGGCCTGTTCCAGCTCCCTTGTGTTTCAGAGAGATGCTACACATAGTTGCTTCGGCCAGGCCTCATCCTATCACCTTTCCCTGTAGGTGGTCCCCCATGAAGCTTATGCTCCCCTCTGACCTGCTCCCTTCTGACCTGACATTTTAAAAAAATGTCACCCTTATGAAGAGTCAGTGGGATTCGTCTGTAGTCTTTTCCTATGCCCAGATGAGTACGGCCAATTCTGAAGACATATCTTTAAAGCTTGCCAGAAGGACAGAGGTAAGCCACACCCCCCAAGCCCGGTTCTTACCAATGATAAAGCCAATGCTTTCATCTCCATCTGTCCCCTTTATCTCCAAAGTGCTTCCCACATAAAGAAAGGAGAATCTAATTTTAGGCAGTTCAGCTCAAAAGCTAGACTGAAGGCAGAGTGGAGCCTGGTGCCTACATGGAGGCAGGTAAGAGCCAGCACTTGTTTAAGCTCTGTGGAAGACTCTCACTGCTGTTGTGGGCAAGGGAGGATGTCTCCCTGAAGATGACATTTGCAAAGCTCACCCAGACAGGAATAGAGAAGCAAGCTCCTGATATATGCCCCATCTCTGTTGACACTGGTTATATACTAGGGCAGGCCGGACACCATAGGTGAGGTAGCTGGCAGAGTGTCTTTCAGGCTGCTAAGAGATTGGAGCTGCAGCTGGCATTTGAGATGCAAGCTCCTGGAAGACAAGAATCCACCCATTCCACAGTTAAGATGAGTCCATATTCTGTGTCAAAAAAAAAAAAAAAAAGATTTTCTCCAAAGCCAGACAAAATACTACAAGAACACGAGCTGGCATTTTTAGGCTTCCAGAGAGGGGAAAGCTGTTGCCCTCACATTTCCCAGTAAATTTCACAAGCTGGCACACTGATGAGTCCATCATTAAAATTCTATTTCAGATCACAAAGAATTATTCAGGGAAAAAAATAGACACGGAGAGCAGTTCTTTGGGGGGGCCTGATACTATTGATTTTTCCTATGCAGACTTGAATTTCGCTTGACTCAGAACCAGATGACGTGAATGGGAGAGATTTATCATCCCCTCATAGGCACAGAGCTAACAAAAGTTTCACATTTTCATTTTATTTTATCTTTCCGTCAGAGGAAGAAGACCATATTGACGAGAACATTAGGGACATATTGATGGCAATTATCAATCATTGCACAAAATCGGGATGTGGGTTGGCGGCTGCAGAGGCTAACTCTAAGGATTTCAGTCATCATCATGGTAGAAGGGTTGTCAAGGCTCAGCACTTGTTTTTAGGAGCAGCCTGAGGGAGCCTCGGCCCCTGAAACAGGGGTCTGTAGACCAGAGGAAAATGTGTGGCTTCAGAAGGTAGGATGCAGCCAAAGTCAGGGGACAGTACTTGTTGCCTACCTTTCGTGCCTTGGCTGACCTCAGCTTTAGACATAAAGCTAATTCAAGCCAGGAAAGTTATAAGGGGCACTAGGAACAGATGCTCTTGGAAGGAGAGTTCGGAGTCCCTGAAGATGAGCACAGAGACCATGGTGATGCTCTGCAGATGACCCAGGGCAACTGGCAGAGGGTGAAAGGTAATAAGGGGAAAGAATTAGTCCCACCCGGAAAACAGAAGGAACAGCGTGATTCTCATTTGTTTCTGTTTCCAGAGTTTCAATTTTCTGTTCACAAACATTGTCAATTCCGAAGTCGTATTCAGACAGACACCATGCTAATGCAGACCACATCTAAACAAAGCATAAATATGTACAGTCTGACTTGCTGAATGACAGGAAAAGTCTTACCATGGAAGGAGCAATCTCAGGCTGACCCTCCCCCCCCACCCCCCAGTTCCCACGACAAATAGACATTTTCATTTCAGAGACTTTAAAACTATAATGAGATTAACATAGTACTGAGGAGGCCGTCTACCCTCTCACAAGCACAAATGGAAAGGAGACTCTGGGAACGACTCCTTCCACCTAAACTTTATGGCTCAGGTCTCAGAACGCTGATAATACTGAAATTTCTCGCGGAAAGGCATGCGACTTTATGATGTATTTTAATTTTTAAAACTATTTCCTTTTAGTTTCTGTATATGGGCATTTAGCCTGCACGAATGTATGTGCACCACATGCACGCATGCCCGAAGAGGCCAGAAAAGGGAGCTGGGTCTCCTGGGACTGGGTTGTGACCCACCACGTGGGTACTGAGAACTGAACCTGGGTCTTCTGGGAGACTAGCAGGTGCTTCTAAAAGGCGGAATGGTCTCTACAGCCCGCAGAATACATCTTAACACTATAAACACATGCAATGTATTTGTTAAGTTCCTCATCCACCTTGGTGCACTATTTCAAGGCACTGCATTGGCCTCAGAATTCAACATCGAGAAATATCAAAAACCCTGCCTATTCATAATACATGGTGCCTGTTCAGTTCAAGCCGTGTGTGTGTGTGTGTGTGTGTGTGTGTGTGTGTGTGTGTGTGTGTGTATGTGTGTGTGTGTGTATGTGTGTGTGTGTGTGTGTTAGTGTTCTATTGCTGAGAAGAGATACCATGACCGTGGCAACTCTTATAGAAAGGAAGCATTTAATTGGGGCTTGCTTACAGTTTCACTGGTTTAGTCCATTATCAGTGTAGCAGCAAACATGGCGGCACACAGGCTGATATGGTACTGGAGGACCTGAAAGTTCTATATTCAGGTCCGCAGACAACAGAAAGAGAGAGGCACTGGGTCTGCCTTGGAAACCTCAAAACCCAACCTTAGGGATGGACTCTCTCCAAAAAGGCCACACTTACTCCAACAAGCCCATAAATCCCTCTCAAGTATACCTGCTCCCTCATGACCAAGCATTCAAATATATGAGCCTAGAGCTGTCATAAGTACACATGTTTGTTATTTATATATTATTTGTATACATATTAGTTATTTGTGTATATGATTAGGTATACATGTAAGTACATGCATATACTACTACATAACAGAAATGTATAATTTGTTATAAAAATTGTTTATAAATATACTTATAATTTGTTTGTTTGTAGCATAAATTAAATAACTAAAATTAGTTATATAATTTAATACCTATGAACTATAATAGGTTTATACTTATTTGTGGAACTCTGCTGGGTAAGGTTGAAGTCCGACATCTTTGGAAAGCCATTTCTGCACTCAGTCTATGCGAGTGGACTCCCTTTCCTCAGGAGGGTCCTCGTTCCACCTGGTTAGGTGACCCCCAGTGTTGTAAGGAGTGTCACATAGTCCTCAGTGAAGACTACAGGCCTGACCCTTTCCTGATAAAGAACTTGTTCAGCAAGCAAGGAAATTCCTGGAAGTACCCGACCCTGTGCTGAGATCCTAGCCTCCAGCAAATGACTTCTATTCATACCAGAAGTCATCCCGTCACCCATAGGACAATTAAGTACTATGGTTTCTTCTTGTTGTGATTGGGCCCCTTGATACTGCATGTAAATGAGGCACTGTACCACTGTGTGTAGATTACGTATCCTGGCATCCTTAGCCCTAGCGAATCAGACACATTCCCCACAATCCCTCCCTACTTCCCAAGGTTTATAAACAAAGGCTGACTGGCAAGCTGGCGCCTCCATCATGACCATCTGAGACTCCATTTATACCAGGGGGAACCGCCACTGGAGACCCGGTGGTCAGGCAACAATGGCAGGACTGCCTTTGCCGCAGCTTGGGCCTGCTCCATCACTGCTAGCTCGGTGCTGATCCCCACTGAAGCACCCACAGGGCCTGCCGGGTCTGTGTTTTACCAGGCCTGAGTCTCACCAGACCAGCCTGCCAGCAGATTTTGGACATCCGCCCGCTTCCTCTGCTCTCAAACAAAGAGCTGTAACACTCTGGGTGTTAGCATGGGCTTGTGGAGCTCCAGAGTCTCCACTGCCTTCTGATACCAGCCATCTCATTCTAAAAGAGCTAACGTGTAAAACCAGGTGGAAAACTCCTTTTCCACCTCCCCCAGGAAGACCGAGAACCTGGCCTAGTGCCCAGGCCATGAGCCTTACCCTGAGTGCTCAAAGCTGCCTCTGAACAAAAAAAAAAGGGGACCTTGGAACCTTTGATCTCAAGATCTACCTGCCCTCCTCTGGAAGCAAGCAGCACCTGGACCAACCCATTGGCAGTTAGGACCCAGAACTACCACCAGTGGGTGCTGAGTGACACTTATATGAGCAGGAAGTCCTAGAGGAAGGTGGGAGCTGGTTTCAAGAATAGTGAAGTCTCATTTCCTGTTCAATAAAAACTTGTCAATGTAGCTTCACAAGGTGGGATGGACGGTGGCCTGGGTCCCTGTTGAAGGCGCTAACTTCATTCTGAAGGCTCCAGCCTGGTGCGCTCATCAGCTCCCGGTGCTCTCTCTGCCCACCAGGGCTTCACAGGAATGTGTGTGGAACACGGACACTCAGTCTCCAGCACCCAGGAAGAACAGATTGTAATAAAGCTATAAGCCATACAGAACAGTGTCTGTGTCAGCTATCTTTGCCTGACAGCATGTGAGTTACTACATAAAACGTGTTCTTGGGCGTTCAACTGCTCCTTGTTGGAAAAGACATGCTGAAATAAAACAGTAATATGCTATTGCCTTCACCTCCTCTTACCATGTGGACACTGTTCTAATAATCCATTTATATTGTAGATTTCAAAATGATCCAACTAGGATTGAATTTTTAAAATGACTTTATTACTGAATATTTTTTTTCTAAAGTCTTGGTCAAGATTTCAGAGCTAACTGTTGCCCACCCATTGATCACTGCACACTGGTGGGGTGGCCTGGCCACAGAGGAAGAGGATGCAGTCAGTCAAGATGAGACTTGATAGGCTGGCATCAGATGGCAGGTGAGGAGGGCTCCCCATTTGTGAGGAGTAGGGGAGGGAAGAGGTGGAAAGAGGGAAGAAGGGGACCAGAGGAGATGAGTGAGGGGGCTACAATCAGGATGTAAAGTGAATAGATTTTTTTTTAATTGTAAAAGATTTTAGAGCTGAACTCTATGAGGTAGAAGGCAGCTCTGGGATGAGCCAGAAACCTAGGACAGGGAAAACTCCCAGGAATCTATGAAAGTGATCCTAGCTAAGACTCCTAGCAACAGGGTACATGGAACCTGACATGGTCGCCTATTGTAACCAGGCAAGACTTCCAATGAAGGGATGGTGATACCAACCCACTCCCAAAGCCTTTGACCCACAATTTGTCCTGCCTACAAGATACACAGGGATAAAGACGGAGCAGATTGAGGAAATGGCCAACCAATGACTTGCTCAACTTGAGACCCAATCCATGGGAGAGATCCAACCGCTGTCACTTTTGATGATACTCTGCTGTGTTTGCAGATAAGAGCCTAGCATAACTGTCCTCTGAGAGGCTTCATCCAGCAGCTTCTGGAAACAGATGCAGGGACCCACAGTCAAACACTAAGCAGAGCTCAGGATATCTTGTGGAAGAAAAGGAGGAGGGGTCAAGGAAACCATAAGAAGATCTACAGACTCAACTAACCTGGGCCCATAGGGGCTCACAGAGACTGAACCACCAAACAGACAGCATGCGTGGGATGGACCTGGACCCCCTACACACCTGTAATAGATATGTAGCTTGGTCTTCCTGTGGGTCCCCTAACATCAGGAGCCAGGGCTGTCTTTGACTCTGTTGCCAGCCTTTGGATCCCTTTCCCCTAACTGGGCAGCCCTGTCTAGTCCCATAGCAACTTGGTATGCCAAGACATGTTGATGTCCACGGGAGGCCTCCCCTTCTCTGAGGAGAAAGGGAAAGGAATGGGAATGGGAAATAGAGAGGGAGGGACTGGGAGGAGAGGACGGAGGGGAATTGTGATCAGGATGCAAAGTAAGTAAACTAATTAATTTATGAAAAGATGAAGTGAAAGAATGACAGCAGCAGGGATGCTTTAAACCCCGCCCCCTGTAAGCTATAGGGATTTGTTTCCTCAAAACAATTATTACAGAGTCCAGAGATATGCTCCCTTTCTCTTCATTCACAGCTGAAAGCCCAGGAGTCTGATTACTTTTTAATTTTTGATTTTATATTCCACACTTAACATTTAGGGATGTTTTGAGAAACCTAGATAGGTACCTCTTATCCCCCAGTCCCCCCCCTTCCAGCCCTCCCTGCCAATTGGGAAGTTGGCTGCAAGATTGTGTTTCAAAGACAGGTACTTTTCCATATATATATATATATACATATATGTGTATATATGATATAGGGATATTATATATAAAATATAGCAACAGTAGCCTGCAGCCCACAGGTGTGGCCAGCTCCCTACTGTGGTACTGACATGTTTTCATCTCTCTCTCTTTTCTTTTGGGTTGGGATTGAACCTAAGGCTTTGCTCATGCCAGGCAAGTGCTCTACCAGTGAGCTATCACCTCCGATCTTTTCCTCATGTTGAGCCATGGCTCACTATGTTTCTGAGGCTGAGCTTAAACTCAGTCTGTATCCCAGACAGGCCATCCTCCTGCCTCAGCCTCCCAAGTGACTGGCTTACAATCATGAGGTGCAGTAGGTTGTCCTCATTCCTCTAGGACTTGAGGATGCCAGTCCATCCCCGCCAGCCCCTGGCATCGTTATTGTATTTATATCCTGTGGCCAAAATAGGAGATTAGGATCTTTTCTGACTAATGACATACAGACAGTTGGTAACTTTCAAATGTTCCCTGCAAGTCTTGATTCTAGAAAGCATAAGATAATCAGGGAAATCTGAGGGGCTTCCATTGCCACCCACTATAGACCAACTCTAAGTCTATGGACAATAGCAGCCATTCCTTTTGGAGTATGAGAATCTTCAACAATATGACCTGTGGGGCTGGAGAGATGGTTCAGTGGTTAAGAGCACTGTCTGCTCTTCCAAAGGACCCGGGTTCAATTCCCAGCACCCACATGGCAGCTCACAACTGTCTGTAACTCCAAGATCTGACACCCTCACACCAACACAGATAAATTTAAAAAAATTAAATAAAAATATTTTAAAAAAACAATATGACCTGTGGAAGCAAAGTCCATGAAGAATCCAAACTTTAATTAATAGTCTCCTTAGGAAGTTTTACTTCTATTAGAATTTTCTCCTCTGTTACTATGATAAAATCACTCCAACCAAAAACACCCTGGGGAGGAAAGGGTTCATTTCGTTGTACATTTCCAGCATAGGCCGTCATTGAGGTGAGCCAGGGCAGGAGCTCAAGGCGAGAGCCTTTATGAGAAACACTGCTTGCTGCTTCCCTCTCTGGCTAACTCATAGGCTTATGTTCAGGAAACTTTCTCATGCAGCCCAGGGGCCACTTATGCAGAAACGATGCCACTCACTATGGGCTGGGTCTTCTCCTATCAATTGTCATTTAAAACAATCCCTCACAGATGCAGCCAATCACTCACTCAATGACATCCCAGCAGAAGGAGTCAAATACACCCCCCCAAATAAAATTACAAATTATAACCTACTTCAAATATGTGTAATAAAAGAACCAAACAGTCATCATGAGACATGAAACAACTGGGCATCTGTTTAAGGGGGAGATGGTATTTTGATAGTTAGGAAAATTTTTTTAGGGAATTATTCCCAAGCAGAACCTAAATTGATGAGAGGAGGATGCCACATGAAGACCTAGGAGCTACACATGTGACTGACTACAAAGAGAGAGAGAGAGAGAGAGAGAGAGAGAGAGAGAGAGAGAGAGAGAGAGAGACCTGCTAGGGATGTAGCCCTGAACCAGGAAAATGAAGTCAAGATGTAACCCAGGCTCCTGCAGCCTGCAGAGAGCTCAGTGGCGGGAACTTGAGAAGCACATCAAGTCAGGGAGTTGCCACACACAGACCCTGAGAGCCTCGGGGGCAAGGGTACAAGGCCATGGCTTGTCATAGTTTTCCCAAGCCTGTAAATCTTTTTTTCTCTTTCTTCACATTTTCAAAATTTCCCAGAACCATCAGAGTAATTAAGTAGAATAAGATATCATTCATGAACTTCCACTCTGCACAGTTTCAGCTGTGTTTCAGCCTCTCTGAACCGTATCTTGTGACACCCCCACAAGTACAGGCACTTCTGTCACCACTGCTTAAAACAAAACTATGAATTCAGTGTTAAGAAATGGTGGCACTCAGAGGAAGGATAGCAGGCTACCAAGAAGAGACTTGATACCCTATGAGAATATATAGGGGGAAGAGGTCCCCGTCAGTCACAGTCATAGGGGAGGGGAGTAAGGTGAAAATGGGAGGGAGGGAGGAATGGGAGGATACAAGGGATGGGATAACAATTGAGATATGATATGAATAAATCAATGAAATATATTTTAAAAAAGAAATATTCCAAGAACTTTTGAAAACCTTTGGCATACAGGTCAAAAGTGACTCAGAACCGAGAGAAATATGTACAAAACTAAACATCAAATACACACATACACACACACACACACACACACACACACACACACACACACTGCATATGAACTAGAGACAAGTATCTAGTAATTGAAATATTAGTCAACAACATGATTATGTCTCTCACCAACATTAAATTTAGTCTGGTCAGAGTGATAGATGAGAAACTAAGAAACTGATACAGAAGTAAAAGTGAGGGTGAATCATCTCCAGGACATTAGATTATATAATTCAGCCTTTGAAGAGTAAAAATAAAGAGTGAAAATAGTTAATAACTTCTGTCCGTGGTAGGAATTATTTATGTTGGCACAATGGTTATAATTAAATAGATAAAGATGAATAAGAATATGAAAACTCGGTATTAGTGTGAAAACTCCCAGGTGGCAGGAAATTCACAAATTATCTCCTTATTATTTTTCAATGCTTATTAAACATCCTGTTATCCAAATGGTACCATCTACAAACTTCCAAGAAAACAGAGTTAGGTAAAGGATCTGACATAGTTTATAGACTTAGAAAGCAACGATAAAGCTGCAATTTGTCATTGGGTGGCCTTCCCACCTCCCCTTCAACTCTCATTTCCAACGCAGTTTAACTACCAGCTGTCTCAAAGATACATACTGTGCATATACATCTCAGACTGAGCATTAGCACAGTCTCCAGCAACCAAAACTAAAAAAAAATTTAAAAAATAAAATAAAATAAAATAATAACCAAAGCCCGACATAGAGGCTGTAATGAAGTCAATCCCAAGGGTTTCTACATTATAGTCAAAGGTTCTACTTTTAATAAATAAAGACCTGAAAGGCACATAATGAACCCAGAAAGCAAACCGGCATGCCAATGGGTCTGAGACCTACTCCACAGTGGCTCCTACACCCAGCAGTGTCACACAGGTCAATCATCCCTGCAGAAGCTCAGGAATTCAAGGTGACCCTAGCCTCAGCCTCCTCTTGTCCACCCTAGGCTATAGAAGACCCTCTCCGCACACCACCACCACAGTGGAAAAATGAGGTCTTTGGTGGCTGTCACTTAACTGCACGCTTACAATTCTGTTGATGTGAACTGTCGTGTTATAAGTATTTAACCATAATAAAAATAACAAGGGACAGAAGCAGGACCAGGGTCTCTTTCTAAGAAATGAACATTCATGACCAGTCACATGAGGACTGTGACCAGTGTGAACATACGAATCATAGTAAGCACCTTTAACAGCTCAAAATCTCACCATAAATTACATGAATCTTAATTGCAGCTTTTAAGACAAATTCCCCTTCAGTTATGATTTTTTTCTTTATTTCAAGGGTCCAAACACACCAAATTTTCATACTAGATACAACTGAACAGAAATCAAAAGAGAACAGAGTGCCCAACCCATTTCTGCCACAGAACAAAGTCAAAAGCCTTGATCTAATATAAAACATTTTCACATGGACAGGGATGTGTGTGAAATATGCTTCGGGATGGAAATGACAGAACTGCATGAGGCTGTAAGGATTTGATTTGGCTCCTCAAAAAATAGAATGTCTTCATGAAGCCCGCAGAGACTGCCAGAGCGCCATGACAGCACACTTGACTAGTGTTGCCAGGTAAAAATACAGGATACCCAGTTGCATTTGAACTTCAAATATGTAACAATTATTTTTAACATGCCTAGGTCCCAAACACTGCATGTAATACTCACAAGAAGTTATTAATCACTTCCCTGAAATTCATACTGAGTGCGGATGCCCTGTATTTCCTCATGCTGCGGGTGGAAAGGCTGTGATGGCCCCTACTCGCTGGATGTAAGAGGTTAACGTGCTTAATGTGTAACACAGGGACAGAATGGCATCACTCCAAGTCTTGGCTTTACATTTTATCTTTCATCTAGTTCAGAGAAATGCCAGCCACCAATATAATCCCTAAAACATAAGGCCATGGCTCCCGCCATCTGCTTTTCTTCAATGTCAGCTCCTGTTTATCACTCTTTGAGGTATACTAGAGAGTCAGTGCGTCAAACTGTCCTACGTGTGACTTTGTGAAGACGGCACTATGCTTATCCTAATGTTACTACTCAGCAGGAAGTCAGGCCCAAAATTTTAAGGCACTGTCCAAAAAGCAAATGGTAACAGAGATACCCAAGGCAGAATCTAGGCAATTTGAGCTACAGGCCAGTGCTAAGCCTTATGTTTTATTAGTGTTTTGTTCAGTGTTTATCCATAGACTTAAGAAACTATCCTGAACTCAATAGCTCTCCAAACACTTAGAAACATACACCAAATAGCCTCAATTTTCTTTAAAAATATATGAACTGTTTCAAAACTATTTGACAAAATCTGGTTTTGTTTATTTTGGTTCGTATTTTTGAGACATAGTCTTGCTGTGTAGTGTGGCCTGAGGTCAAACTCAGAAGCCTCCTGCCTCAGCTCCCCAAATGCTAGGATGACAGGTGTCTAGCTATTTTATTGGTCACATCATACCATCGGTGATTAATTTTAGGAATGCAGCTAGTTCAACATCTAAAACTATTATCAGCATGGAGAGGGGAGGAAGCCATGAGTTCCCACCCCCAACTGAGGAGGAGCTACTGACAGTTCTTCTTAGGGGGTTAGTCCCAGGCTCCACATCCATGCATGTTTAGGCAGCACAAATTGGACTCAGTGGGTTATCAAAAACAGAAAAAAGAAGAAAAAGAAAACCCATGAAGTTTGAAGAGAGCAAGGAAGTGGGGGTCAAATCTGAAAAGAGTTAGGCAAAAGAGCAGGGCATGAATATCACCTAAGTATGAAGTGTTGTGAAATTATAAAAAATAAAATTTTCATATGAAACAAAACTACATTCCATGTTATATAAAAAGATCTTACTGCTTAGCCTCCTAGATTTGATAAAGAAGCCCATCTTTTATCTAATGAGCATGGAACTGTATAAAACCTACCTATAGAAAGATTCTTCTAATCTTATATCCGTGAAGAATCATTTATACCTTGTTAATAGAGTCTCTCCAAATCTCACCCATGGTCATGGTTTGATTGTGAAATTTCCTCATGGGAGCATGAGCTTGAGACCATGGCATCCAGCTGTTAAAGCTGTTTTTTGGAAAGTTGAGTAACAATTAGGAGGTGGAACCCTGATGGAGGAAGTAGGGACTATGCCTTGAGGTTTTATATCCCAGCCCCACTTCCTGTTCTAAATTGTGAATGGACCCAGCCACACAGTGCTGCCACCACGGAGCCACATGACTTGCTCATCTCCCCATGCATGATGTATTATATCCCCTCCACTATAAGATAAATAAACTCTTCTCCCTTGAGCTGCATCTGAGCAAATATTTGGTCGCAGCAACAAGAAGAGGAACGAACACACTCAGCCTTCCTGTGTCTTCATGGAGAGCTCACCAGAAGGGTAGCTCTCGGAGTGGCTACAGCTGATTTTTACCAAGTCAGCCCAGGCTTTGTTCTAATGGTTTTTCTCCTGAGGAAGGGCTTTCCAGAGCTTGTGCTGCACTGGCGTGAGTTAGTTCTGCCATCAGTCCACCATCTATTTGTTAAAGCCTATGCTGTTGCAGGCGCTGTAGTAAAGATGGAGACGAGGAAAAGAAAGAGGGAAGAAGGTAGGGAGGATGGAGGAAAGGCAGGCAGGCAATGACAGTCCTTGGTGTGAGGTGGCATATTAGTTACCTTTCTAATCACTGTGACGAAATACCCGACAAGAGCAACTCAGCGGAGTATGTTCCTCACTCCATTGTTCAAACATCTGTATATTACAATCACCCTGAAATGTTGGAGATGGACAAAGCTGCAGGTACCTGGAGCCCCTGTGAATACCAGGACTCTATGATATTCTCAGACTAAGGTGGTCACTAGTTTTGACCAGGACGCTACATTTTAGGACGTCATATGCAAACTGCTTTACCCTCATTCCAATTGGCTACAGTGTCCACAAAGCCTTAACATTTCTGTCTTATCTCCTTAAGACATGAGTATGGGCAGTGTGAGAGGTTGGAGGTGTGGTTACCTTCAGAAAACTGAAGCTTACTGTTGGGACAAGCGTATTGTCTACATTTCCCTTTTAATTAGATTGTGGTTGTCTGCCAAGAGAAAATTCTCATGTACTGTCAGTCACCCAGAAAGATAAAACTCCTGGTATGGATGTAGAGTGACTCTGAGTGAAATTCTGTTGCCTTTACAAGATTAGTTTTTCCTGCCCAAGGAATTCACTGGCCAGTTATGGAGCCATTTAATCTTGACGGGTGCAAAACAGTAATGTGGACTTGTATGAAAGTTACAGAAATTCTTGTCTATTGATGCATCTATCTTTATAAATCTGACCACATAAAATCTTAAAACTTTCTGATGAACACTACATACCGATAAAACCTAGAACAACCAATCACAAATGGGATAAAAGATGTAGGCACAGGTAACAGACAGACAATGACCTTCATTGGCAGGTAGTTTTGTCCACCATTAAAAAAGAGAAACAGCACAGTGGAAAATGAACACACATGAGAAGAAACAGAGTAAGGCAATGTTCATCTCGCTCATAATCAATGGAAAGTGCATTAAGACTAAGATGCCATACGTTGCCTAGAAGTGTGGAGGAGACCTGGATGGAGGATCGTATCTCACAGGCATAAGGTGGGGGGGGGGGGGAAGTATTGTTTGTAGGGAGGACAGAATATTACAACTTTTTGCTGACATTTTGGCATTCATTGTCAATAAGGCAACTTAAATCTCTACAATGTAACCTAAGACATACCAGGACTTTGTCCACAGATGTATTTGTAAACTTATATTTAGAAAATATATACAAGCCAGGCATGAGAGCATGTTCCTGTAAGCAGAGTAAGTAGAAGTGAATCAGAAGTTCAAGGCTATCTTCAGTTCTCAGTGGTTTGGGGCCAGCAAAGGCTACAGGAGAGAGACCCTGTGTTAGTGAGCCAAGTAAGCAAGTGAACAAGGAAGAAAGAGGAAAGGAGGGAGGGAGGGAGGGAGAGAAAAGGAAGGAAAAGGGAAGGGGAGGGAGAAAAAAGAATATATATATTATAGAACGATCACTTTTTCAAAATATAGTCTGTGTGTCTAACTAGAAAATACCCCTTATTGTAAATAGACAAATCACCCTAAAGAGCCCTGATTATATCTGATCTCCAAAGCTATAGAGGGTGGGGCCTGTTTAGTACTTGGATGGCAGAAGATGTATGTGTTAAAGCAATTTGTTTAAATGTATATATGCAGTAATGTGGTTGATATAAAATAAAATAGGATGTGTAGCTAGATAGTTGGTAGAAAGATGCTGTTGCCATATGGTTGAGCTGGGAATTATGAAGTAGGCAAAATGCCCATTCTGGGCAGTGGGAACAATGGGGTAGGAATGAGTGCAGTAACAGAAAATCCCAACTTTCCCTTTAATTCCATCTGCCTTATGTAAATTTCCACAGCAGTTATGTATTTATTGCTTTTATAATTTTTTAAATGCTCTTTTAAAAAGAAAGCACTAAAACAGTAGGCCCGGCTTAAATAACTCTTTCATATGAGAAGGTACTCCAAATTTGTGTCACATACTGAAAGACAGGATCTGGCTTTCTCTGTGGTTGCGCCATTTTTTCAAGGCTTTCATATTCTGCAGATTAAAGTGGATGAACCTGTACCTTAATTGTTTGGTAATTTTCTGCATTTGAAAATACTCTATCTATAATCTATTTAATATTTCATACTTAAAATTCTATTTCTTATGCTTTCTGACTACCAGTAACCCCATACCATCTCCTAAAACTCACAGGCCTCACTCTAAACATTCAGCTAAAACATCGCCTTTGCCTATTGAGTCCCTCTGACTCCCATCTGCCCCTTTTCCAGCTCTACATTCTCAACTCTAGCTCCAGTGGAGCAACTCATGGGCAGCTATCGCTGGCAAGGCTCCCTCATGCAATTCCTGCACCAGTCCAGCCTCAGGCAATCTGTAGTCTCACACATCAGACACATAACAAAGAAAGAAGTCCGCATGCCCAGGTCACAGCACAAACACACAAACAGTATAAAATGCCAGGACAGTATTCCCGCTCAATCCCACTAGTCCTACATAAGTCCTACATGAAACACAGAATTTAAAAGAATAACCATAAACTTTGTCAAAGAACTCAATAAGCTTAAAGATGACATTAACTAAAAATACCAACTCAGTAAACTTAAAAAAAGATACCCGCCAGTGTCCGAGTGAAAGTCCAATAAAGCACACACATATGTAGCCGAGTGAAATAAATAAGACAGCTTGGGATTTTAAAACTGAATCCAGTAAGGAGATAGAAATATTGAAGAGAACTCAAGCTGAAAATAAGATGGCTTTGCAAAGCCCAATCCAATTAGAAAACTCAGAGGGTAGCTTTACAAGAGAATGGATCAAGTAGAAGACAGACTCTCAGGCTGATAAGATAAATCAGGGCAATAAGAGCACAGGAGAAGAGAATATGAAAAAATTAATGCACACACACAAAAGGAACGTGGAACAACTACAGGACACCATGACCAGAATAAGTCTTCAAATTTATAGGCCAAGATAAAGAACAGGAATCCCAGACCAATAACACGGACCAGATCTTCAACAGCATCATAGAAGAAAAGTTTCCCCCAAACTAAGGACACACCCATGCAGATACAGGAAACACACAGAACACCAAATAGGCAGGAACGGACAAGAAACAGCTAGTGGTATATTATAGTAAGGCATTAAGAATGCAGAACAAAGAGAGTGCACTGAAATTGGCAATGGAATAACCATAAGTCACACATACAGGAAAAAAAACGTAAGAATAACAGCTGAGGGTCTGGAGAGGGGTCAGTGGCAAAGAGCATTTCCAGAGGACCTAGGTTCGATGTCCGTACCCACATGGTGGCTCACAATCTCTGTAATGACAGTTCCAGGGGATCCAGTGACCTCTTTGGGATTCTCAAGCACCAGGCACACACGTGGTGCCCAGACATGGAAGCAAACAACGCACCTACACACATGAAATAAATAACAGCTCATTTCTCAACTGAAACTATGAAAGCCTAAAAGAACCTGCGGCAACGCACTTTAAGTTCTAGAATTCCACAGACGCCTACATAGACTACAGAAAAACCTGCCATAGTTGAAGGACAAAGGAAAAACTCCATAACATAAACAAGTTAAAAGAATTAATGTCCTAAAAGCTGGCCCTCCAGAGAATGCTGGAAACAATACTTCAGGCAGAAAAGAAGAATGAGTACAGCCAGGAGGAGAAAATGCAGCTATAATCATTAAAATATAAAATAGGACTAAGAATACAATCAGAAAATTAAGCAAGCATCCATCTTTTCATAATAACTTTTAATATTAATGTCCTTCACTTCTCAAATGAATAGACAAAACTCATCTTAAAATGAAAAAAAAAATTCTATGCAAATGGGAACAGGAAGCTAGCTGACTTTGCTACCTTAACGTCTGGCAAAATAGAGCTAGAATTAGAACAAATGAGAAGAGACTTAGAAGGACACTTCTAATCAAGGAAAAAAAATTAGCCAAGAAGACATTACAATCCTGAACGTGTATTCACCAAACTCTCACACCCAAAGCATACTACTGAACCAAAAGACACGGGGGAATGCTTGCTCAGTAAGTTTTAGTTAGTATAGCAAAAGTTATGAGTTTTTTTGTGCTGAGGGTTATCACACAATGCTTACATTCTAAATTTCTAACCACAGTCCTAAGCCTGTCTGCCCAAGGCTGCTCACCTGTGAAATGTATCTTTTTTTTTTAATTAATTATTTTATTTATTCTCTTAACATCCCAATAGCAGCCCCTCCTTCTTCATCTCCTGGGTCCACGCTACCTTCCCCCATTCCTCTTCCCCTATTCCTCAGAAAAGGGGAGCCCCACCAACCTAAGCAGAACTGAGAATTTCCTCTTCCCCTGAGGCCTGGTGAGGCAGCCCGCCAGGAGTGAGTGATCAAAAACAGGCAACAGAGTCCACGTCAGTGATAGCTCCTACTCCCCTCACTCCACGTGAAACCTGAGCTGCCCATCAGCTCCATCTGTGTAGGGGGCCTAGGTCCAGCCCATGCAAGGTCCTTGGTTGGTGCTTCAGTCTCAGCAGTGCCCTCTGGGCCCTGGTTAGTTGGCTCTGTTGGTCTTCTTGTGAAGTTCCTGTGACCTCCAGGTCCTTTTCTTGCCCCCCCGCCACTTTTCTACAAAACTCCCTGTGCTTCACCAAATGTTTGGCTGTGAGTATTAGTGTCACACAGGTGAAGGAAATTAATAATAGTAAGTGATTTCAATATTTCTCATTCTCTAATAGACAGGCCACCTGGACAAAAATTAAATAGAGAAACATTAGAATTAAGTGACATCATACACCAAATGAACTTAACACAATATTCCACCAGACACACACACACACACACACACACACACACACACACACACACACGGTATTCAATAATCCATTTCTCTAAAATAGACCACATCCTATTACATAAAACAAATCTTAAAAAATTCAGAAAAACTGAAATATCTCTTTGTATCCTATCTGACCACAATGTAATAAAACTTAAAAATCAAACAGCAAATGAATCTTTAGGAATTGCATAAACTTATGAAGATTTAATAACAAGTTTCTGAAGGATGGAGGAGAAATAAAAATTCTAGAACTAAATGAAAATGAAAGTGCACCACAATCAAAACTCTGGGACACAGGGAAAGAAGTACAGTGAAGAAAATTCAAAGCTCCAAGCTCCCACATTAAAAAAAAAAAAAGACATCAAAGAAACAACTAAAACTTTAGAAAACTAAACCAAATCCAAGTCAATAGAAAGAAATGATAACAGTCAGAGCCAAAATTAATAAAACGGAAACAAAGAAAACAATATAAAAATCAACAAATCTAAGAGCTGGTCCCTTGAGAAGGCAAACAGAACTGACAAATTCTTGGTTTAGCTAAGCCCAAAAAAGAAAGCAAGCACCCAAATTAACAGACTCTGAGACGAGCAAGGAAACATTACAATAAACACCGAAGAAGTTCAGAAAGCTGAAAGAAAATTCCATTAAGTTAAAAAGGGAATTCCATTAAGTTTAAAGAAATGAACAGAACACACCAATGTTAAACTAAAAAGAGATCAACAACCAAAGCCACTGACAAATGAGAATATTGAAACAGTAATAAAAAACCCTTGGCCAAAAATATCCCCGGCCCAGATGGATCTGCAGCATAATTCTACCAGACTTCCAAAGAAGACATATAACCAAGAAATGCCTTAATTGCTCAAAAACAAAAACAAAAAAAAAAACCCGTAATGAGCCCTCCCAAATTCCTCCTATAAAGCCAGTATCGCTCTAATATGAAAGCCAAGTAAAGACACAAGAACAAAAGAAAACCACAGGCCAATGTTCCTGGTGGACATAGACGCAAAATTCTCAATAAAATATTTACAATCCAGATGTAGACACCTAGCACAATTACCATCGACCATAATTAAGTTGGCTTTATCCCAGAGAGGCAGGGATGGTTCCACATACCTAAGTCAATAAATGTAATAAATCTTATAAATGTACTTGAAGATAAAAGGCCCACATGATCATCTTAATAGATGCATAGAAGGCCTCAGATACATTCTGCATGGCCTCCAACATCTTATTTTCATTCTGCTAAAAATTGCATACTGTATTATTTCATTGTCTTGGATTTTTTTTTTTTTTTTTACCATTTTACCCATTTTTATTTCTGAGACAGACCCTACTTGCTTCCCTTTACTTGCGGACATTAGGCAGGTGTGATTTACAATCCACTCTCTGCCTTACAATATTTCACAGTATGCTTTTTCTCTATTTAAACTGCCATGTGTAAAAGAGAATTCCTGGAAAGAAGCTGTGTCTGCAAAGATTGATTGATTAGAATCACAATGATGTGGAATGCTGCAGATCCAGTGCTAATTAATTACATGATGTTGAGCAAGATGTATCTTTCTGAAAAACCATTCCTTGCCCACGTCTGTCAGAACTATCATCCTGTGACTAACAGATAAAAACCTAGAATCTATTAACTGTGCTGACCACTAACTCCCATTAACACAAAAACTAAGAGAATCATCAGATACCATCTGAGGCTATATAGGAATCTCCCATCCTGTTGTCTGTAATTGTCTGTCCAGTGTTGTTCTCCTCTTCCCTGGAGGGCTGTTGGCCACCCGTCCACCAAGGCAGAGGAACAGAGGACGAGATGCAGAGTCTTGGCAGGCTGTAAGCACAGCACACAACAAAGATCAAACACTCCGGGAACCATCTCAGGATTAGTTCAACTTTAATCTGTGCGAATGAAGTTTATATACCCCCTGGGGAGTGGGTGGGGGGCTTCTGGGACAGGCATTTATAATTGGTTGGAACCGGCACTTTAAGGATGCTTGTTTTGCATTTGGCAGCATGCTCCTATCATATGGATGGGAACACAGTACCTAATTATCCTATAGGCACAGGGAAGGCAGAGCTAGCAGGGAGCTGTGACAAGGGCCATATATCAAGTGTGGTTAGGGGTATCTATGTCTAAAAACACTCTCCAGATAGAGTCAGGCAGAGAGTAGGGGGCCCTGGCAGGGAGAGGGGGTCCTGCACTGGACAGCTCAGAGTGGCTATCCAGACCGGGAGGACTAGAACCTCAAACAGGAAGGTTCTTGCAACACTCTGGCATTTTACTGATGTATTTTAATTGCCTTGGTTTATGACTATGAATCATCATCAAATTGCTTCAACATGGGGACGGGAAACCTGGGTAACAACATGTTTTCCATGCCTTAGTATCTAAAACTTGCCTCCAGAATAAACTTTCTCTTCTTCTTTGAGGTGAGCACTGCTGTTTGCTTAACCACAGGCCTTTTCACCCCTTCTGATATAAAACCTTTCTTCTAGGGTCCTGACACATGGCTGCTTTCTGTTCCTACTTTCAACGTGGTTGCAAGTTTCCCCCTGAACCTGTGGTAGAGTTGAGGCATCATTGATGGTGCCTAAGCAGAGGGGTTTGATGCTTGTTCTCATAAGGAATCTCTTTCAGAAACCCACCAGCCCTTTTGAACATACACGATGCATTTCTTACGAAGTTACAGGAGGAGAGACAAAGAACTGGGCTCCTGTGACACTCGCTTTAGACGGCCAGAGCGAGTCTGAGTCAGGCAGCCCCATGGGAGCACGGTGATGCCTCAAGTTGTCTGCAGATGCATTTAACCACCTGCCTTGGCTTGCCTGGAAGACTCAACGTGGCTACCAGGAGTGGATCAGAAAGACAGGTGACCTAGCATCCTTCCCAGAATCAAAGGGAACAGGAATAGACCAGGGAGTTCTTTAGAAAAGACTGAAACAGCACACAGAGGGCAGGACTGTCAACACTAGAGGAGTTAGCATCTCTGAAAGGCAGAATGGGACGAGAGTAAAAGGGAAGGGTAGTGGCAGTGACAAGAGGAGTGGGAGAAAAACAGTAATGACAGAGACACCAAAAGTCAGCTATAGTTTGAAATGCCAGAATTTCCAAATTAGCTTTCTAGAAAGAAAGCATGAGGCTTCACTGACACGGGCCCATGCTTCAGGCTTTCATCTGTTTTAAGGCAGCAAATGACACCTGGGCATTATTATAAAAAAAAAAGTACTGGTCTCACAGGACAGGGGTGGGCACAGCACTGATTGCTTCAGACACACTGCCAGAGACGCTAAGGAAGCACTTCTCCATAGCATCATCCTGAGGACTGTGATGGTTGCCAACCTGACAGCTGTAGTTAACTAAAACCGCAAAATGTGGGGTTTGGGCGAGGCAGCTGTGAGGGATTTCTGCTTAGTCTAAAGTGGGAAGATCTAGATCTTGAGGTGGGAAGATGCACCTTTAATCTAGATGTTTAATCCAAATCTAACCCAGGCCACGCCTTTTGCTGGAGCCTATATAAGGACACAGAGGAAGGAAGCTTTTACCATGTGCCTGCTTTCCATCACTAGCATGGCCATTCCTCCATTGGCATTGGAGTCTTCCTCTTCAGGATTCCAGTGTATACAGAAGACCAGCTGAGACATTCAGCCTCGTGAACTGAGCAACTACTGGATTCTTGGATTTTTCTGCTCACAGCCAGCCATTGTTGGATTAGCTGGACCACGGCCTATAAGTCATTCCAATAAATCATTTTCATATGTGTGTGTATGTGTGTTTATAAAGAGAGAGGGAGAGAGAAAGAGAGGGGGTAGATTCATTCTATAAATTCTGTTACTCTACAGAACTCTGACTAACACAGAAACCATGACTGGCTAACCACAGACCTCTGGGGGGACACTTGGACTATGAAAGCAGAGCACTAACTTTGAGTTCAAGGTCTCTGGGAACATGTCTCCAGATGGTCGTGGGAGACTGTGTCTCACTTGGTGACACAAGCTATTCTTGCCCCCATGTGCTGTCAGCTGCTTTCCTCACCAGAAGCCACGCACTGGGGACCACCTGGCACTAGAATATGAGCTCAAACCTTGAGCTAAACAACCAGTTTATTGTTAGCATCCTTGGCTATCGAATAGTGTTGAACAGCCAAACTATTAGTACCAAGCATCTAATTTCAGACATCAGGGCTACGTAGGATTGTATTGTCATGCTCCAAAGGAAGGCTGGTCTCTTCCAGCTAAAGGATACAAATCATCTGAGCCTTCAAAACTAATCAGATGACTACACTGCGTCCTTCATTAATGCCAGAGTTGGAAGTGGGTGGTGCTACCATTACCTTTTTTGTACAATTCAACTCTCTGGGATGAAGTCTGGTCACTTTAGATACGATGAGATCATTATATAAAATTATTTCCTCCGCCTGCTACAAAGTCATAAAATGACCAATGTACAGGTTTGCCTTCCTGTTTCTGAGTCTCACTAAAGCCAGGTGTAAGCTACATAAGCACTCTTGAATATTGGCTGTCTGACTTGAAATCAGGAAAATCAAAGCATCAACTGATTTGGAGAACTAATAGACCTGAGAAAAGCCCAGCAATGCTAGCCTAGTATTCCTGTGGTGATCAGATGAAAGGGCAAGCCTAGTAGGTATTACATAAACAAGTAATACAAATGTTCTGGAAGGGGGCAGCCTCCTATCTTAAATAGCAGTTTTAATTTGCAATTCATCTTTGTTTTCCTTGGTACCTATCACTGTACTCTTTTATGCGCCCACGCCAATCTGCACACATGTGAGCTTGTATGCAAACACAGGCAAATTGGTTCCTCTGCTGCTGTGTTTTTCCTTGCAAAGAAAATTATCTGACAAAACAGACAGCAGGGCCTAAATGGTATGCCGAGGCATTGTGCTAGTCCCCAGACCATCCCTCAAGTGTTACATCAACAGCTCCATTCAGCTCTCGGCTGACCTCTGAGCCATCTTCATCTCCAGACTTTGGAAAATGAAGTTTCTTCCACGCAATAAAATGATGTCTGTCGAAGTGTACAATCTGCTGTGTGCTCAGAGGGCAAGGATAAATCCTAGCAAAACAGCCATGCAGTGTCTGAGATAAATGCTACGGAAACAATATATCTTGTGCTAGATTGTAATAAAGACTAAAGCCCCTTTTATAACATATGTCCAAACAAGGCTAATTCCATGAGTACTAAATAGATAAGAGTTTAGTTGGAATTTTCTCTTACTAGAGCTTTATAAATTTTTACAAATGTGCATATTTGGAGTGAGGCACTTAACGTAGTCCCATACATATACAGTGTCTATTAAAGAAATCAGGATGTTAAACATTTCTACTTTTTCAACCATTCATCATTGGTGTGTGTATATGTGTGAATGTGGGAGGGGCATCATGGGTGTGAGTGTGTGTGTGTGTGTGTGTGTGTGTGTGTGTGTGTGTGTGCGTGTGATAGAAACATTTTCCTTAAGGACATTTTAGACTCTTGAATGGTACTTCCAGCTTGTGTCCTGTGATTTTAGTCTTTTTCCATCCTGACAGGTGACCCAGCAGAGTGATTTTCCTTGATGAGGAAGACCATTCCAGGGAATCAAAACTGCTTCTTGGTAGGGAAGGGATTAGACCACCAAACACAACTTGATATATATATACACATATACATATTACATCTCAATTGTTATCCCATCTGCCACATTACATCTAGAGTTTGGCTGTGGCTTCCATGAAGAGCAGTTTACATATTACATACTCCAGAATGTACAATAACTAAATAGCTACCAAAGGATGAAAGTCTTTGAGACACTGAATAAATACCTATATAGACAGGTTCATTGTCTTAGAAGCTGCCAATTTCATTAAAGTTTCATATCACCAAGAAAGAGGTAGTTTTACCTATACCTCTGATAGAGAACTAATATTGAAAATATACAAAAAAAAACTCAAAAACAACACAAAAATGACTCATTCAAAAATGGCCCTGGAATCTGATCAGAGGGTTCTCAAAACAAGAAAAATATATCTAAGAAATATTTCAAGAAAAATGTTCTTTGTCCCAAGCAATTAGGAAAATGCACATCAAAACAACTTTGAGATTCATCTTCTCTTAGTTAGAATAGCAAATTTCAATAAATACCCGACAACAAATGCTAAAGGAAATGTGGGGGGGCAGGGATACACACACACACACACACACACACACACACACACACACACACACACACACACATATATATATATATATATATATATATATATATATATATATATATATATATATATATACATGGGTCTATTACAAGAATTTGTGAAAAGAGAGGCTATGAATCTTAAAAAAAGAGCCAGGAGAGGTATATGGGAGGGTTTGGAAAGACAAACGAAAAAGGGGAACTGATGTGTTTATATCATAATCTCAAAAAAATAAAAGAATTTTAAAAGGTATGGAAAAAAATAAAGAGGCAATTCAGCTCCCAAGAGTGTTCTCAGAGCAAACATTTACTGAGCATCTTCTATGTGCCAGGCACTGGGTTTCCCAGCATGTCAGTTACAAAGTTTCTGCATTCTGCTTTCAGGAGCCTTGTTGAAAAGACAAGGACTAATGAACACACATGACACTATAATGTTGGTACCAAGAAACAGCCATGATGGAAATAAATAAAGTTCAAGTCATGCAAAGTGATAGACCAGGAGTTGAATCCATCTGTACCTGACAAGCCTCCGTGAGGATGTGACATGAGCAAAGATTTAACCGCAGCACAGTTCCGCTTTCTGTGGTTTCTGTTGCGTGCAGCCAGGCACAAACAGAACATATTACACTGAAAATAGTTGACCATATTCAAGAGCTTAAGTGTGTGCTGCTCTCAGTAGCATTGTGAACACCTATGCTTTCTAGCATCATCTAACCATGGATGTGAGCCACACCTGTGTTCAGTGCATCTGCACTGTGCAGACCACCTACTGGGAGCCCCTCAGCCACCACCACAGCCATCTGACTCTCATCATTATGATTGTGCTTATATTTAGGTAACTTTTACTTTCCTTGATAAGGGCCTCAAAATGCCAAGGGTAATGTTGCTGGCAATGTTACACAACCTACTGTTAGAAATGTTGTATTTTTAACATTAGTTATTGTTACTCTTTGCCATAACCAAAGCAATGCTCAAACTACTGTAAATACTAGTGTGTAAAATTTATACGTATGAGAAATGTAGTACATACAAAAATTGATACACTCTTAACTTTAGTCCCAGGCCAGGAGTACAGGATATTTCCTCTGAAGAAGCCGAGGAGGATTTCCAGGATGTAAAACCCAGTCTAACCAAAACCAGTGACAAATAGAAGGAAGAGCAGATATAAAAGCTTACATATGCAAATGAGCTTTGTATATCCCAGAAATAGGGATACTACTCATGGTCATAAACAAGGGAAAGATAAAAGCATGGGGGGAAAAGGAGGCTGCGACCAGATAATGTTGGCCCTCTGCTGTACGTAAATGTAGAATTGTAAGTATCCACAGGAGTCCTGGGTGGGGTTTTTAAAAAGATTGCTGTGGCTGTGGGTGTCCTGGAAACCTGAGAAGTGAGAAAGAAGAAGCAGGTCTATGGCAAGAGTAGAAGTTAGAACTTGTAGCACCTGGGGTAAGGAAGCTAGGATAGCACTGACGGTCCTTTCTCTAGCATATTGGCTCTGAACTGAACTGTCTGTTAAGAAACTAAACTGGAAAGAACTGTATCTGTAAGTCTGGTGGTCAGATCACAAACAGAACTGAGAGGGGCCTGGTCAGAGAGAACAGCACACGGATTATTGAAAGTTATGGGACTATCTATCTAAGGAGAGAGAGAGAGAGAGAGAGAGAGAGAGAGAGAGAGAGAGAGAGAGAGAGAAAGAGGCAGAGCCAAGAAAGGCAACCCAGAAGGGGCAGCAGCCAGCTAAAGAGGCAGCAGTGCCCAAGGAGCCCCCTTTAGGCAGCACAGCCGTCACTGATGCTATCTGCTGACTGAACAAGGTGCCACAGCATGAGCTGGCTTGCTTCAGTAAAGCATGGGTACACCACTGCTACGCCACAGATCACAAGAGACCTGTGCCCTGTGGTGAGGGAGACCCTGCTTCCCCCTTTTGCTCCACCACGGACAAGTGCTGGTTGACTCTTTCACTCTGTGAATTTGGATACATTTATTACATTTTACAGATGGACTCATGCAGTGTTTGTTTCTCTGTAGCCACCTGACTTTCCTAGGCAATGCCCTCAAGTTTCATCCTTTTGGTAGCCTGTGTTAAAATATCTCTCTCTCTCTCTCTCTCTCTCTCTCTCTCTCTCTCTCTCTCTCTCTCTCTCTCTCTCTCTCTCTCTCCCTCCCTCCCTCCCTCCCTCCCTCCCGCCCACCCCCACCAAAGCTGACTAGAATATAACTTTCAGTGTCAGATGTTACTCAATGTTAGTTTAAATGTTAGCTAAACATTAATCCAAGTATCCAAGTATCCAGATATATCTAACCTACAGGTTAGTTACTGGCCATATCCATTCTCCCAGCCCAGTAAGGTCCTACACATATTGAGCCACGTCCTACTAGTTGAGACCACATGATTCTTCCTTCTCAATGCACCAGATACAACCTCCATATCTACCTCTAAATTACAGGTTTGGACCAGGACACACATCCTGGGTACCATCTGAACCCCTAGTGTCCACCTAAGCCATATCCAACCTTCAAACTCAACCAAGCCCAACCAGGCCCACACATACTATGTTCTGTCTCATCCTGTAGTGTCCATATCAGACATAGAACTAACAAAAGAAGTTTGAGATCCCAGATATCATTGGAAAGACATTATGAAAGCTCAAGGCGGTATTTCAAACCCTCCCTTCAAAACACACCAGTCCCATGGAGATGTTCTCTAATCAGAATTATCTAGATCAGTGGTTCTGAACCTCTGAATTACAACCATTGGAAAACACATATTTCTGATAGTTTTAGGAACTGCCAAGCGTAAATTTATTTTCATTGCTACTTCATGGCTGTAATTTTGCTATGGAGCAGTGCCTCAGCTCCTAAGCATTAGAAATATGTTTCCCAATAGTCACCACCCACAGGTTGAGAATCACTGATCTAGATAAACTCCAGGACACAAGATTTAAATGATCATAAATATCAAAGAGTTTGATGAACTCACACACATAGCCCCAAATCTCAAGATTACCTTTCTGGATACCACCCCTCCCTCCCCCAAAAAAATAACCCACAAAAGTCTGACTGAAGCAAGGAAGGCACTGAATTGAAGGCTAAATTCGATAAGTTTAAATACTGAGGAGAACTTAAAAATGAAGTGAAAATGAACTAGAAAAAACTCAATAACCCAACTATAAAACTCAATATAGAGCTGTAAAGTAGACTGAATCAAGCAGAAGACAAAGACCAAGCAGACAAGCAAGATACTGAAAACTTGAAAAACAAGCACAGGAGAGGAATGTACAAGGTCTGTGTGTCACCATGAGAAGGCCAAACCTTTGAAGTAGAAGAATAGGTGAGGGATAGGAATCCTAGGCCAAAGAAAACTTCCCTAAAATAAGGCAAAAACATATCTATACGGATACAAGAACACAGAACACCAGCTGGCTGAAATGGATCAAGAAACAAACTACATCTAACTGTTGTCTGCAGTGAATTCATCTTTAAAGATAGGCGCCACGTCCCCAATTTGATCACTTCCCCTTGGTGGGAAGGCAGGCAACACACAGAAGAAGGGGAAGCAGGCTGTCCAGATGAGACCTGATAGGCTGTGGTCATATGGTAGGGGAGGAGGTCCCCTTCTGTCAGAGATCTAGGGGAGAGGAATAGGGCAAAAGAGGGAGGAAAGGTGGGAATGGGAAGATACAAGTGAGGGGATAACAATTGGGATGTAATCTGAATTAATAATAATAATAATAATAATAATAATAATAATAATAATAATAATAATAATATAGGCACCAACTTAGAGTAAAAGGGTGGACGTAAGGACTCTAGTCAAGTGGGACCAGGAACAAATAGGTGTTGTCATTCTAGTGTCTGAAAAAATAGACTTCAAATTAAAGCCAGTCCAAAAAGATAAAGAAGGACACTTTGTTCTAGTCAAGGGGGCAGTTAACTAAGAAGACATTGCTATCCTAAACATGTATGAACCAGACTCTAGTGTTGACAATTCCATTAAAAGTGTACTAATGGAAGTAAAGACAGATTAATGCCAATCTCCAATAGACAGCTTATATGGATAAAAAATAAGAAGAGAAACATCAGAATATCATCCTACATGAATGGATTTAACAAGTGTCTACAGAATATTCCACCCAAACACCAAAAACTATTATTCATTCTCCTCAGCAGCCCACAGGAGCTTCTGTAAAGTAGACCACATCCTGGGACACAGAACAAATCTTAACAAATTCATAAGTATTAAAATGACTATGTATCTTATTTAACCATAACACAATACATTTTTAAATCATCAGCAAACAAATATCTAATAAGTACACAAACTCATTACTGAATGATGACTGGGTCAAGAAATAAAGAAGTGAAATAAAATGAAAATACAACCCAGTGAAACATCTGGAACACATTAAAAGAAGTCCTATGAGGGAAATCTATAGATCCAAGCTCCCACATAAAAAAAAAAAAATAACAGCAGAAATAAATCACTTAATTATGCAACTCAAAAATTTGGAAAAATAAAAGCAAAGTAAACTCAATCCAGTCAACATTAATTAAAATCAGGGCCAAAATTAACTAAAAAGAAATGAAGAAAGCAATACAAAGAAGCAAAAAAAAATTCTAAGAGCTGTTTCTTTAAGAAGACAAACAGGGTTGATGAATTCTTGGTTCAACTAACTAAAAGAAAGAGAGGACACAAATAACCAGATTCACTAAAGAAATTCAGAATATTGTAAGGAAATAAAATAAGCAAGCAAATAAGCAAAAATCCCTGCATTCCATTAAGCTGAAATATATAAATGAAGGACAAATTTCTAACTCCTAGATTCAGTCAAACCACCAAAATTAAGCAGAAAGATCAACAATCTAAATATACCTATAACAAATGAGGGGATTGAGTTAACAATAAAAAAGTATTCCAACTAAAAGAAGTCTTGGCCCAGGTGGGTTGGCAACAAAATTCTGTAAGACTTTTGTCTTGCTTAGGGTTTCTATTCCTATGATAAAATACCATAACCAAAAGCATCTTGGGAAGGAAAAGGTTTATTCCAGTTTACAAATCCCAGGTCACAGCTACTGAGTAAAGTCAGGTTAGGAACTCAAGGCAGGAATCTGCAGTCAAGAACTGAAGCAGAGACTATGGGGCGTATTTCTTACTAACTTGCTCCCCATGACTTGCTCACCCAGCTTTCTTATACTACCCAGGACCACCATCCCAGTGGTGGCCCCACCTACCGTGAGGTGGGCAGATACTCTGACATCAATAATCAATCAAGAAAATGTACCACAGACTTGCTGAAGAAACATCTGCTAGAGGTCTTTTCTTCATGTGGTTCCTTCTTCTGAAAATGACCCTAGTTTGTATTGAGTTGACATAAAAGTAGGCATCACAACTTTCCAAAAAGGAATATGCCCGATACTTCTTATTTCATTCAAAGAAATAGAAACAGAAGGAGTACTCACAAACTCCTATGAAACAAGTATTAATCTAATACCAAAGTCAGGCAAAGATGCACACATCACCCACACATGAGGGAACACACACACACACATATATGAGGTGTTGCGGGGGAGGGAACAAACTACAGGCAAAACACAAACATCCTAGTAAACACAGATCCAAAAATTCTCAATAAAATACTTGCACCACAATACAGATATACATCAGAAAGATTACACACCATCACCAAGTTGGCTTTATTCCTGAGATAGACAGATGGTTCAGTTTACAGCTCAACACAGAGAAGGCAATAAACGTAATAAATCAAATAGATCGACTTAAAGACAAAATTCACCTGGTCATTTCAACAGAAAAGTGCTGACAAAGTTCAACATGCCTTCATAATAAAAGGCTTAAGGGAGAGGAGAACTAGAAAGAACATAGCTCAATAAGATAATAAAGGTTACACATGACAAACTCATGGCCATCATCCTCCTAAATGGAGAAAACTCTGAAGCAATCACACTGAAGTCAGAGCTGCCCAATACCTTCACTTCTCTTCAAGATTGTGCTCAAAATACTTGCTGGAAAAATAAATAAGGAAAGAGAAGGATGTGCAAAATTACAAATAGGAAAAGAAGTTAAACTGTATTTGCAAGCTGAGGTGATATTACTAATAAGAGATCCTTAAAAGTCTACCAGAAAAGAAATTATATTCTGGCAAAGTAGTAGGATAAAGATCAACTTACCGAAAACACTAACTTTTCTGTACACTGACAACAACCAGACAGAGAAGGGGATCCTGGACATACTCCCATTCACAATAGCCTCAAAAAAATAAATAACTGGGAATAAACCTAAACACAGCCAATCAGAATGCAGAGAATAGCTGACTGTTGGTGCCAAGTCCCAACTAGTTAATTTATAAAAGGGCTCCTGTACCTAGGACTCAGGGAACATCGGGCAAGAAGGGGTAGAGACTGGAAGAGCCAGAGGAACAGAATGTGTGCTGTGAGAAATGTCAGCAAAGGTACATGAGTAAAGTCTCAACAATATGGCTGCCTAAACAAGGCTTGAACAAGGACCACACCAACCAACAGACATGGTGATGTAGAAACAGGAAAGCTCATAGGGCCCCACCCCAAGACAAAGAAATATAGACAACTCTGAGTGGGAGAAAGTAGTCTCCCCAAGTAAAAAGTCTCCCAATTGGTTGTCCAATACCAACTGATCCACCCTGAAATCATGCTTACATATGATGTTATACAGGCTAAGCAGATTGCTTTTATTTATGTAGGAATATACAAACAAATACACACACACACACACACACACACACACACACACACACACCAACAACAACAGTAATTAAAGCAAAAGAGACCAAAAGCCATCATTTTGAGAAAGAAAAGTTGGGAAAACAAAGGGGTGGGGGGAATTGGAAGAAAGGGAAAGGGGAAAGTAGCATAATTATATTTTAATTTTAAAAATTAAGAGTCATAGTAACACAAGTAATTGGTTAAGCTAATGAAAATCCAAAACATAAAATGTTCAAGTTAAGTGTGCAGTGAGCATGCTCAGTGTTCTGGATCAGTAAATGCAGACAATAAGAAAACAAAAGAACTATTAAAAGCAAATTCCTCAAATATTAAATTTTAGATAATACTATATTAAAACCTTAGAAAAATACATTGACTAATTATCAGAGATAAATCACAGAAAAATAAAATAAGAAGTATAGAAAGAAATGGTATCAGCACAAATTATTTAAAATAAAATTGAATTTTATTTCAAAGCATCTAACATTACTGTGTATTAAATGGGGATATTCAAAAGTTATTTTAACCTCAATTTCAAATTTAAACTCCAAACTTTTGAAAGTATATCACAATTAGAAAGAAGAGCTCCATATTTTTGAGGCATCTATGAAAATGACAGCGGCTCCATAGCCTGTTTTAAATCCTTAGGAGAATAACCTTAAGAAGGCCAAGTTCATCTATTGAAGTCAAATCACACAAATCACAAGTGACTATGTAGCCAACAGACTGGCTTTGGGGGTCAAGGTCACCCCTTGTCATTGGTGGCTGAGGAAGGAAGGAGAGCAGAGGTGCGGGGCAGTCATCAGGACGCCGTGGCTCCGAGACTACACCCTGGAGCCAGACAATGAGGCTGAGCTTTCAGATATTTTATTTGTAAACAGTTCAATCCTGGGTAAAATATCTGTAATGGGGTAAACAGTCCCAAAACAAACAGTATCCGACAGACAGCAAATCAATCACAGGGTGTATGCTACTGTAGTAGGTCTGAGAGAGCCCAGCGACAGGTTGTGTTGAAAGCTACAATATACATGAAAATATGAGTATAGGGACTTTGGGGGGCGGTATATGCTCAATGTACAATATAAACTTGTGTGAGTTTTCTTTTGGTTTTTTTTTTTATTAATTTATTCTTGTTACATCTCAATGGTTATCCCATCCCTTGTATCCTCCCATTCTTCCCTTCCTCCCATTTTCCCCTTATTCCCCTCCCCTATGACTGTTCCTGAGGGGGATTACCTCCTCCTGTATATGTTCATAGGGTATCAAGTCTCTTCTTGGTAACCTGCTGTCCTTCCTCTGAGTGCCACCAGGTCTCCCGCTCCAGGGGACATGGTCAAAGATGAGGTACCAGAGTATGTGAGAAAGTAATATCCCACTCTCCACTCTACTGTGGAGAATGCCCTGTCCAATGGCTAGATCTGGGTAGGGGTTTAAAGTTTACCGCCTGTATTGTCCTTGGCTGGTGCCTTAGTTTGAGCAGGACCCCTGGGACCAAATCTGCCTATCATAATGTTCTTCTTGTAGGTTTCTAGGACCCTCTGGATCCTTCAACTTTGCTATTCTCCCAAGCTTCTCTCATCCAGAGTCTCAATAGGATGTCCTCCCCTCTGTCCCAGTTTCCTGGTAAGTGAAGGCTTTTGTGAGACATGCCCCTTTAACTTTCTCCCATGAGGATATAGTTCTAATGGTTAAGAATAGTAAACTACAAAGTGTAGGAAATCTATGTGATGGTTCTAAAAATAACACCGAGTCCATATCTTTGCCTTATTCAGTCTGTTGTAAGGTTCCCGCCAACCCAATTTGAACTTATTGATCTGTTTGCTGTTCATCCTTCAGACTCTAGCACAGACCTAAGGCTGAAAGGGGGGTGTCCACAGAGTGGAACTGAACTGACTTAAAGGAAAGATGGAAGGCAGTTTGAGATAAAAGGATGTAAACAAGGTCAGGACTCATTGGACTTTTTCTTTTCTTTTCTTTTTCTTTCTTTTTTTTTCCACTGGACTTTTAAAGTTGTGAAAGTCTGTGATTCAAAGACTGCCCTACCATTTACTTTGTAAAAAGAAAGAAATTCAAAATGAGGAAATGCAAGAAAATCAGAATTAGACTTTTTAAAAAAATTTTTTGAGACATTGGTGGTATGTTTATGAGTTCATGTCTAGGAGATAGTTGGAAAACTGACTTGGAGCTGTGTGTGTGAGTGTGACCTGAACTGTGAGAACAGAGGAAGTGACAACAACAACAACAAATTGTCCTGGGGAGAGCACAGTGCGTGGAGAGATCTGTGGAGTAGACACGGAGGAGTCAAGGCAGACTGCAGGAGGTGGAGAGGACAGGCAGGACTTCCTCACCAACCATCCCCATCACTTCAGACTTTCACACCAGCATTTCGGAAACCATCATGGCCGCTAGACGTGGTTGTTCTCTTTGTCCTTTGGCAAGCTTTATTAAAAGCAGCGTTTTCTCCTTGTGTCATTAAGTCCTGAAGCAATCAACACTGCCATTCTGACATTACATATTCCATAAATTTAGTTGGAGCTGAGGTGGAAACTGGCATTCCTGCAAGGTACTAGCAACATTTTGTCTCCGAGAGAGAACTCTCTTTCTCCTCTAAACAGGGATTTGCTTTGGTAAGGTTTTATTTGCTAAGCCATTTTGTTGTAACCTCGGATTCTTAGTATTTTAATTCAGGCTTGACTAAAGCATTTGTCTGAGGAAAGCGGCCCAGTAGCTGGACACTAACTGTCCTGCCTCAGATGAGGAGAACAACCCTATGGAAAGGTGGTGCCTAGGAACTCAAAGGTATGCATCAAGTTCGGTGAAATAAACTAGTTCCACAGACACAATTATGGCATGCTTTTAGTTTGCATGAAGAAGCCAGGGAAAGGGAAGGACCACATCAAACTGAAAGGAGGATTAGCCATGGATGAGAAAGAGAAAGGAGACAAAGAGAAAGAGGAGGAGAGAGAGAGAGATAGAGGGGAATCCACTCAAAACGTGTTATGCCTATACAGAAGTATCATGATGAAATCCCTTTATATAATGAATATAATCTACTGATAAAAATTTTAAACAGAATTCAAAAGCAGACAGAAAAGGTACATAATATATATATATATATATATATATATATATATATATGATGTGTATGTATGTATGTATGTATGTATGTAATGTATGTATTTTCACTGTCAGGCTCTGACCAAGTGTTGTTTAATAGGCTCTGTGAAGAAACTGAACAAGAAGTTTCTGATGCAAGCAAAAAACACCTGGAGGTGTGGAAGACACTGGGTCTAGGCTTCATAGAGATTTGCTTGCCTAGGTGATTTCTAAGAGAAAGTATCCCCAAAGGATGGTACCACCAGTATCACTTAATCCTGCTTCCAGCACATTGATCCACACCATATAGCTCAGGAACACTTACATTCAGATTCATTTAAGTTTTGATCCTATATAGAAACCACCCAGGGAGGAAAGCATTTCTCCCAGTGTTAGGAGGCTAAGGGTTAATCTCAGATCCCCTGGAAGCATTTGTTACTCAGGCAGTAATAATGACTTAGCAACCAGACCTCATTTATTTAGAGAGCCATGTATCTGACACTGATTTCCTTAGCCCTTCCCATGATCTATCACCAATCCCTAGACCACATACGCATTGATTATTTTCTGTAGTCAAAACACAAGCAAGTGAAGCCAAAATCAGGAGTGACGGGAGAGAGCCATTCCAAAAGGCTGTCACTAGACATGTGCCTTTCATATGGGTTATTTTCTTCTTTTCTAGGAAAGCATCAGTACACAAAGAGAAATGGCCCAAAAATACCAACAGGAAAATGATTTTCACCAATAAAGTGGTCTAAAAGGAATCAATACACACACACCCCCATATACACTCACAAACACACACACTGACACACACACAGTGATTAGCATCAGGGTTTCTAATAGTGGTGATTTTGGGATACAACACATTTGGGGAAAGCCTGGGACAAAGCACACAGAGATTCAATCTATCGAGGAAAAGGAATAGAAATAGACATCAAAAGTAAATAGAATAAACCACAATTCAGTCTTTCATGGGTAGATAAGATAGTATAATTATTTAAAAGCAGCAAAATATTGCAAATACAGGATGTTCTAGGTCAAAGGGGCCTCTAGGAGCTTTAACAAATGCAAGAGCAAAAAGGATAGGGAAAAATCATGAAACTTCAAGAGACAGAAAACAACACAAGAAATAAAATTCACATTTTGCTAAATTCTGAATGAGAATTGCACCAAGAGAAATCAATGAAAATATTAAAGTAATAACCTTTTAAAATGTCCATAAAACCAAAGCATGTACATTTTCAGGCTACACTGAGCTTCCCCAGTGCAAGGAGAGAGAAAAGCCAAAGGATGTTTCCCCCAGTGACACTGCTTCCCTTTACTGGACGATTCCACGGAAGTTCATCCTTTCAGATTTGGCTCTAGCCAGGGAAGGATTAGAATGGTCCGGACTACTGGCTGCAGGCTTCTCAATGCAACTCTAGGCCACAGAACAGTGGTTCACAAGTTTCCAAGGATAATGGCTCCCAATCTGGGGAAGGGAAGCTATCTCAGGGCACAAATGCAGAAGTGTCAGTGCAGGTAGAGCCCAGAAGCAGAGCTGATTGATGGTGATGCAGGCCTGCCTGGGCAACCCAAAGATGAAGATGCCAAGATGAGTGGCAGAGGATGAGACGCAGAAGGGAAAGGAAGCCGAGGAAGGAGCTCGGCGCGATGAGGAAAGTGCTCTTTGGACCCTCTGCGCAGACTTTTCCATTTCCAGCAGAGATTTTGGAGGGGGGGGGAGGATTAATTTATAGTAAATGCCTAAAAGTTAAACAAACTAAAATACAAACATTTAAATTAAAATATGTAAGAAATGAAGTAATAGACTATTCTGTAGTTTGACTGAGGAACAGGCTGTAGTCGTTACACAGGGACTGATTGTAGATCCATGTAAGCTTTCTGCATGAGAGAAAATAGTACTCTATATATGTGTAGGCTGGAGAAGTAATAACAGAATTGCATATTCATCCCCCACATGAGGAATTTCCAAAGAAAATAATCCAGTTTTCTTTTAGAACCAATTATTTCCAAATATAGACAAATAACAAAGAGACCACTAAGCCCGCTGAGTATCTACACTGCGTAGAAAGAAATACAGGAAGGCATGAGCCTGGAGCTCCACTTTCCACAGTTAACCCTGTGGAGCCCTTGGACATATAAAATCATAGCTACAGACTACACTGTAAATACAACTTTTCATGTAGTCTCCTGTTTATTTTCATCCTATATGGTATGGGTTTATAGTAAGAAGAGAGTGGGCAATCCATTTTTCATAGACTAAATTCTCCATTGGTTGTGCCCACCCCTGCCTACAATGCCCCTTATATAATTGCTCATAATCCTACCCCAACAACTCTAATTTTTATGTTTATCTCTGTGTAAAGTTTGCTAGTAGACCATTAACTTTTTTTTTGACACAGGAGATATTATCTCTGTATGTTTAGTGCCTGGCCCAATGTCCAGGAACAAAATAGAAAGTAATCAATATATATTCATTATCTTAAAGAGGAGGGTATAGAGGAAAAAAGAAAAATACAAGAAAGAAGAACATGGTTTAGGGGAGGAGGGGAGGGAGAGGGAAAGAAAATAAAGATGATAATGGTCCAGGAGAGGAGTTATTTATAGGTTCAGCGTTCTTTAGGAGAAAATACAACGTGGGATAATTCCAAATTTAGTCCAGTAGAGGAAAAGGAGTCAGAAGCCAGGAAGGAGCATCCAGTGACTTGAAAAGGCAGCAGGAGATTCACAGCCAGAAAAAGACCTGTGGTTAGAAAGTTCACAAAGTAGGCTATGGTCTGTGCTGACAATGGGGACATGGGGACATCAGGCTGGAGGAGGACAGAGGAGAATTACCCAATAATGCAATGCACTAAGATAGATGGCACCCTTGACAAGAGCCAGTTCCTTGGAGAGGCCAACAGAGATGCTTCACCAGCGTGAAATTTCTGATATAACATTAACTGAGAGAGATGCTAGGAGCTGTGGAAAGAGTGGTTCCAAGGAGAGGGTGAGCAGTGAGTGAGATGTGCGTAAATAGTACTGAGGTAGTCACACACCAATAGTAGTGATGCAGCAGAGACTAGTAACGGAGTAGGAAGCAGCAAGATGATGCTCTGGGAGGGCTGATGGGAGCAAGCTGCCCTAGCTTAGAGAACAAAGATTCCCTCCATAAAGGGAGAAGCCCCATCCAGAGATATCAGAAGAAGATGGAGGAAAAACTGCTGTTTGGAAGATGAAACACTACACTGACTGCACCGGTTTTTCTTTGAAATGTGCAGGTTTTCTTTTCAGGAAGTGAAAGAAAATATTTTTTTCATCTAAAGGGGATAAAATTGAGTTGTGTAGTCTGAGAGGAAGAGCCACATTCTTTTAGATAAGATTTATATTTGTCAGGGGAAAATATCTCACTACGATGCTAAGCTGTGGTACATTCCTCTAGGGAATGCTAAAAGATTCTCTATGTAAGCAAAGAAAGAAATACATAATTTTATTTAGGACAGAAATATTACCCAAGAAACTATTATAACTGTCCTCAAGACAACAGCACCAAATACAATAATTCAAGATATTATTCCTCAGGGTAGTTAATGGTGGACAATCTCATAGTGTCAAAATAGAACAAACCGTGTGTAATTAATTCTCACAGTCTTCTGAGTTAGTGTGTGCTTTTTAAACATGGGAAAACAGAGCTGGCAAGATGGCTTCACAGGTAAAGACCCTTGCAGTCAGATCTGAAGAGCAGAATCCATCCCCACAGCCCAGCGGGAGAGAACTGGGACCCACGTTGGTCCTTTGACCCCTACATGTGTACATGTGTATCTCAGCATGCATGCACATGTGCAAACACACACACACACACACACAGAGAGAGAGAGAGAGAGAGAGAGAGAGAGAGAGAGAGAGAGAGAGAAATGAATACATTAAGTTTTTTTAAATGAGAAAATATTCCTAAAAGGTTAATTCACTTTGCACAACCACCCAATGTCTGGAAGGATGGGGATAGGGGAACTGTCTGATTCTTAAATCCTATCTGTCTATGCCTCTGTATTTTATTTCTATGGCTTCAGAAAAACCCTAATTAAGCTGGGCATAGTGGTGCACACCTGTAATCCCAGCATCTCTGTGAGTTTGAGGCCAGCCTGGTCTACAAAGCAAGTCTAGGATAGCCATGGCTATGTAGAGAAACCCTGTCTTGAAAAGAAAAAAAGTAAAGAAAGAAAGGCCCTTACTTTTAAAAAAAATCACTTTAGCTACTACTTCAAAATTTAAGTGATTCAGACATTTGAAATTTCATTTTCCAGCTTGCTAATAATCAATTACCCATAATTCCTCCCCGACTGATGCCTGGTAAGTTCCCCCATTTCTCTAATGTACTCTGCTCAGGCTCACATACCAGAAACCATGTGTCAGTTACTCTTTGCTCATTGCTGTGGCCAAATGCCTGACCAAAAGCAATTTATGGGAGACAAGATTTATGTTGGCTTCTGCTTGAAGAGGCAGAGACTGTGGTGATAGGTGAAGGTAGGGTGAGCCCACGGCTTTAGGAGCGTGTGCCGAGGACTCCCCGTACCTCTATCAGAGCAACAGGCAGAGGAAGAAGAATTTGATCTTCATCATTCTCTTCTCAACTATGCAGAATGAGCTCCCAGACTACAGGATGATAATCACTCAGGTTCGGGGAGGTTTTTCTCATTGTAGTTAATACCCTCTGGAAAAGACATCACAGAAGCCCCAAGAGCCATGTCTCCTAGGTGATTTTTAAATCCATTCAGGTTGACAGTGAAGAATAACCATCATCAGTCCATGGAAACATATCACATTTAAACCATAATATTCTATCCCTGGTCCCCAAAAGCTCACAGTCATCTCATAAAACAAAATAAAATTAGTCCACCTAAGAGTCCTCCAAGTCTCAACAGCTCTAATGTTGCCCCCAAACCCAAAGCCCAAATTCTCTTCTGAGATGCTAAGCAACCACTTAACCACTTACTACAGATTCAAAGCACAAGATACGCACTTCCAATATATGACTAAGAGTCAACAGTCCCATGTCAAAGGAGAAAAGTGGGGTACCCAGGGAAAGATGGAGTGAAAGCAAAACTGATGTTAAATCCTTTAGTTCCATGTCTAGTATCTGAAGTTCTTGGTGGGATACACTGGGCTCTTTTCCTCTAGTTCTGCCACTTTCAGCACACATACCCTCCCTGTTGGGCTGGCTACACTCAGTATGTGCAGGTGTCCTCCATGAATGCCTATAAGCCTGGGATACCCCCTGGAACTTTGGCACTGCCTCACAGCTTCATGCAATGGCCTCTCAGAGTTCTCGTCATGGGAAACAGGCTCTGTCATGTATTGCCCGGCCCCAGTGTCCTTCTGAAACTTCACTGCAAGCATTTTGCAGGTCTATGAAACTTGAACTATATGAAAAACATTACCAAGTTTTGTAGCAGTCTTGGGGTGCATTCTGACACCCCTTTACCACAGTGTAGAGGTAGAGCCTTGGTGGGTGAGCCTGAGAAAACAACTCCCCAAACAGTTGCTTCCCAATGAGCTGTTTTCTGTGGATGAGCATCAACTGTCAACTTGGCGAGGATCTGGAGTCATTTAGGAGGCACCTCCAAATTTACCAAGGAGGATCATTTAACTCTGAGCACAGCTGGGAGAGAGATGTTACTGAAAATAGATCCCCCCCATTAGTATATCCTAGTTGAGGTTTCCTCTCCCTCTGCTCCTCCTAGTTCCTTCCCACTTTCCCTCCTATCTGGATCCACTCTTTTTCTGTCTCTCATTAGAAGACAGGCTTCTAAGGGATAATAATAAAATACAATAATATAAAACAAAACCTAACACAAATAGGACAAAACAAACAAACACAAAGAAAGGAGCCCAAGAAAAGGCACAAGAAAAAAATTCAGTCTCAGAAAAGTACTTACACACTCAGGAATCCCGTAAAAACCACTAAACTGGAATTTATAATATATACACAAAATACCTATAGTAGTAAGTAGAGACTATACACATTCTCTACCCTTAAGACTAATTTGTTTCCTCAGTAAGACTCCCTTGAAGAAACCTAAATGTTCATTTGCCGGTGGTTATCAATTGCAGATTCCTTCTGGGTTAGAATGGGGACAAGCGTCCACTTCTCCTTTCAGCTCCGGGACCCCATCTGGTGCAGGTCGGTGCAGACCCCGTGCATGCTGCCTCAGTCTCTATGAGTTTATATAAACTTGAATCACGTTGATTAAGAGGGCCTTGGCTTGTTGGTGTCCTCCATCCGCTCTGGCCCTTTCTGCCTTGTCCCAAGGGCTCCTGAGTTCTGTTGGACTTGATGAAGACATCCCACTTAGGGTGGAGTGTTTTAAAGTGTCTCCTTCGCTGCATAATGGTTGGGTGTGGGTTTCTGAGAAAGGCACTAACTTACGCTTATAGCAAAATGTCATTAAGAGTCATTTAATTTTTTGCTATTATTTGGGTTTTACACTAGGCCCTCGGGCTGTCTAATCTCAGGTTCTTCCTCTTTTTAACCAGTCTTGCATATGGGTTCCATCTCATGGGGTGGGCCTTCAGTCAAATCAGCTATTGGTTGGTTAGTTCCATAAACTTTCTGCCACCATTGCGCTAGCGTACCGTGAAGGCAGGACAGCATTGTAGCTAGACACCTTTGTGCCTGGATTGGTGTTTACATTTTCCTTTGAAAGTGTGCCGAGTGCCTTCCTGTGCCGAGGAGGCTAGCGTGTGAGGGATTTTCTAAAGTAGGTTAGCTGAGATGGTAAGATCCACACTGAAAGTAGACAACTTCTTCCCTGGGCTTGGGTCCTGGCATGTAATAAAAGGGGAAACCTAGCTAAGCCAAGCCTTCCTCACTGATTTCTGAGTATGGGTGCATTGTAAGGAGATGCGCTGCATCCTCACGCTGGGAGCCACAAGAAGCCCCTTCTCCCTAAGCTGCTTTTGTTCATATGTTCATATGATGTTACAGCAACAGGAAAAATAACTAAGGCATCCTGTCATCAGCTTTTCTCAGGCCAGATTCTCTTTTCAAATGAACTTGCACTTTAGACGCTGAAGCTTTCGACAGGTTGGGTTTTGCCCTGGGTTTGTCCTTCCTTTATTGTTTCAGGGAAAGTGGGAGATTTCTTAACTGCTAGTCGCTTTAGCATTGCAAATGTTTCCTCTGTGCTCTCCAGTCCAAAACTTTATACCTGATCAGAACTGGAAAATCCTCAGAGCCACGGTACTTCACTGGAGGTTATAGTTTCTCAACACAGATGTCTGCATTAAAATCGTAGTTTCTGTTCAAGGTAGCTGACGCAGCAGGTGCACAGTTAAGTGCTGAATTGAGATTTAAAAAAAAAAACTCTTTCCTTCACAGCATGTCAGAAACAACAAAAACATAATCATAGAAATGTAAGTCTTTGAAAATAATCTGCTAGTGATCTGGCATATGTCAGTTGAAGAGGGATCAGTGAGTTCCGTGCTAGCCTAAGCTCCATAGAAAGAGTTTACATCAAAAAGAAAAACATAAACATTGTAACTACAGTGACAAATAGCTATCATCCAAGTACTTAGGAAAGTTGTTGGTGTTGTTCTAAGAATTTTCACTGAAATCTAAGTGTCTGTGACATGTTCACAGTCTACATTTCTTATAACTTCATGAAAATGACTAAGAACACATAGTTTAGTGGGAAGGATTTTCAAATATTTCATAATAAACACATTAACCACAATAGATGTTAAGACTACCTGAGGGTGACGACAGTGAAAACTCTGTCTCTTTGGCACATGCTTTCTGATGGTCCAAAGTCTAGTCAAGTCTGAGCTAATGGTCAGAGGACTAAGTGGTGGTACCTGGGTAAGACATTTCTTATCTGAATGTCACAGCCCACAAGAACCAACTATATAAAGTGCCCTGAGGCAATTAGAAGAACAGAGTCTCAGAAACTAAACACCAGAGTGACAGGTTCAAGGACCAGGACATTGAGTGGAATGCTGACAGCTGTTGGGGTGTGTCTAAGAGTGAACTACAAGCAAAACCTAGGTTGATCAAGGGAGTGGAAAATAACTAAATGTCTTTCCTAATAAACCAGGTTTATTATTATATAAAATATGGGTGAGTTTTAGAGACAGGCTAAATGCCACAATTATTTGTTCTCTACTAAAAGAGAGAAAGCATCAACTTCAAATTTCCATTAAAAAAATAAAGAGATGAACTCCCATTACATGCCAACAATTGTCAGTTGTCAGATCATGGTCCAAGAACGCAACTGTATGAGGGGGAATTCTGATTACATGTGAGAAGACTCCAAGGAAACAAGACAAGTCTTGTGACTTCAGTTTCTTTAAAAACACAGAATTGTCCTTGGAATTTGCTTTTGTTCCCCTCCTAGGCGAGCAGCTATGAGTGAAGGTACTTCGGATTGTTGGCTACACCTGGCTACTATTTGTTTATATGTGTGTTAGTTAGGTTTTTATTGCTGTGTATAGACACCATGACCACAGCAATTCTTACAAAGGAAAACATTTAACTGGGGCTGGCTTTCAGGTCAGAGGCTTAGTCCATTATCATCATGGTGGGAAGCATGGTGACACATGAGCAGACATGGTGCTGGAGAAGGAGCTGAGAGTTTTACATCTTGATCCACAGGCAGCAGAAGGAGACTATGTGCCATACTGGACATAGCTTAAGCATAGGCGACCTCAAAGTCCGTCTCCACAGTGACACACTTACTCCAACAAGGCCACACCTACTCCAAGAAGGCCATGCCTCCTAATAGTGCCACTCCCGATCTATGGCCAAGCATTCAAACACATGAGTCAATGGGGGCTATATCTATTCAAACCACCACAATATATGTCTTTGTAAAAACATGTTTGGTTTTTCTTTCCCCCCACATGTATCTTGTCCTTGGGATTGCATACATCTTGAACTCACGAGAACTTTACTCATGTGACCTTTCTTAACCCTCAGAGTATCAATTGTCTGATGATCTGAATAAAGTTGGCTATTGCATAAGACTTTAGTTCCCTTCATTTTTAGGCTCCATTAATGTGGGGTTCGCTGTGCGTGAGTTAAAGACCCAAAGACTCGATCCAGGCAGTGGTGGTACACGCCTTTAATCCCAGCACTTGGGAGGCACAGGTAGGTGGATTGCTGTGAGTTCGAGGCTAGTCTGATGATCTACAAAGCGAGTCCAGGACAGCCAAGGCTACACAGAGAAACCCGGTCTCGAAAAACCAAACCAAACAAACAAAATGACCCAAAGACTCAAAGACCCCAAACTACCCTTTGTGTGTCCTTCTTGAGGGCATTATAGGATAAACCATGCCCCTGAATCCACCATTACAGGACACTCAAACATCCTTTATCTGCCCTAATTAATGCAGAAGGAATCATAAAAACTAACAACAAAATTGCTCACAAGCAGACAAGAAAAAAATAACTACACAATATTTAGAATCAAAGTGGCACTAGACTTATGATATCAGTAATGGGTGTTATAAGACAGTGAAGTAGAGTTGTCCAGCAACCAAATGCCTGTTTGTATTATGTTCATGAAAAAAAAAAGACTATAAAGCAAACAAGGATTTACAGAAATCTAATTAATGCAAAAAGTATGTCAGGGCTATAAGCAGAAGCACTAATGTTTTAAATTATTATGTAAACTATCTCCTGAAAACTATAAATTCAAAGCAAGCCTTAAGAAAAATAGCACATAGGTTATTTATGGAGTTTGACAAGCTATTTCTAAAATATACACAAGAGTGAAAATAGGCAAAAACAAAAAATGAAGGGAACATGACTCAGTAATTTGTTGTTTTTTTTTTAAATCTTCATTTCATATCAGTATAGGAAACTTATATACTTACTAAATATCAAAACATTCTACAAATTTATACCATGTAAAATGTTATCCTGCCACCAGAATAAGCTTATAAAACAGCACAGGAAACACAGGTAAGTATCATATACAAATGCAATCCAGTCCAAGGCAAAGGTGATACTCAAATAATGAAGACAAATTCGCATTTAGATATTATGGTGAAAATTATTAGTGGCTATTTATGAAGTTGTTAACCCACTTCCTGTCATTATGACAAGGCAATATCAGAATATGTAAGAGTGCCAAGTGCTATTTACAGAACAAAATAAGCCTTTACAATATTGTGGCATGAACACCCTCCCCATTTGGGGCAGGAAGTCTGGAAAACATGTATAAGACAGAGATTTAGCCTCATCAAATTTATATTTTCTGTGTATCAAACACAAATATTTTGAAAAATAAAGACCAATAATGACTGGAAAACAAAGCTTACAATATTTTGACACAAAGAAGATAGCCAAGAGGGACCATGCTATGCCAGCAACATGGATGGAACTTTCTCACATTTAACACATGCATCAGCTACAAGTACCTTAGTAGGAAAGATTCTTCTCTGTTCTTCCTGTACTAATACTGTTTTCAGAGATAACTAAACCATTCAGGCAAAAAAAAAAAAAAAACTCTGAAATTATTTTGGACTTCATATTATCCCTGGGACCTAAGCCTAGCCAGAGACTGAGATTAATTACATTTCTGCTCTTTTTAAAAATAAAAATCATGGCTGGCAAGATTGCTCAGTGGTTAGAGATGTCTCCTGCCATGCCTGACAACCTATGTTTCTTTCCTAGAACCTACATGATGGAAGGAAAGAAGAACTAACTCCCAGCTGTCTCCTAACCACAACATATGTATATACATGCCATGGAACATGCATATATACACACACAAATACAACTAAAATCTTAAATTGTGTGTGTGTGTGTGTGTGTGTGTGTATGCGTGCGTGTGTGCACATGACTGAATAAAAACTCTCAGTTTGAAGATGAGATGTGAGACAGAAACAAAGTGTCTTTCCAACAACAACCTGTCACCCCTTACCCTCACATCTCCTGAGCCCATGTAAGGAATCACAGATTCTACCCTGAGGCTATGTAATATAACATAAGCTAAAAGCAAAGCAAAAAGACAGCTTACATCTACTGCTAATCAAAGAAGTGTCCACAACATATGACTTCCCCCTCATGTATACTTCCACCGGCTTCAGTGCCAACTTCAAGTTTAAGATGTGCTCTTGTTTCTCTGTGGCCAGCTCTACAGATGGACAGTGGCGCTAAAGCATACATATATGTATGTGTGTGTGTTTATGTATGTATATTGACTTGGTTTTGTTTTTTAACCTGATAAAACATAATTAATAAGGGAGCAGGAGTGGAGTTAAAAATTGCGCCCCTACTTTCTTTTTTTGTTTGGTGTTTGGTTTTTTGTTTGGTTGGGGTGTGTGTGTGTGTGTTGTTTTGTTTTGTTTTGTTTTTAGACAGGGTTTCTCTGTGTATGCCAGGCTGGCCTTGAACTCACAGAGATCCACCTGCCTCTGCCTCCCAAGTGCTGGCATTAAAGGGGTGCACCACCACTACCCGGGAATCCCCCCACTTTCAGTAGGCACAAACCTAGATCCGATCTTGGCCCCAAATCAAAACTATTCATAAACAAAAATCTTTGCTCATTAATTTTGCGAAGAGCATCAAAATGATGTACCTTACTGTCTTGGTTAGAGTTAACTTTTCTGTGACAAAATACCATGGCCAAAAGCAACTTGGGGAGGAAAGGTTTGTAGGGCTTGCACTTTCACATCGTCGTCCATCACTAAAGGAAGTCAGGAGAAACTCAAGCAAGGCTGGAACATGGAGGCAGGAGCTGATGCAGAGGCCACAGAGGAGTGCTGCTGAATGACTTTTTTGCAGAACTCTGGATCATCAGCTCAGAGATGGTGCAGGCTTAGCCTTTTTTTTTTTTTTTTCCTTTTTCGAGACAGGGTTTCTCTGTGTAGCCCTGGCTGTCCTGGACTCACTTTGTAGACCAGGCTGGCCTCGAACTCACAGCGATCCGCCTGCCCCTGCCTCCCGAGTGCTGGGATTAAAGGCGTGCGCCACCACGCCCGGCTTTTTGAAACCTACTTTATCAAGGGTTCTTAAACACTTCTACCTCCCTTCTAACCCACCAATCGGAGGTAAGGAAGAAAGAAAGCTAATAGAAAATGGGTTTGTGGACATGTTTAGAAGTAGTTCCTTTGGGCAGTTCCACTGTGTGTTGTCAGGACACCAGCGGTCCAGTCCAACAGCAAACACCAAACAGCAACACGAATCACTAGTGATACCATGATCCAGCAGAAACTGCAAGGCTCCACTGGATCAGCACAAGTGGCCAGAATCAGCCAGAATACCACAATAAGTTCTCTGGCACGTTTCTCTCTACAAAGCGAAGACCAGCAAAGCATTGCATGGGGTAGCAATGCAAAAGCCTTGTCTCACTGTCTGTGAGGTTCTATTTATACTCTTTCTAAACATCACGCGCCCTCTCACAAGACAGCTTCCGTCAAAACATCACATGCCCTCTTAAAAGGCAGCTTCCAGAAAAGCATCACATGACACAACTGAGTTTCTTAACTATACCAGAAACTTCCACTTCATAGCCCCCTTTCTGTTTTTTAAAAAAAAAAAAGGTATTTTTCTCTAACATTACTATCTGTACACAATAGAAATAATTATTAAAACAATAAAACTAGAACTTTACATCACATTTTACAATTTACAATATAGCAAACAATAGTCAAACAAAACAACCTTAAATTTCTATCAAGATACATTAATCCATACCAAAGTAAAATATTTAAAACTAGTAGATTCTACTTTTTATTTTTAAAAAATTATTATTTAATCATTTATTGTTGTCATTATTATTCCCCCTTCACCCTCTTTTTCCCCATCATTAGATAAAAGAGAAAGATAAGAAAAAAAGAAAAATAGAGGAGTGAGATCCCTGATTTAAACTTTATTTTGTTTCCTCCCTGACCATAACTAATAACAACCAACCACCCTAGACTATAACAACCATAACACTTCAAATGACTAAAAATATCCACCCCATCTTTTGGGAGTAGGAGGGTCATCTTCATAAAATTAATTGTCTGGAGACAAAGATATTTTTTAGGTAGTGTATTAAAATTGGGATATTGGCCAAATCTCAGGAAAGGTAGCTGTATCTTTTTCTGTCCAGTCTCTGTGTTGTCCAGGCTCTGGGTTGTCCAGTCTCTGTGTTGTCTGTCCAGTGTTTGTGTTATCTAGTCTCTGTGTTGCCTGTCCAACCTCTGTGCTGTCCAGTCTCTGTGTGATTGAGCTAGCCTATTTGAAGTTGATTTGCATGCATATCTTGGAGAAATCAGTAATTGAGACAGTCTGTGAAAGTGAATCATCTAGGATATTTGCTTTATGAAGACATTCATGCCTCAGCTGATAAGAGGTTTTCCCTGGTTAGATCTAATCTTTATAAGTTTTGCTAGCAACCATATTTTTTATTCCTTGTAATTCATAAGCATAACCACATCCCCATGTTAAAACTATTGCAGAATTCCATTCTTATGTCAACACATTCTTATAGTATATTGGTTGGCATAGTTCCTCATTTTTTTTCGATAACTCAGTGTCTCTCAGCTGCTTGTTGTTTCTTTTCTTTTTCACTAACATTAAGAAAATTTAAGTTATCAAAGCATTATTTAGTCTCTTCCTGGGGGGGGGTTGCTCTTCCTTTTTGTTTAATAAGCATCTCTTTTAAGGTATTGTTGGCTCTTTCTACAACTGCTTGTCCTGTAGGATTGTATGGTAAAGCATGTATAATATGCTTTAATATGCAAGTAATTGCTTCATCTTATTGGGTACATATGAGGAGCATCATCAGTCTTAATTTGTGTAGGTATCCCCACAGTTTCCATTATTTCCAATAGCAGTGTAATTATACAATCAGCCTTTTCAGAACCTAAAGCAGTTGTGCATTGAAACCTTGAGTATGTGCCAATGGTATGGTGTATAAAGCTTCACTTTCCAAATTCTACAAAATGAAAACCATCCATCTGCCAGATGCCACTTCTTTTGGTACCCCTAGAATTACTACTAACAGGTAATGGAGTTTGGTTGTATAGAGAACATGTAGGAATCCCCCACCCTTGGTTTGCTGCCAAGTGATAGAATTTTTTTTCTTTAAACCTTTCCTGTTAACATGATGTTTCTCATGAAATGTTGAGGCTTCTAACGTATTTCCTATTCGTAGTTGGTCAGTTTCCTCCTTTTTTTTTTTTTTTTTTTTTTGCACCAATGGACCTGGCAGACCTATATAATACTGAATATGACTAATATACAATGGACGGTTTCTACTTACAATGGCCTGTTGCAATTGCATAACTAACAAAGTTAATTCTGAGTTATCAAGAACAAATTCAGCAGTTGCTAAATGTAAAACAACTCTCTCTTCACATAAAGAATCCATAATCATATTAAGAGACTGAGAAGAATCTAATAATACCCTAAGGATTGCGTACAATTCTGAATTTTGAACTGAAGTATATGGACTTTTGATCACCTTGCTTATTTTGTATGATTTATAATCTACCATCCCCATCTTGTTTGTATCAGTACAGAATGTTGGTGCCTCTGGAATTGGTGGGTTCTCTTTTTATATAATAAGTGGTAGAATCCAAATAGTTATTTTTATAAATTGTATACACTTGCTTTTCAGATGTTTGTTATTAATTTCTCCCAAGTAATTACTATAAGCTCTTTGCCAATCTTCATCAATCACCCATAATGACATAATATCAACATTAGTGAGAGGTACTACAATTTCAGCTAGATCTGTTCCTTATAATTGACATAAGTCTTATTCAACCTTTTATAATTAATTCAGAAACCTTTTCTATATATGTCTTCAACTTTTACTTTGTTTATGAGCTAAGAAAATCCATTCTATAATACTCTCTTCCCCTTGCATAATGAGCCCAACAGGGGAATGAGTTGAAGGCAAAATAACCAAAATACAATCAAGTATAGGATCAATTTGATCCACATATGCATCTTACAGTCTTTGTTCTATAAGAGTTGACCCTTTTTCTGCCTCAGCTGTTAGATATCTTGGACTGTTTAAGTTTGAATCCAGTTAATCCAATTGGATTAGTAGGCCTCAGCCAGTTAGTATCTCCCATTAATTTTTTTTAATGTTAAGAGTTTGCAATCGGTCCCTATAAATCTGTACCTTTTGTGGTTGATTTTTTTTGTTGTTAACTGTTTTTATACCCCAAATAGCCAAGTGAATCTTTTCTTTGTACTTTTTCTGGATCAATCTGTAACCCCCAGCATGACAGAATTCTTTGCGTTTACTTAAACATTTTCTCTAAGGTATCTTCATCAGAATCGGCCAACAAAATATCATCCACGAAATGATAAAGGATAAATTGAGGAAATAGCTTATGAATTATTTCTAACAGTTGTCACGCAAAATATTGCCCTAAAGTTAGACTATTTAACATTCCCTGTGGAAGTACCTTGAACCACTGTTGATCAGAGTAGGCACTGAGAAAGCAAACTGTTCTCTGTCCTGCTCATGCAAGGGTATTGTGAAAAACAATATTTCAAGTCAATTATTATTATAGGCCGTGACCTAGGTAACAAAGAAGGTAAAGGAATTCCAGGTTGCAAAGAGCCCATTGGTTGAATTACTCTATTCATTGCTCTTAGTCCATTACCATTCTCCATTTTCCTGATTTCTTTTTTTACAACAAACACAGGGGAATTCCAGGGGCTGGTAGACTCTTCCACATGTTGAGCCTCTCGCTGTTCTTGCACCAGTTGTTCAAGTGCCTGTACTTTTTCCTTTGTTATGGACCACTGCTCTTGATACACAGGTCTGTTTCATAACCATTTCAGGGGCAAGGCTGTTGGTATTTCAGCAGCGGCCTCTTTTTATAAATGTGGGAACCCAATCCCTGTTATGTCCTGTGTTCGGACAATGGGCATACATTGTGGTTGTTCTTGGGCACACATTCTGATTGTTCTTGATCGCTCATATCAATACCTTCTCCAGGAGCACCTACCATAGCACCCCTAATTTCCCCATCTGCTGTCCCTGGAATTGCCGGGATATTAATGGAGTACCTCATTGTTGTAAAAGATCCTTTCCTCATAAGTGTATGAGCATGTCAGCTACATGAGGTCCCTGTTTGACCTTCTGGTCCCACATAGTTAATCCATTAAACACTTTGTGTTATTTGTCATAATTTACCGATTCCTATAAACTGTGTGCAAACCTTCTAAAGTGGCCAATCTGGATTCCAAGACTTTCAGGAAAGTATACTAACATCAGCTTCTGTATCTACCAAATCTTCTATTTCAACACCACTCACTTGCACCATTAAGTTGGGTCTCTGATCATTAACCACTATTTTCCAGAACACATATTTTCCAGTGTTCTCAAACGCCTCTGTTCTTTCCACTGGAATGGCCTTGCCTTGATGTAAGGAAACAATAACAGCTGAGCAATTCTATCCCCTGCATTAATTTGCATCTCCCTTTTCAATTTCTTCCTTGAAATCCAGATTTTATAATACCTGTATGCACAATAAGTCCTTGAGAAGTTAATCCACTTCTTCCCAAGATTATTCCTACTGTCCCTGAAGGTAAAGGACCATAAACACCAATAGTTACCTTGTAACATTCAACTTTGGGGATAGTGTAAGAGGCATGTCTATACCATATATAAGATCAGCAACTCTTAGTTTTTACTGTTTTACCTGCTTGGTACCTCCTGAATGACCAAAGGAAGATGGCTTGCATTGCTTGCTGCAGGGCCTCAAGCTGGCAGGCCCCTCTGTTCATTTCCCAATGACAAGAGGTTACCTCATATTTCTCTCTTGGACCTACAATCCTTAGACCAATGTTTGACCTTTCCACAGTGGCTATAATACCCTGGAAGCCTTTGTGTTCCATTGCAGCCAGCAACTGCTTGTTCTCTTTTATGAATACCATCTTCTCCAGAGTCAATTCACCTGCTATTTTGAGCTCTGAATTCTCTAGCCTTACAATTTCTTTGGAAATGGCCAAATTCATCACAGTTAAAGCACTGGGCATTTTGATTCCTGAGACTTCTAGTTACAGTTTGCCCTGTAATGTGGGGCTGATGCTTCTGACAGCCAATACCAGTTGTCTCTCTTATCCATTTGTTTATTGGGACTACTCTTGCTTTCAATGGTCTAATTGCTCTCTTACATTCAGTATTTGCATTTTCAAATGCCAAGATCTATATCAATGACTTTCTAGTTTCAGAGTCTGCTGTGCCTCTATTTGCAGCTGAACCTAATCTCTGTAAGAAATCAGTAAGGGCTTCTGAGGGGGCTCTGTATTATTTTAGTTAATGAGGTGGATTTTTCCCTTCGGCTCCTCAACCATCTCCCAAGCTTTTAGAGCTGCAAAACATTGTTAAATTATGACATCATCATATTGGATTTGTTCTTGTAGGTCAGCATAATGTCCTTTGGTATTTAGCAACATTTCTCCCCCTTGCTATAGTATGTTGTTCTATTTTTGTGGCTTTGTGCCTCCACCATGACAATCATTGTAATTGTTGACCAGCTTCTAGAACAACTGACACCAATCTCTTTGAATCTTGGGGAATAACTCTATGTTGTGTAGCCCAGCTACTTAGCACTTTATTAACAAATACAGAATGCAAGCCATACAATACCACAGTTTTTCTAAATTGCTTTAAATCTAGCATTTCTATTGGACACCATGTCAACTCATTATAAGCATGACCACTATTGTTAGCAGGCATATGCTGCACAAAGACTAGGAAGCCTAATGGCGCCTGTGTAGTCCCAGGCAACTCCTCCAACAGCATATTTGTCCCTGTACCCTTTGTCCCTGTACCACCTTCACTCTTCCAGGGCCCTTGTCTCATGGAGGTGCTCTGGGCACCAGGCGGTGAAAGTACATGAGGCAGGGCAGGACAGCAGTCTGCCTTTTGGCCTAGTTTGCATCCCTTTTTTATCATGTGGTAAATTCCAGGTCTCAGACACCAAGCCTGAACCCTATTTTTCTCCTCCCATGGGCTGTTTTTCTTTCCAAGCACTTCCACCCTCTATCCACAAACTCTCTAAGTGCAGAGACAACTCTACAATCCTTTCTAACACAAAAGAATCAATTGAAAACCTTCTGAGTTTTTAGCCACCACACCCCAAACCTTTTTCAAAATGGAATATATGAAGACTCTGAACCAAAACCAGAAAACCTCCTCCAGAAGCAAGGCAGGAAACCAGCCAGTGGCAGTAGCTGCTATTTTGCCAACCTCCTTAAACAACATTTCCATAACATCAAAACCTACTGGTTCCTCTACTACATTAGAAGCAAACTTACCCATTATGCCCAATCCTCATGGCCGGGCACCACCTGTAGGCTTAGATTTTTCAAAACATACTTTACTTAGGGTTCTTAAAAGCTTCTACCTTTATTCTAAACCACCATCCAGAGATAAGAATGAAAAAAAAAGTTAATAGGAAAAGGGAGTTGTTGATCTGTTTAAAAGTAGTTCATTGGGGGCAATTTCACTCTTTTGTTTTCAGGAACCAGCAGTCCAGTCCAATAGCAAACACCAAACAGCATCATGAATGATTAGAGGTGGCACCATCCAGCAGAAACTGCAAGGCTCTGCTGAATTGGCATGAGTTGATAGAATCAGGCAGAGTATCACAAGAAGTTCTCTGGCATGTTTCTCTCTACAAAGTAAAGACCAGTGAAGACCAGCAAAGACCAGAGAACCATGGCATGGCGTACCAATGCAAAAGCTTCATCTCACTGTCTGTGGGATTCTATCTATATTCTTTCTAAACATCATATGCCCTCTCACAAGACAGCTTCCAGAAAAAACATCACATGGCACAACTGAGGTTTTAAAGAAACCAGAAATTTCCACTTCAAAATATCCTCATCCACAATGGATGGGGCCCTCCCCCATCAATAACTAATTTAGAAAATGTCCTACAGGCTTGCCTATGGCTTAATCTTGTTGAGGCATTATCTTAATTGGGGCTCCCTCCTCTCGGATGACTTCATCTTATGCCAAGTTGACATAAAACTTGCCAGCACACAAACCAACACACTATATAGAATATGGGTGTGCACATTGAAATCACCTTGAAAGTTCTATAAAAGCACTGGTGCCCGGGAATCTAATCTAGTTGGTCTAGTGGGCAGCAAGAGAACAAAGACTTTTTTTAAAAAGCTTCCCAGATGATTCTAATATATTCGAAGTTAAAAACCACTGCCTTAGAAGTTAAAATGTAAACTCTTTGGTGCACTACAGAGATACTCAGTGATGGGTTATATAAAACAAACCACAGAAAGAAAACAAAAGAGTACATATGCAAGGACAATGGACTGTATGCAAATATCATTAGCAGCATTAAGAGGACCCAACAAGGTCTAGAGATAATAATAAAAACACCATAACCTATGTAAAAGACAACACTACACATATGAAAATGAAAGATGATACACCCAGAATCTGGTCCATTTTTTAAGACAGGCAGGAAGGAGAAGAAGAAGAAGAAGAAGAAGAAGAAGAAGAAGAAGAAGAAGAAGAAGAAGAAGAAGAAGAAGAAGAAGAAGAAGAAGAACGAGGAGAAGAAGAAGAAGAAGAAGAAGAAGAAGAAGAAGAAGAAGAAAAGAAAAGAAAAGAAAAGAAAAAGAAGAAAAGAAGAGGGGGAGGAGGAGGAGAGGGGGAGGAAGAGGAGGAGGAGAGGGGGAGGAAGAGGAGGAGCAGGAGGAGGAGGAACCCATGGAGTACTTATATCTTATATCATTGGGCCTTTTACTCCTGGCCTCCTTTTCTAAGTAGTATTGTTATCCCTATTCCACAATGGGGAAGCTGCCTTAGAGACATAATAATTTCACCAAGGTTACCTATACCCCACACTTGCACTGAAAGTTCACATCTGTTCAAACTTCACACTCTATTTTGTCCAGATTATTAATGGAATTACTAAAAACAGACTTAAAATTTATCAATGTGACAACTACTTCTTCCCATGAGATACACTCGCACCCTTGCCATGTAACTGCACTTGGCTCATTGCTCAGTGTCTGGATGAGGTCAAAAAATTATGGTAATGTGATTACTAAGGCCATGCAATTTTACATTAAACCTAGAGTTGCCATTTTAAGAGAGTTCATTCTACTATAGAGAAATTCACTAGATTTCCTTTATGCTCTGTAAGGATGCTAGATTTATAACTTAGTTTCCCTTGATCATACCATGGATGTTGTTTTTTTGTTGTTGTTGGTGGTGGTGGTGGTTTTGTTTTTCTGTAGTTTTTTTTTCCTCTTGCCATTTGAAGATTTGGCTTATTGACCACACTTAATCAGATAAGTGACATGTCCCCAAAGCTGCTTTTCTTCCATGCAATGCCTCACTTTCTGTTTTCCCTTGCCCTGAGTTGGCTATACAACTGGGCTAGGTAAAAAATGATTTTGTCAACCTGAACATGAAGGCTGCGTTTCTGTCATTCAGTAGCTTTGCATTTATGTCACTTTGATCTAATCATTTAGTACCAGAAGCTTCTACACGCTGTTCTAGAGCTCTCTACCAATACATATTTTATAAGTCTGTATGCTTCCCTGGCTTATAATCACATTCTTGAAATTAATTGGATGCCTAAGAGTCTTTGGTCATCATCCATCTTATTTGCAAATGTCGCTTCTCAGCAGCTCTTTTCCCTGGAAACTATAAATACAAATTCCATTCTTGGTATGCCTCCCCTCTTTGATGAGTCACAGGTTATTCTGACCTTCTCTTCCTCTTATCTCTCTCCGCAAACCTTGAACCCACAATCTGAGCGGCCCTGTTCCATGCCTGTTCTGTCCGATTTGCCTGTACTATATTGGTTCAGTTCTTGGCTGAGAACCATGGGAGGTGGTGTTTTGGCCCCTTTCGTTCTTTTTCTTCTTCTTCAGAGAAACAGAAGCAATTTAACTGCCTCAGCCCTGAATCAAAGTCACTTTCACCTGCTCGGGGCTTTTGATTCACCAAATAGCTGAACAATCGGAAATTTACTCCCCAGCCATCTAATTTCTTTGCCAGACTGAATGTCTACTGCGCCTTTCAATATGTGACAGAAACACAATTGAAAGTGGGACAGAGATAAGGAAAGGATGGAGTTCATTCCCCCTCCCATGTTAGATTGGCTGCTCTTCAGAAAAAGGCTCCAGGTTGGGAGCTTTCAAAGTCCCTGAGCCTAGAGCAAGAAATAACTGGCCAAAGAGATAATTCATACTCTAGAAGAAACTCCAGGCATCAAGCCCTGGAAAAATGCCATGGTGGTAAACATTGAGGCCACAGTCAAAAGGAATAAGACAAAGAAGGTGGGCAAATGGCTGGAAAGTCAGTCCACAGCAGAATTCACCTTTTGTTAGTCTGGCAAGAGAGTCTGAGGAAGAAGTCAACTTCAGCCCAGCTTTGATCTCTGTTGCTGGTTTGACCCTCCACATCCTGCACCCTGCTTATCCAAATAAGCTACCAACATATGCTCATTACTCTGTAAGAGGAAATGCAGGCCCCAGGGAGCATCTATCTTTAAGAGTCAAAATGAAAAGAAAACACAACAAAGGAGTAAAAAAAAAACAAGGGGCAATAATCAGAAGCATATGAGTCCAACAGAAGACACTGCTAAGGTCAGCATTTGCACAATACCAAACAGGAAGGGACTGACATTATTCTTGCTTTTGTTGGGAATGATGAGTGAGGCTATAGAAAGCAAGAACTCACCCCTCGAGGGAACTATATTCGTGTACACCAATTCTCAAACTAATACGTACAACTCACCTTTTAAAGCAAATAAAGCGCTCTAAGGTTTCAATGCGAGATGTGCTGAGGGGGAGGAAAGAGCCAAGCCTCAGCCTTATCATCTGGACCTGCGGCTGCCACCGCTTCAGAGTCTGAGCATCCTCAGATGTCCACAGAGATTAGTCACTGAGGAAATGAAGTGCACGAAGCACTTGCTCTCAGGCCAACGATGCTGCCCATGGGGAAAGCAACCATGCTGAGTGCGAACCAGCGCAAAGTATATGACGGTTACTTTTGCTGCCATCAAATGCTAACTCTACACTGTGTTAGGTATAGTTAATAATAGAGTATTCTGTGGGCAGAGAGCGACATATCAGCACAGAGAAGTTCTTTTAACCATGACTGAAACGAGAATTTCAGAAGCCAGTTCACAACATTCCATTCATATCTAATAGAGAAACGGGACGAATTCTAATGTCACTTATTGCTCATTGGTCCAAAATAAATATAGTTATTAGACGGTTCTCTTAAAGACATGCATGGTCTCCATAATTTTTACATGAATATATCAAGTTCCTTAAAAAATCAGGAGAGCCTGTGAGAAAGTCATATCCCACTCTCCACTCTACTGTGGAGAATGTTCTGACCATACTCTGGTGCCTCACCTTTGACCATGTCCCCTGGAGGGGGAGACCTGGTGGCACTCAGAGGAAGGACAGCAGGTTACCAAGAAGAGACTTGATACCCATGAGCATGTACAGGGGGAGGTAATCCCCCTCAGGAACAGTCATAGGGGAGGGGAATAAGGGGAAAATGGGAGGGAGGGAAGAATGGGAGGATACAAGGGATGGGATAACCGTTGAGATGTAACAAGAATAAATTAATTTAAAAAAAGGAAAAAATATCAGGAGAGCTCTAAAAAAAACTAGTTGTTTTCACTCCCAGCAAAGCTAGTAGTGGAGGCTTTTGTCTCTGTCTCCTTGGATGTATCCTTCACTTCTATGGATCCCACTGTGTGCCTTACAATGGTCATATAGCTGGAACCATGAAAGGACTGGAGGTGGCTACATTATGAAAGCAAGACTTCTGGTTTTTGTCATGAGTGTCAACTCTTTTTTATTTTTATTTTTATTAATTTACTCAGATTACAACTCAATTGTTCTCCCATCACTCGTATCCTTCCGTTCCTCCTACCCTCCCACCCCCACCCTATTACCCTCCCTTAGGTCCATGTCCGAGGGGGATCCCCTCCCCGACTTTATGCTCGCAGGCTAACAAGTCTTATCTTGGTAGTCTGCCTATTCTTTCTTTTGAGTGCCAACAGGGCTCCCCACCAAGGGGAGGTCGTCAAATATGGGGCACCAGAGCTCATGTCAGAGTCAGTCCCCGCATGTTCTATGAATGTCTTCACTTACCAGGAGATTGGGACAGATGTGAGGACATCCTACCAGGACTCTAGGTAAGAGAAATATAGGAGATGGGGAAATAGAAGGATCCAGAGGATCTTAGAACCCTACAAGAAGAACATCATAACGGGTGGATCAGGATCCAAGGGTATCTGCTCAAACTACTGCACTAACCAAGGACAATACAAGTAGTAAACACAGAACCCCTATTCTGATCTAGCGAATGGACAGGACATTCTCCACAGTTATGAGTGTCAACTCTTTTCATTAGATTGAAGCCTGCCCCATCCTATCTTCTCTGGTGTTCAGCTACTTAGACCATACGTAAAATGTCAAAGGAGTTTTTAAGATGGTGTTTGCCATTATTATATTAACAAGAGACCATAAAGGAGTGCTTAGTGATTTCCTTATTGTCCCCTGTGACCATTAACCAAAGATGCTTCTAGTAGAGCATGTTTGAGTGAATATATTTCATATGCATATTATGTGTGTGTATATATTTTATACATATATAATGTATTACCAAACTAAAAAGCTCTCTGGAGCTATGGTACTAATTAGAGGCTATGGCAGTGAGCAACAGAGGGACAGACAATGAAAACTAAACAAATGCCCGTTGATTCTTTCACTTTTAGTTTTCCAAGGAGAAATTCCACACACACCCTTACACAGCTCCCTCAACGGCAGCACACTGCACTACCTAAATATATACAGTATAGCACTCTGCATAGGCTGCTGAGCTAACACAGTACGCTGAGCTAATTCGGGTTCTGTATTTTCTTTCGTATTTTCAGTTGGAAATAGGAGTGTTTCTTAAATTCCCCAGTTTTATCACAAGCACCTATATCTACTGCCACAGGCAAAACACAGAAAAGTTGCATCCTGAAGGACCCCTTGTGTTATTCTTTTGTACCCATACCTGGGTAATTCCCACTCCTTTCCAAAACTGATGCATTCTTTGTTTGGGTGACTTATCACTGCTATACAGTAGAGCTGTACAGTATGTAGCCTCTAAGGTTGAGCTCTTTAATAATTGAGTATGATTCCTTTGAGACTGACCTAAATTGTTGTGTGTATCAAGAACTGTTCCATTGTATTTCTCTGGAGTAAATGCCTAAGGGTACAACTTCTAGGTCCACAATAATTAGATGTTTGGTTTTAGAAGAAAATGCCCAGCTGTTTTGCAAAGCCAGTGCACTACTTTCCATTCCTACTTTTAATGTGCAAGCACATTGATGTCACACATTCTCGCCAGCACTCGATGCTGTCACGATTGTTTTCTAACCTCTCCCAGTGCTGACATGCATGCACATACCCTGCTCATTACATTGCAATCCCTAAGGACCTCGTGCCACTGAACACTGTTTCATGTGCTAATTTCCCATGTGTATATTCTCTATAATGAACTGTGTGTTCATTGTCTTAGTTTATGTCTCCTCTAATGTGTTAAAACACTGACCAAAAGCAACCTGAATGTCTTAGTCACTGTTTCATTGCTATGAAGAGGCACCATGACCAAGGCAACTCTTATAAAAGAAAAGCATTTAGTAGGGGGCTTGCTTACGAAGGTTTAGTCATTATTATCACTGCAGGAAGCACGGCAGCAGGCATCCTGATCCACAGCAGAAGGAAAGACACTGGGCTCGTCATGAACTTTCAAAACCTGAAAGCTCACCGCTAGTGACACGCTTCTTTCAACAAGGCCACACCTACTCCAACAAGGGGACACCTCTTTTTCTTTTACACTTTTTAAAATTAATTCATTCATTTTACATCTCAATAGTTATCCCATCACTTGTATCCTCCCATTCCTCCTTCCCTCTCACTTTCCCCCTACTCCCCTCCCCTATGACTGTGACTGAGGGGGACCTCCTCCCCCTGTATATGCTCATAGGGTATCAAGTCTCTTCTTGGTAGCCTGCTATCCTTCCTCTGAGTGCCACCAGGTCTCCCCATTCAAGAGACTTGGTCAAATATGGGGCACCAGAGTTCATTTGAAAGTCATACCCCACTCTCCACTGAACGGTGGAGAATGTCCTGTCCATTGGCTAGATCTGGGTTGGAGTTCGATGTTTACTGCATGTATATTCCTTGGCTGGTGCCATAGTTTGAGTGGACCTCAGGTCCCTGATCCGCCCATCATAATGTTCTTCTTGGGAAACAGAAGGATCCAGAAGGTCCTAGAAGCCTACAAGAAGGCCATACCTCTTAATCCTTCTCATCCTTTCAAATAGTCCCATTCCCTGCGACCAACCATTCAAACATATGAGCCTGTGGTGACCATTCTTATTCAAACCTCCACAGACAAGAAAGGGTTAATCTCATCTTCCACTTCTGTGTTACAGGCAGGAACCTGGAAGCAGAGACTCAAGGAATGCTGCTACCTGGCTTGCTCTCCATAGCTCCTTGAGCTTTCTCTCTTATACAATACCTGCCAATGACCGACACTACCCTGAGCTGAGCCCTTCCACACCAGCCATGAATCAGGAGAGTGCCCCACAGAGACTGCCCAGACGCCAGTCTCAGGGAGGCAATTCCTCCACTGAGGCTTCCTCTTCCCAGATGACTCAAGATTGTAGAAACCTAGCCAGCATGTTCATGCTTTCTGTTGTTCTAATTAGACTTCAGCTTTTGTTATTTTGTTTTGTGTATGTTTGTGTGCCCTTAATTTGGGGAATTTATATACACTCTAATTTATGCAAACCTTTTGTGGGTGTTAGAGCACTAGAGAAGCCACATTTGAATCTGAATTAGAAAAGTAGATTGTGTGGCTTTAAAAAGAGATATGGGGACTGGAGAAATGGCTCTGTGGACAGGAGGATCCAAGTTCACTTCCCAGCACCCTCATGAGAAGGTTCGCAACAACCTAGAGCTTCAGATCCAGGGACCTGTGATGCCACTGGCTCCGCAGGCACCTGCAGGTATGTCATACTTACATGCCTACACTTAATGATAAAACTAAGTCTCTCATTGCTCCCAGATAAGGACTCAGGAGCAGCACATGGTTTGTCCACATTAAGCACAGTGGGTGAGGAAGGATCTGAGTTCCCTCGACAGGAGAAACAATTTATCCTTTCCTCACCTCAGCCCTTCACTTGCAAATCCAGGTCAATAATTGTTCCGACCCTCTACCTCCAAAAAGGTTAAACCCACAGGACAAATCAAATTTTCAAAAGACATTTATGCTAAGTCCATCTTGACCCTACATAACTGCCTAGCGTCATGGTAGTAACTGTAGTGTGGCCCATAGTTAATCTGACCTATAGCATTAGTGGGCACATCACTAATGTGGTAAAATAATAATCATAATCATAATCATAATCATAAAAATGTTCATAGGTAGAGGAGAGTCTGTCCTACTGTACCTCAGTGTCACGGGCTAGCCTTAGTGTGCAATGAATGTGCACACTAAAGTACTGAGAAGAAAATAAATGAAATAAAGAGTAAAAGGTGTTTTGGAGAGACTGGTCCTTTCCTTGTTTCATGCTACTTCACTCCTAAAATTTGAAACTGTGCAAAGGGCTAACGCTTTAAAAGATGGCTCAGGCTAAAAAAGAATACCACGGCACACGGTGAGTAAAGGGTGGAGCCTGCCTATCTGTGTTGTCCCTTGGTACTTTCTGTGCCTCTCACAGTTTGTCAGGTACCATGAGAACACACTTGTCTCCCCCAGAAACACTGATCAAAGTGACAGGCTCTGGGTCCCTAAGTTTCCACTTCAGGTTAATCCTCTGGGTGTCCACACATGAGAGGATTACGGGCTAGGGTTGTGACTAGCAGGCTAGTGTGTCGCTTGCTCCATTGGTTTTCAGTTGTTGAAGAAACCTTCTTCCATATTTCTTCTTGCCCATTCCAGCATCTGACCACTCACTATGGCTGATCCCAGCTTCATAGACATGCTTTTTAATTGAAGCACAATTAATATAAATTGCATAGCTCTTACACGTCCTGGTTGTGCTGTGAACTACCGTACACACCTGCCTCCCAAGGTCTGTATCATTCCAAAGGTTCTCCTGTGACCCTCTCCAACAGACTCCTGCCTTAACTCTCACTGAGCACTTTCCAATATGCATCAGCGTATCCTAGACGTGGGGCTGTTTATCTGTCCTTGGATCTCACTCTTTATGATGCTCATAAATAGGAACAGCATAGAGTACATAAGCCGGATCTATTTTTATTTAACATAATTACTTTGAGATCCATGTACTAGTGAATTAGTGTGCTTCACTAATTCGGTCCTTGTTGTTGCTGGATAGTACTCCATTGGGTACATACGTTACATACCCACTTTCCCATAGGTGGTCATTTGCATTGCTTTTAATTTGGAGTCATTACAAAGAAGGCTGCTAGGAGCATATAATTATAAACATATATATGTTTTTTTTTCTTCTCCTGGGTAAATACCTACAATTAGAACTGCTCAGTTCACAGATTCTCTGCCTTCTACATGTTTTATGGGCCTCCAGATGACCCTTCTTGTCATCACTCTTTGGTCTTTTATATTAGCTCATCACATATATAGAAGGCCCCTTATCATGGCTTTAATTGTGATTCCTCAATAATTATGTGTCATAATTTCCTGTGTTTATGGAAAATCAATTTGTCTGCCACTCTATGGTGTAGCCAGGTAATTTTCCCAAATTTTAACCGGACAGGTCACCTTTTTAAATTTTGTAATAGTTTATTATAGAATCTTTCTTTATTTAAGCCCTTTGTTATATATGTTGAAAAAAAGGTTTGGATTTTTCTATTCTGTCTCATAATCATACCTATAAGTTTTTTTTAGGAGAGGTGCTATGGTTGTTGTTGTCATGTGTGCATGCATGTGTGTGTGTGTGTTTGTGCATGTGTATATGTGTGTATGCATGTGCATGTATTTGTGTATGTGAGTGTGTGTGTGTGTGTGTGTGTGTGTGTGTGTGTGTGTGTGTTCCAAGTTTACCAGTCCCTCTTTCTCCTCCTCTTACTCTTTTTCCTCTTCTTTTTTCTCAGAACTTTGGGGTGTCCTCTGTGGGTAGCACCTGTCTAGAACGGCAACTTCATGGGGTGAACCTGGGGCATTGTGGCAGCCCATGACTACTCAAGATTTCTGTGCTTTAAAAGCATTCGATAACAGGTTCCTGCAGTGCCATAGCACATGACGGGTTGACCAAAGGATTCCTGAAGGTGAATTTTCCTATGGTTCAGGTCACCAGAACACCCCTGCTGCATGCAGAGGGAGCTTTATCAGGGACAAGTATGGGTAGGGCTGGCCAGGAGCAATTCCCCACTGATAATGTTCTCTTTATAAGAGGGAATAAAATTAAATTGCACTGAGCTCTTTGGTTTTATCCTATAAGTTCTGCCCACCATAGACTTGCAAAGATATTCCCCTAACTTTCTTCTAGACATTTAATGATGAGGTATCTGGATAGCCACATTTAGGCCCACCATACATTATTTTTAAGCATCAAGCAAAATAAAATGTGATATATTATCTCCCATGAGGGTGTCCAGCTGCTCCAGTATTTATTGAAGGTGTTTTCCGCATTGAATTAACTTGATAAATATTACTAACTCCATCATCTCTATTAACTTGGTTAATAGTTGTCTGTATGCATACAGGTCTCCATCGGAGCTTCCTGTTTGGATCCATCCATGTGGAGGGCTTGGTCTAGCCCTCCACAGCCTTGCTTATCATGACACTCCAGGTGGTTGTGAAATCATCTGGTATAAGCATTTCAGTGTTTGTTTTTCAGAAGTGATTTGGTAGTATATTTTTCTTCTCTATATATAAAAATCACACTTTATAATTTAAAAAATGCTACCAGGAATTAGAGTGTGAACCTTTATGAATCCTTCAATAAATAAATTATAGCATATTTGATGCTTTGTGTTACTGTAAGTAGTATCTTAATTTTTCCAAGTTGTTCACTCATAACAATATAGTTGAATGTTTTACATATTAATTTCATTATCTATAACTCTACTTACATTAACAAATAAATTCCAACAGGAATTTTACTGATATCATAGTAAAATTATCTATGTACTTATGTACATAGGTGTCCCTTCTCATCCCTTTCTAAATACACAATTGTGCCCCCACTACATTTTTCCCCAAATCTTACACCTTTTCTATTTTATTTTCTTCCCTCAATATGACTCTAAACTGCAGACATTTTTGTCTTGTGTTCAGTCTTAGAAAGTCTTAGAGAGATTAGAAGTAATTAGAGTTTGGAGTTGTAATATTTAGAAAAAGCCCTTACGGGATGGAGAGACCTCCCTCTGATGACCCCTGCACTCAGGGGCATTGAGTTTTGTCAGCTGCCTTCAATGTATGGGTCAAGATGGCTTCATCATTTTCTCCTTTTTTCCTTTAATGCACTACTTACACCGATTCATTTCTTAATGGAAAAATCCAACTTTGCTTTCCTGGAACCAATCCCACTTGGTCATCCCACTTTAAAAATATTACTAGATTTAATTTGATAATATTTTCTTAAAGATTTTTTTATGTCTGTTGTCATAAAGGAAACCATTTTCTTGTTTTGTTTTTGAGTTTGACAAATTTTAAAATCCAGACTATATTTGCCCTTAAATTGAGAACTATTTTTTCTATGTAATTTTCCCATCAAATATGTTCTTGGGAATAGTTTGGTCTGAACCTGGGGGTCTTTCTTTATAGAATAGTTATTAATTTCACATTTCATTGACTTAATGATAAAAGAATATTTTTGCAAGCTATCTGCCAAATAATCCTTAAAGAATTGTTCTTTTTTGCCTTCCTTTAAATTTTTATGTAAAAGAAAAAAAAATTTTTTTGAAGCTCTCTTTCGTCAGTTGCGCTGGGATCTGTAGTAATGTCTCTTCATTCTTGGTTCCGATTTTTCTCTTTTTCTTTTGTCTACCATTAATCTCCAAATGCCCAGACTTTAAACATCTTGCATATTTCTCAACTGTTCACCAATTTTCTATTTTACTAATTTCTGCTCTATTTGGTTCAGTTTTTCTTTTTCAACGTTATTCAGGTTTAAGTTTTCACCTTCCTTTTCACAGTATCTAAAGTAGGACTTTAGGCCTACTGATTTGGGCTTTTCTGCTGGGATATAAGCATGTAAAGTTATAAGTTGCCTGCTAAGCATTATTTTTGCTGCTTCAGAAATTGTTACAACATGCTCACTACAGGCATACACTGTATGTGAACAGCATCCTCTCGTGAAATCTTACAATCTTAGAATCTCATGCAAATTCACAGGTTCCATCTAAGCTCGGGTCTTGTATTATCCTGACCTTACTCCTTCTTGTTTGTTTAAACTTAATGCTTTCAAATTTTTAGCATGGTATGTAAAATGAAGTTAAGAAATCAGTTTTTATATATCACCCAGGCATATTTATCTTCTCTGGGACTCCTTGTTTCTTCCTGCAGTTCTGAGGTTCCATTTAGGTCTTTTGCACGCCATTTTTTGCGAGTGTGAAACACTTTCATATTTCTCACAGTTCAATTCTGCTGGCAGCTAATTCTTTCAGAGTTCTCTGCTGAACTCTCAGAACCAAATGTTATCTTCAGTGAAGTCAATATTCCAGTTTGGCCGGTGATGGTAGTGTTTGTTTGTTTTTAGTGGATAAAAGATGTGATTTTATTTTTATTTATTTGTTTTATTTTATTTTATTGTCTTCTGTCTCCATTTCTTCCTGGAGAGAAAACAGTATCAATTTTTCACCTGTATACAAAGTCTCCCTGGGGCTGCTTTAAAGTTCTGCCCTGTGACTCTGGCTTCCTAAAGTTTGTTTATAATGCACTGTGCTGCTTTCTTTGTATCATTCTGCAACCCTGGTCACGTCATGAACTACAGTGGAGTCTAGATTTCAGCTGCCATTCATCACTGCACACTTGAACTATTCACAGGGCTCTGTGGAGGTGGATGGCAAAGGCTGCTAGTGAAAGAGTTGTAATGCAGGGTAGGAGTGATGGCTCCACCAGCAGAGGGGTCGGGGGTCAGGGAAGGACGTGGTAGTTCAGCTATTAAAGAGGGAAGGGAGTTACAGAAAGGAGCTTTAGGGCTGGAGAGATGGCTCCAGGGTTAAGAGTGCTGTCTGCTCTTCCAGAGGACCTGAGTTCAATTCCCAGCAACCACATGGTGGCTCACAACCATCTGTAGTGAGATCTGTTGTCCGCTTCTGGCGTGCAGGACTGCATGCAGATAAAACACTCATACACAATTTTAAAAAAAGAAGAAGAAGGGAGCTTTAGTTAAGGGAGGGAATAGTGGTTTAGGGAGAGAATGGTGGTTAAAGAAGGGACTAGTGATTAAGGGAAAAAATGGTGGTTAAGGGAGGAAAATGGTAGTTAAGGGAGGGAGTGGTAGTTAAAGGGCAGAGTGGTAGTTGAAATAGTGGTAGTTCAAGGAGAGAGTGGTAGTTAAGGGAGGGAGTAGTAGTTAAGGGAGGAAGTGGTAGTTCCATCTCATTCAAAATGTGAACCTGAACTTGATTCTGATCCGTTAGGGCAGCCAACACAACTCCATAGCAGTATGGCTACAGCTAGTTTAGGCTTCCTTATGCTGGAGATGCCAGACTCGTACCCTCCCTTTCCCTCGGTCTCAGTGACAAGTGGGGGCCACTGTGGATCATTTCTCATGTGAATGGTTTGTCACTTTCCAGAGTTGGGTTTCAATCTTGACACTCTGGAAACTGAGGCGGGTGAATCAGAGTTCAAGGACAGTCCGAGCTTAAATAATAAAGCTATCGGAAAAAAAAAAAAGAAAAAAAACCACCCTGGGAGTAGAGCTATGCGCTTGTTATTCTTTCACAGGATTTCGTAAAGGAATCTTAACTCAGGATATGGCTGCTCCAGAAAGAGATCAAAGACCGAGATTCGTTTGACCTGGCTGGAATACATACAGGTCTTTAATCCAGGGGACAGAGGCAACCAGATCTGAGTTCAAGGCCAGCCCGGCACAGAGCAAGTTTCAGGTAAAGAAAAGCTTAGGTCCAGACATGGTGGTATATGCCTTTAATCCCAAACGAAGGTGAAGTTAGTTTGTAGAAGGATGTCCCCATGTTTGAAAGTGATGTCTAACTGAGTGGCAGAAAAAGACATTGGCCAATCAGAGAAAGATTTAACAGACTAGGATACACCCAACTCATGAGGAGAGAGAGGAAAGGGAAGTTACTTTAGGGCCAATGCAGAGAGAAAGAGGGGGCGGTTGTACTGGGACAGTAATAGAGAGACAGGCTGCAGAGAGAGAGCAAGCTAGACTCCGGTGAAGACCAAATGAGCCAGGAAATGAGAAGGAGCCAGAAGATTAGAGCAGATTGTTGGAATTAGTTTGAGGCCACGCAGAACAATTCAGAGGCCGAGAGAAAAGCAGGATTGTATAAGTCAGCTGGGAGAGGAGTTTGAGCCAGAACAGCTGAGTTGAACCAGCCAACACAGAGCTCAGTAACAACAGGAAAGGATGAGCTTATTAAGCAGTAAGTCTCAGAGACTAAAAACAATCTAGGCCTAGGTTAAATTGTACAGAGGCTAGAAGCTTCCAGGACTTTGCCCAGGTTTGCTGAAGGAGACAATAAGCCTCCAAGACAACAATTGAAACAGGTGAATAAAAGTTCCTTTTACAGGACTGAAGTTCAGAGTTCCCAGCACCCAAGATGGGCGACTCATAATGGCCTATAATTCCAGTTCCAGGGAGATCCAACCTCTCTGGCCTCTACATACATGTGCATGGATCCACAGGTACCCACATACCCGTGTACAGATCCACAAACAGACTAGTTTTTTTTTTAATTCTCTACACATCTCAATACAGTGTGAACAAATTCATGTCCCCACTACAGTGACTTGTGTATTGGAAACTGCCATCCCTAACACTGGTCAGAGTTTTCACTAGCAAGCCTTACAGCATGTGCCAGGAGGATGAGCTTTGCAGCTGTACCGCGCGCTTTTTACATCCTGGCTCCTCTGCTCTTAAAGGGGTGACCTTGGATAATTTGCTTAACTGTGCTTCCATTTTCTCACAGTGACTCACAGTCATTACTTGAGTTTAAACATGCAGGATTCTCAGAAATGTGCCTGGCACCCCTAAGCAATCAACAACCCCTGTGATTTAGTTAGTGATGATGCATCTGCCTCCATTGTCCCTTACCACCAACAGACACATGCTCAGGTGGGAAAGATGACAGGAAGCTAGCTGCCTGCTGAAGGAAGCAAGCTTGAAAGCCTTTAGCAGCACAGGGTGAGTACCAGTGCTGCAAGAGAAGCTAGATTCACTCACTCATTTAGCTGTCCCTGGAGGCCACTTCCCACCTTCCCAGACAAAGGAGTGAGCAAGCAAGTAAAGGAAGACTTCCTGAGACTGGTCCCCACCCCCACAGGCTCACCTATCACTGTTCCAGAGAGTGGGGAGGAATTAAGTAGCAGCATCAGATGCTCTGCACACTGGTGAAGGAGGTCATAGCTCAAATTATGGTACCAGCCAAGGACAATACAGGCCGTAAACTTCAAACCCCTACCCAGATCTAGCCAATGGACAGGACATTCTCCACAGTTGAGTGGAGAGTGGGGTATAACTTTCACACGTACTCTGGTGCCTCATATTTGACCAAGTCCCCTGAATGGGGAGACCTGGTGGCACTCAGAGGAAGGATAGCAGGCTACCAAGAAGAGACTTGATACCCTATGAGCGTATACAGGGGGAGGAGGTCCCCCTCAGTCACAGTCATAGGGGAGGGGAGTAAGGGGAAAATGGGAGGGAGGGAGGAATGGGAGGATACAAGGGAGGAGATAACCGTTGGTATATAATATGAATAAATTAATAAAAATTTAAAAAAAGTTTAGCGATGGTCTGAGTTACATCATGTGTTTTCAGCTTTGGTAAAATAGCCAGTCTGTGGATGCAAAGTGCTCCCAGATTACACTCAGAGGCTGTGGGTTTCAGATACCTGACCAAGACTGAAACTTTGTGAGACATTGTTTTTTCTCCTTTTTGCTACACTACTGAGGTGCTTATTAAGTAGTTCTGAGTAAAATTAAGCCCTGGAGGGCGGGAACCTAAGTCTACCAGGGACAACAGAAGTAGAAACTAGACACTGTCTTCTAAGTGTCCTGAACATCCCACTGCCGGGTTAAGCCCATAGTCCTCTTTAACTCTTTTGTCTGTCACAAGGTGAGATGTCATGTGTGCTAGCTATTCACTGACTCAATATGACATCAGAGTCCTGAAGCAAGCCCACTGGCTCCAGACTGGACATACTGAGCTGAGGAAATTATACTGCTTGGGAAGCTTCTATGGTGTAAGCCCATTTAGCTCACAAGGACCAAAGATATTTATGTGTGCATTTAGCAGCCAGACATGGAGACACACATGTTGTCGATTTTTATTACTGGAGAGTCCATAAACTTACTATGGCAGTATCTCAGCTTCATTCCGTTCCACCATTTGAAAAGCCCTGGTGGAATCCTGTTAATTTGTCTGAAAAGCAGAACAGAAACCTAGTTTTCCATCTTAGCTATGTATAAGGCCAATGTATTTAATTAACATTTAATTCAGATCTGAGGGACAAACACCAGTGTTTCACCAGCAGGTTGGGACACAGAGGCAGGAAAAGGGTCAAGATTTCAGAAGCACACACTGTACACACACTGTAGATGGTCCTCCCCTGAATACACAGTGAGAGGGGAGGGGCTTTGTCCTGATCATTGGTAATGCTGATCACTAGGTTTAAAAAGATGACACCGAGGAATGCCCTCCCCAGAAATGTCACTAATCACAAGAGTGTTTATATATTAGCATAGCTTTGACATGCTTCGGCATCATATTTTTCTTATACTAGGAAAAAGAATTTGGAGAAAATGGTTGAAGCAATTTGTCCCAACAAGACACAAGCTTCCTCTTAAGAGAGAGCTTACTCAGAAATCTTTCTACAGGGCAGGTGGAGCAAAGGCTTACTCCTGCCAGGGCCAGGCCTGTCCTTATATAGTTTCGTCTCTAATGGATTAGGTAAATCTGGCTAACTCTAGGCTTAATATTAATCCCACCAGGCAAGAATAAGACCACTACCATAATATTTTAGGGCAAATTTGAAGCAAGCTTTATTAAATACTGGCCAGGATGATAGACACTAGCCAGGTCCATACCCAGGATTCCCAGAGAATGGCCATGAATTACGTTAGTTCAGTGCTTTTAAAGGCAAAACCCACAAGGCTGTGGACTGCTCATCTTCATCCAATAGGGGAAAACACACATCTTGAAGTACCTATGTACCTCCCACCAACACGCGATCAAGCACGTCCTGTACAGTTGGGGCAACCGGTCTTGTTTACAGAAGAGAAGACATGTAGCTTGTTATTTTATGTGAACAATATCCCCCAGCATCCCAGGCAGATATCTGTCCCTGGGTAAGTGGGGCTTAGAGGTTAGAGGCATTTTTGTTCTGTGTATCTCTTAAGCACAGTATTTAAAACTTAAAACATAACCTTAGCCTCTCACTGTAGCCTCAGGCTCACTGGCTTCTGAGCTCCATCTTCGCCCATTCCTTTAGATCCTGTAGGCCTAGAACCCACACGTGGAGAAGAAACCTGTTTATGATGGTCCCAGGATGCATTTCATGCCTTAACCCCTACTCCCATATGCGTGTGCGCATGTGTGCCTGCGTGGGGGAGGGGCGGGTCTGTTAGCTCCACCTTGTTGAGATGTCTCTCCTTGATGCTGTTGCTGTGTTGTATACTCCATGCTATCTGACCTATAAACATCTGCCAATTCTCTTGTCTCCTCTCCACTCTTCACCAGAGGAATGCTGTGACTTGGGATGTGCCACCACATGCGGCTTTCCACACGGCTTCCAGGAATCGCATTCTGATTGCCAGGTCTGTATGCCCTACCACTTTTATCCTCTGAGCCATGTCCCCAGCCTTCCAATTAATTCTCCTTATTCATTCTATTTGCATTTAGTCTGAGCTTTACATTGCATCCCATGTTGTTGCAAATGTCTTGTTTCATCTTTTTAATCCCCATTCATATCTCTGCCTTGAATAGTCTAGAATATTCTTATGTTTAGCCACTACATGCTTAAGGGTTTGTTTGGTTTTTTTTTTTTTTTCATCCCTCAAGACTAATGCAATAGTTTGTCCAAGATAAGCTATTTTACTTTGGGGACAGTCTTAGTTTACAACCGTATGCTCAGTGCCTCAGCTTGCTCCTGGAAAGTATTAAATCCTAAGTGTACTCAGAATAACTGAAATATGGGTGTGAGGAAACCAAGTTCTCACTGCTTAGGAAGGACTCAGGCCTTACTTCTATGACGCACACACTTGCTTTCAAGGTACTAAGGGGTTGATATATGTTACTCAATAGTAAAATTTAGTTATTCTCTTCCCTAAAATTCAGTGTGTGTGTGTGTGCGTGCGCGCGTGTGCATGCATGGTATAGTGTATATGCATAGGTGTGTGTGGTGTATGTGTAGTATATACATGTGTATGTCTGTGTATATGTGATGTGTGCATAAGTGTGTCTTGTCTGTGGTGTGTGTATATACGTGCATGTGTGTGGTGCATGTTGTATGTGATATATATGTGTGTGTGTGTGTGGTGTATGATATGTGTGTTTTTGAGTATGTGTGTGATATGTGTATATGTGTTGTATGCGTATGAGTGTGTGTGTGTGTGGTATGTATGTGTGTGGTGTATGTTTGTCTATGATGTGATGTATATGTGTGCGGTGTGTGCATATGTGTGTGTGGTATGTAAGTATGGAGAAGGTTCCCTCAACCCAAAATTTCTTGAGTCAGGACAGAATTCAGATTATATTATTTATCGTAGAAAAAGTGAGTTCACTGACTGAATACATAACTTGTTAGGAGACACTAAAGGTCCCTTTAAGCTTGTTCCCCACTTGGTGCTGTAGGAGACATGAGCAGCTCCCTTCTCTACCCACTACCCACTGAGTCAACACAGGATTCAGCCCTAAAGCCCTCAGTGAGATAAATGCATTTTACCTCTCCAATTTAAAAAGAACTACCACTTGGTAGGCACTAAACACCTTATCAATGTTATATATAAAACAGCTAAGGGAAATGACTGGCCAATTGTATAGAGAAGATGGGAGGAAATATAAGTCTTCTAATCTGGCTAAAGGAGAAATATTGACTTTCAAACTAAAAAAAACAGTAAGTAAATAATAAAGTCACACTGGTGTTTGTTTGTTTTTCTTTAATTTGGGCTGATAAATTTGGACATACGAATGACTGAGAGAGGGAGAGAACCAGCTTGTCAGCCTGTGAGTGATGAGCGATCACCCAACAGATGGCTCTAGACAGACGCGGGCTGTAAATATCTGATGCTTTATATACTTCTAGAAATGTGCTCATAAAACTTCTTGATGACAATAAAAGTCATCGAGGATATGGGATGATAGAAAAGCAACAGCTGTCAAACTCATCTCTCATGAGCAAGCAGAATCAGAAGGAGGAAGCTGGGTTGGAGTCTCACTCTGGTTGGGAGTCACCTGTTCCACTGCTCCCCCAACCCTGTGATCACAAGGATTCTTATGGGTGTGTGTCACTCCACAGACCTTGTGGAGATCAGAACTACAGCAGTCAGAGAGGAGGCTGACTCCAGGCCGAACATTCACAGTCCCAGAGCAGGGGTATGGTTGCGATCTCTGTTGGGAACACATGACTAGAATTTAAAAAGGTTGAAAACTAAGACAGTACAGTGATATCTCCCTCGGTCTATGGCAAAAGGGATCCCCATCTCTAGAAGGTTTTCAAAGTCATCTTTTCCTCTGACTTCAAAGAAAACACATAAAATATTCTATACAAAGATGAGAAAAGTGTGTAGAATTGTTATGCAGAGAGGAGGAGAATGGTACAGAGATTGGGGCAGATAAAGTGAGAAGGAGAGGGATGGATTTCCCATTAGTGTAAAACAACAGTGACATGATGATGCTCACTGTTAAGACACACAGAGCCTATGTTGTTGAACCAAAAACTGTCACTATGTTATCACGAGACCAGTGCTAGATTCCAAATACAAACCCTGAGTCAGAAATCAAAACATAACAAAACAAGGTCATATTCAAATAACCAACAGATATGTCTTGTGTGAAGGACCTGACAAAATCTACTACCAATATGAGTGCTAAGTGACCTAAAAACACGTAGCTTGAGACAAGCCAGCAGAGCTGACATTTGCCCTGTACTTCAGCAGTTCTGCTTACATGGCAGCTCTTCCTTGCTCTGAGGGGCTTGTCCCTGGAACAGCATTGTCTGCTTGCTGTCAGGCAAGTAATGGCGGCCCACCAGTCAGACGGCAGGCCCAGCTGAGAACTCCGGTCTGTTCTCAAATTATGATCTGGCCAGGTTCCAACGACAATGGAAATGCCTTGAGACCCCAGAAAAGTAGCCTAGACGATTCAAGGAGAACCACTGATCAGCAGACCACATCAGAGGGTGAAGGAGCTGGTTCCAATGGCAGCAGCAATCGCAGTGGCAGCAACAGGGTGGGTGAGCTCTCCAATATATGTTAAGGTTTTTCTTTCCAACCTCCTTATATCTGGTCAGTTGCTAAAGATGCAGCCCATATTAACAAATGTGTCATCTTCCCAACTTAATTAATGTAATCATGAAAACCCTTTACAGGGAGGCATGACATTCTGGGCTCATAAAGACTATTTCTGAATCAAATTAAGAAAGCATCTCTCCAACCATTTGCCACCAAAATGGGAAAAGGGGTAAAAAGTGTCCTTGGGCAAAGCAATGACCTAACAGGTGATGCTATGACTCGACCTTTCCTTCATTTTAAATTCTGCAACAGAAAGCTAGTGTACATGAAATACAGATTTCATAGACCTCTTGAGGAAAGGATTCCTGGCAGCTTTCCACTAATCTCTAACTGAAACCTGGAGCACACCATTTGGTTAGACTAACCAGCCAGCAAGCCTCCTGCCTCTATCTCCTGCAGAGCCTGGAGCTGTAGTACATGGTGTGTGTGTGTGTGTGTGTGTGTGTGTGTGTGTGTGTGTGTGTGTGTGTGTGCGTGCGTGCACAGGCGAGCGTGCATTTATTTATTTATTAAATATTTTTTATTTTTACATATACATTTATATTATTACACAAATATATAATAAACTACCTACAGCAAGAAGAACCATGACACAATCAGGAATTATATAAATGTTACATTCTTAGTGTTTTTGGCTGTTTGTATTTGACAGCCTTGAAGAAAACATCTTTCCTATCTTGGTGTGTCTAAAATTCTGAATGTAAATCAATATCTATCATATCTTGTCATTATCAAATTAAAACATTGATCTAGAACTAAAAACATCTTAACTCCTAAACAACAAAGCTTAATTGTAAAACTAAACCATCTGTCCCCTACAAAGGTATTATTTGTCCTGAATCAGCTGGAAGAAACCTTAAGAGAACAATGCCCCATTTCCCTTAAAGGGGGTCAGGTAGGTTTTTGGTTGCTTTCTTGGGCTATAGAGGGTAATTTTCAATGGGAGTTGGTTACAAGATATTATTGGTCTTATTTAGAGAGAAAATAAGGTTGGACTCAGGGATGTCTCCTTTTCCTTTATCTTCCATTCTTAGGTTTGGAGATAGGAGTTGAAAAAAAAAAGAAGAGGGAGTATAGAAATATATAGGGAAGATAGAACAAAAAGTAGATTAGTGAATCTACTCCTCAACTTAATGCATGGTACACTTTTATGAGGGCCCTGGGGATATGAACTCAGGTCTTCATACTTGCCAAACTGTTTCCTCAGCCCTTGAACCCTATTCTTGAACGTTCTTGTTCTTTGTTTACAAATAAATACTAGAAAGCCCTACTTTTTAAAGTATTTTTTATTAATTCATTCTCTCATATATCACATCCCGACCAAAACCTTCCCTCCCTCCTTCCTACTCATTTTTCCTTTGTCTCCCACCCACCCACCCCCAGAAAATGGCAGGCCTTCCCCAGGGATATCAACCAAACACCTCAATCAAGTCACAATAAGATTAGGCATCTTCCCTCCTATCAAGGCTGGATGAGGCAACCCAGTAGGAGGAAAGGGGTCCCAACAGCAATCAAAAATATCAGAAATAGCTCCTGCTCCCTCTGTTAGGAGTCCTGCAAAAACACTAAGCTACACAATTATAACATATATGATGCAAAGAGTCTTGGTTAGACGCATACAAGCTCCCTAACTGTCATTCTCAGTGAGTCCCTATGAGCCCAGGATTTACTGAGTTTCTCCTTATGCTTGTTATAGGTCTCTGAATTTGTTTTTCCATCAGTTGCTGGAGGGAGCCTCTCTGAAGGTTGCCAGGCTCCTGTCTGCAAGTATACCATAATATCATTGGAAATCATTTCTTTCTTTAAAAATTTTTTGCTGGGCATGTTTGATTCTATCCCAGATCATCAGGTCTCTGGTTTCTGGTCCTCCAGTGTCAGGAGTGGATTCCCTCTTGTGGTGTGGGTCTCTAGCTGGACCAATCATTGGATAGTCACTCTCACAATTTCTGTGCCATCTTTATCCTAGCACCTCATGCTGGCAATGCAAACTATAGGTCAGTGGTTTTGTGCCTGTATTGTTAACCTGTCACATGATATTTGATCACACTATGAACTCTGAGATTGCATTGTTTACTGGAAACACCTGTTTCTACTTGTGGTGTGGCTCAGCCCTAGAACACACCTTAAATCCAAGACAGGATTAAATTAAGCCAGCCATAGGTCAAGAGGCAGAGCAGGCAACCAGTTGGGAGGGAGTGAACAAAGAGATAAACCATAGAGAGTAAAAGGAATTCAGGAAGATGGCTAGAGAGATACACAGGAAGTAGAAGAGGGAACATTCAGTTTGAGGGTTCTTGAGACAGAGTAGTGAAGAAGAGCCTCCTTTTGGGATGTTGGCTGAGGAAGAAGGCCAACTGGGTGCTTTCTCTGCCTCTCTGAGCTAACAGGTTTTCACTGCAGCATCTGGCTCCCAAGTCTTTATTGGTAAAATCGATTGTTTGGGATTTTGTTAAAAACAACAGTGTCCTGATCCCTCCGCTGGAGATCTTGCCAGTTCATGCTCTGGAGCCCCATTACTAAAAGTCTTATCTAGGGTCCCCTTAATAGATTCCTGAGTGTTTCCACTGTACTAGGTTTCTATCTTGCCTCCAAATGCCCTCCAATTCAAGCTGTCTCTCCCAGTACTCTCTCCCTCCACCCTCCCGACACATGATCCATCCTATTCCCATCCCCAACTACCCCCAGTCCACCCACAATGCCTATTTTATTTCTCTTTTCTATGTTGATCCATCCACACACACCCCACTTGAGCCCCTCCTTGTTACTTAGCCTCTCTGGGTCTGTAAATTGTAGCATTGTTATCCTTTTCCTTTGTATTTAATATTCACTTATAAATGAGTATATACCATGTTTGCCTTTCTGAGTCTGGGTTACCTTACCTCTTACCTCACTCAGCATGAATTTTTTTTTTAGTTTTGCCTATTTGCCTGTACATTTCATGATGTCATTGTTTTGAACAGCTGTGTAAATGTACCACAGTTTCTTTATCTATTCTTCAGTTGAGGGGCATATAGATTGTTTCCAGTTTATGGATATTATGAATAAAGCTTCTATGAACATAGTTGATAAGAGTCTTTGTGATAGGATAGAGTATCTTTTGGTTATATGCGCAGGAGTGGTATAGCTAGGTTTTGAGGTAACTCTATTCCCAATTTTCTGAGAAAGTGCCATTGTGATTTCCAAAATGGTTATACAAGTTTGTGCTCCCACCAGCAGTGTAGGAATGCTCCCATGCTTCATATACTTACCAGTATGAGCTATCAAGCTAATATTTTTTATCTTAGTTTTTCTGACAGATGTAAGATAAAATCTCATTTTCACTTACATTTTCTTGACAACTAAGGATGTTAAATATTTCTTTAAGTGCTTCTCAGCCACTAGAGATTCCTTTGTTGAGAATTCTCTGTTTAGATGTGTACCCCAATTTTAAATTAGATTATTTGGTTTGTTGATCTCTAGTTTCTTGAGTTCTTTATATATTTTGAAAATCAGCCCTGAGTTTGACGTAGAGTTGGCAAAAAGAAAATCTTTTCTCATTGTATGGGCTGCAGTTTTATCTTATTAATGGCATCTTTTGCCTTGCAGTTTTTCATTTACATAAAGTCCCATTTATTAATTGTTGATCTTGGTGCCTGTGTCCTGTTCAGCATGTTGTCTCCTGTGCCAATGCATTCAATAGAAATCCCTGCTTTATTAGGATAAAGACTAACATTAGGCAGAGGTTGACCACCTAGCAGGAACTGAATTATATTCCTGTAGCATTACATGTTGAAACTTTAACCCCTAGTACTTCAGAGTGTGATTGTATTTGAGACATTTCTTTTAAACAGCAAGAAAAAATATTAGAAATTTATTAAAGTGCATCAATGCAGAAGTAATGTAAACTATAAAACTCAATGGGTCAGATGTTAAAACTTAAACACTTGAGACACAAGGGCTTTTATAGGGGCAACTGAGTTAAAGTGAAGTCACTGGAATGGAGCCTTATCCATGTGACTGGTGTCCTGATATGAAGAGATGAGGTAAAAGCAGATACAGAGGGAAGGTGGGGTGTCATAGTCAGTGTTTTATTGCTGTGAAAAGAAACCATGACCAAGGCAACCATTATAAAAATTAAGCATTTTATTGGGGCTGGCTTAGAGTTTCTGAGGTTTAGTGTCTTATCATGATGGGGAGCATGGAAATATGCAGGCAAACATGGTGCTGAAGAAGTAGCTGAGACTTCTACATCCAGATACACAGGCAAGAGAGAGAGAAAGAGAGAGAGAGAGAGAGAGAGAGAGAAGGAGGGAAAGGGAGACTAGACCGGGCTTAAGCTTTTGAAAACTCAAAGTCTACTCCCAGTGACACAGGAGGACAAGTCTAGGATGAAACATCTAGAATAAAAAAAAAATCTGCTTACACTTTAGTCTCAAGTTTAGCCTCCAATATCCTGAGAAGTAAGTTTCTACACACAGGTGGATGGAAGCCATCACTATCCACCTCTGGGTCACAGAGTTTAAGTTGTCAGTGACTCTTACTTTCTCTCAGAAGCCCCTTTCTACATATACTAATGGCCAGCCTTCCTGCTATAAAACAAAATAAGTAAAATTGTGTCACTGACAAACTTTCAAAGCACAGACCAAAATAACTCTTGGTGCTATTTTTAACACTATTTTAATGGGGTTTCTTAATGACTCTACCTCCCTTCCAACCCCATGAGAAAGAAGGTTAGGAGGGACAGGGTACACAGACCTCTTGAGGCTCAGTTCCAGCCGGCTAGGGTTGTTGGGTTCTTTGGGAAAACACCAATCTCAGTCCATAGGATATCTAGCAGTCCAGCAACAGCAAATGGCAAACGCAGCAGTCTGAACAAGCAGCCTTCATCTTCCTCCTCCATCAGTCTCCTCAAATCCCTTTGAGGCATCCTTTACTCACTCTTTCTCTCTGGGCTCTGGTATTTATACTCTTCCAAAGTCCTCAGAATTCCACTAACTCCAGCTGGCGAAGGCCACACCCCTCTCTCTGCCACAGGAGGCTGTTGCCAGCTGCTATAGACCACACCCCACATAAGGGGTTGAGAACAAAGTAAAACAGCCCAATATCTTACACTTGGGATTAAAATAAAAAGTTGTTTATATAACATAACTGAGTTGTTTTTTTTTTTAAAGAGAAACAAACATTTCCACTACACTTGGCTAACCTCTTTCTTCCACATAGTTAATAGCAGGTATTATTTCTAATACAAAAACTCTCCACCTGAAAGTATAGTTGTGATGACCTGACCCTGAGGAGGATGTTAGGGCCAGGTAGTTAGAGAAGGAGAGTAGAGAAGGCTGCTGGGGTATGTTATATACTTATAAGAAACCTCACTGAATAGGCATATTAATTCTGAGTTCCATGTGACAATCATGAGAATAATGAGTTCTATACATGTTACATTCATAGTGACTTGGCCATCTGCATTCGTCTCATTTGAAGTAAGTGTCTTTCCTGTCTTGTTGGGTCTTAATTTCCGAATGAGATTCAATATTTATCCTATCTCAACTCTAATAGCTTAACTTCTTTATCTTGATCTAAAACTATCTTGTCCCCTAACCAACTAAACTTGGTTGTAAACCTATACTGTCTTGTCTTCAGAGACTTGAGAAGAAATAAAACTTAAATTCCTGAGTGAACCAGCAGTGTGGGCTAGCAGGCTTATGGAATGCTTTTTATAAGCTCGCCTTTAGGTAGACATAGAGTAGTCACCACCCAAAGCTCGGCATTTCCAGTCTCCCTTAATATGCTTTTCACATATAGGTATGTCATGTTAAAGCAGCAATGGTCCAGGATGAAGGCCAGAATACACAGGGCTTTTGGGTAGAGCCTCATTTCTTTCCTCAGACAATGCCTAAAAACCAAATGTGTTTGTACTAAAAGGAGTATCTACCTCCGGTTATCCCTATGAGCTGAATTTTTACCCCATCAACTGTAATCCTCTCAGGTGCCAATCAGGAGGCATCAGTGGTAAGAAAGTAACTTCTAACCTGACCCAAATCCTATATATGACAATTGCAAAGACCACCTCTGAGAAGCCCAAGCCATACTCTTGGTATGTTTTTGGGGACCCTTTTCCTACTAGTCTACAAGTTTCGTCCTATGATAAATCTCAAACTCTGCCTCATAGACCTGAAATTCTTGACATCACTCTAGCCACAAATCCTACTTGGTCCTGAATAGATGACCCTAACATGATTGGAGATCTCCTTGGGGTGCTAAGGGTGATAGTGGGTGGCTGCCCCTTCTTTATCTGCACCCTAAAATGCTATTAGTGATAGCCTCAAGCAAAGCAGAAGTCATAGAAATGGAGGTGAGGACCATGGAAGCAAACTACAGATGAGAGAAGAAGGGAAAATAAATCAGGTTCAATAGAAAATTGGAACGGAAGTACCAGTGAGAAGAGAAAATTTTTTTAAAAAATGTAGGCTTGGCTGATTTGTCACCAGTCCTGATGGCAAACAGTGTTTCTATTTTTCCACTTTAAATACCTAATTAAACTGTCACTTTAAAAATATGGAGCAACAATTCTCTGTTGTTGGATGTCTGCTTATTAACTGATCAGCCTTTGCAGAGATGTGAATGTTATTTAGAGGATCTCTCTTTTCCCCTCAGAATGGTTTCTCGTTCAGTGAAATGTTAAATTACTCACAAAAACTTACTAATTAAACTGGCTGTAACTGCCACTATTAAAATCTTATGGCCAACGTAATTGGCCCAAAAGCAACTGCTAATGTCTCATTCATAAAGGAAAGGCAAATTAATTTTATAGCTTCCTTTTCAAATTCACAGTGCCTTCCCCTCCTTCTGCTCCCCATCTGTCAGCCCCAGCCTGCACTGGCTCTTTCTCTGCCACTATACAACTCTCTTTCCTGGTTCCAGAATTAAATGGTGGCTGTGACAGAAAGGACACTCACAGACTCCACGAAAACAGCTGAGGGTTCGAGACAATCACACGTGACTCTAAGGATAATGCTAAATTTTAAATGCAGTTTATTCCCCACCAATATTAAGAAAGAAGGCATTTCCTGTTTTAGGTATTGGAGCCACTTAAGCCCAGAACAATCCCTTCCTGCTTTGGGTGGCTGGTTATTCTGATTTGCTTTGGCAGAGCTACCTATGTAGACACGATGCCACTGGACCCTGCTGAATGGGGTCTCATTCAATTGAAGTCATAAATCATGATTGTGTCACTTCTCATCTCCTCCTTTAACCCATATGTTCCTCTGCCAAATGTACACATAGGCATGTATGCACATGCATGAACATACATGCACTCCAAGCTATCACAGTGGCTGGCCATAACCATCTTGCTACGAATCCCCACCACAGCCCGGCCCCTCCAATCAAAACTTTTATCTCCATCTGACTTTGTACTTCTACCCTAACTTGCATCCACCTGCTTAGCCTCCAAGCCTTTAAGCATTTGTAATACCTTCCTTAAAAGCTGGCTCCTGCGCTCAGTACTTTTGGACCTTGACTGTGGTCACTTCATGCATCCCTTACCATCTGCTGAGAGGACCAGACTCTGACCAGCAGGTTAGACATTTTCAAACGTCAAAGCCAAGCTGAGTTGAACAAACCTACAGGAATTAGCACACCTCCCCATGATCCTAGCTTCCTCCTTGTGAGCTGTGTCTCCATGGGGCTCACGGCAGGGAGGGGGGTGAACTACAGAATCCACATGAGCTATTACACCAGCTCCTCCTGAAATTCAGGCATAGTAGTTTTCACTAGCAGAAAGGAAACTTGACTCCCACAAACCCACAACCTCTGCACACACCCCCAAATAGCCACAAGATTTGATTATGAACATGGAAACCCTAAGAAAATTAAATACAATAGTAGCAATCCTGAGTGTTCAGCAATTCTAAAACCCAGAAGTAATCCACAAATTCCATATCTCCAACACGTAATGAGAAACATGACAGACTTTACCCAGTGGAAGAAGAAACAACTCAAATATCCCATTGTGAAATTATGGAGAAACAATGTATCACTTTTATATTAGCTCTGAAGTCACAATTCTCCAGTCCTGACTCCAGATATCAACATAAAGCCTCTTGGGCGCAAAGAAAATTCTCAAAAGAGCTCTACAAGAAGACTAACAAAGCCAACTAACCAGGGCCCAGAGGGGCCTGTGGAGTCTGATGCACCAACCAAGGACCATGCAAGGCCTGGACCTAGGTCCTCTACATAGATGTAGCCAATAGTCAGCTCAGGCTTCATATGGGTCCCCTCGTAAGGGAAGCAGCACTGACATGGACTTTGTTGCCTGCTTTTCCATCACTTCCCTCTGACTGGACTGCCTTGCCAGGCCACAGAGGAAGTGGACGAACTCAGTCCTGATGCAACTTGATGAACTGGGGTGAGTGGGTACAGGGCTCATCTTTTCCAAGGAATAGGGGAGCAGGTATAGGGAAGGGAAGGTGGGTGGGGCTGGGAGGAGAGGAGGGAGGGGGCTACACCATGAATGTAAAGTGAATAAATAAATAAATTTTAAAAAGAAAAGAAAAAAATTTTAAAAAGGAAAATTCTCAATACTAGTTGTCACAACATGTCCTCGTGCAATTTAGAAATCCATTTTGCTTAATCTTCACAAGAAATGTTAGGTAAGTCAAACCTGGCTATTTCCTCCTTGAGAAGAAGCCAGAGCAAATCAGAGATAGCTGCACTATAGATTTAAAAAAAAAAAAAAACCCAACACATTGACCAGTTTCCAGCTTTCTTGGTGCACAGTCAGCCACAGTGTAGACTACCATTGCCACAAAGCAATCAAACTAAGGAGCTAAGCTAGTCCTTCCCACTGGCCTCGCCACCTTGGCTTACTCCAGGTCTCACTGAGGATGGAACTGAAGAGCCCTGTCACAACACCCTGTGTACTCAGACACCTCCGCCACGGCAGAAGCTCCTCAGCGACAGGCACAAGTAGCTCATAGCTGCAATCTGTTCCATGGGTTTGGCAGAATCTAAGGCACTTACCTACACTGAAAACTGCAATAACTAAATTAATGCTTAGATTTAAATACTGGCTCTCCTCCAGTCTGTGGGTCCAGTGCAAATTTCATAAGAATAAAATGCCCAGTATGACCTCATGAGGCTGAGAAGCTTCTGTAAGGCAGGTGACACTGTCAAGAGAACAAAGCGACAGCCTACAGACTGGGAAAAGATCTTCACCGACTCTTCATCTGACAAAGGTCTAATATCCAAAATATATAAAGAACTTAAGAAATTAAACACCACCAAACCAAATAACCCAATTGAGAAATGGGGCGCAGAGCTAAACAGAGAATTCTCAACAGAGGAATATCAAATGGCTGAGAAACACTTAAAGAAATGCTCGACCTCCTTAGTCATCAGAGAAATGCAAATCAAAACGACACTGAGATTCCATCTTACACCCATCAGAATGGCTAAGATCAATAACTCAACTGACGCCTCATGCTGGCGAGGGTGTGGAGAAAGAGGAACACTCCTGCATTGCTGGTGGGAATGCAAACTAGTACAACCACTTTGGAAAGCTATCTGGTGCTTTCTCAGAAAAATGGGAATAGGGCTTCCTCAAGACCCAGCTATTCCACTCCTTGGAATATACCCAGAGGATGTACTACCACACAACAGGGACATATGCTCAACCATGTTCATAGCTGCCTTATTCATAATAGCCAGAACTTGGAAACAACCTACGTGTCCCTCAATAGAAGAATGGATAAAGAAACTGTGGTACATTTACACTATGGAATACTACTCAGCTATTAAAAACAAGGAATTTCCAAAATTTGTGGACAAATGGATTGAACTAGAAATTGTCATAATGAGTGAGTTCACACAGAAGCAAAAAGAGCTAAATGGTATATACTCACTTATATCGAGACACTAGTCCAAGGTGTACGTCCCCATGAAAAACTGTACCTACCAGAATAGTGGGTAAGAGGGGAGGACATCCTATTGAAACTTTAGGTGGGAGAAGCCTGGGAGAAAGAGGAAATGGAAGGATCCAGTGGGTCCTGGAAAACTATAGGCGAGTCTGGGCCCTGGGGTCCTCTGCAAACTGTGGCGACAGCCAAGGAAAAAATAGGCAGTAAAAACCTTGAACCCCTACCCGGACTAGCCGATGGACATTCTCCACTGTTGAGTGGAGAAGGAGATCTAACTTTCACACAAACTCTGGTGCCCCATATTTGAACATGTCCCTTGGACGGAGATGCCTGGTGGCACTCAGAGGAAAGATAATAGGTCACCAAGGAGAGACTTGATACCATATGAGCATATTCAGGGGGAGGAGGTCCCCCTCAGACACAGACTTAGGGGAGGGGAGGGGAGTAGTAGGGGGGAAGTGGGAGGAAGGGAGGAATGGGAGGATACATGGGATGGGCTAACAACTGAGATGTAATATGTATAAATTAATAAAAATGTATTAAAAAAAAATAAATAAATAAAATAAAATAAAATGCCCAGTATGATCCTTTTTTTTTTTTTTTTTGAAGATCAAAAACAGTATGTGAAATTGCCTGACTGATTCTTAAGGCATGTAAAATCAAAGACACCAAATAGCATTCCAACATCTGCACAAAAGGAAGGCTTCCTATAAAAGATGCAAGTGGAATGAGCAAACCTACAAAGCCAGCCAAGGTCTGTTCCTTTAGAACCTCACCCCATACCCTGCCTCTCCTAACTGAGGTCCCCATACAACAACATAGAATATACCAACTGTGTGCAAGTTGACCTTAGATGACTTTAAACACCCACCCTCTTCCCACAAGAGATCTACCTAGGGGTGTATTCATCCTGGTCTCCATCACTAAGCACCCTGCTCCTCCTCTAGCTCAGATGTAATCTTGCCTGAAATCCTACAAGCTAGCAGTAAGTGATGTACAATGGTATGCTGGGTAACTACCTACAGTGGTACCTTTAAGAAACGCATCATTTGGTGAGCGCATCATTATGAAAACATCATGCCATGTATCTGAACTAAGATGACTGACGGTCAATAGGTAATATAGCCTGATGGGAAGTTATATATTCAGAGCATCATTACATGACACATGGCTTCACTCATTCTGTAGCAAATTAGGGGAAAGGATGATTGGAATTATGAAGCTCTGGGTTTGTATTCCCTTGCACCGAACTCTAGAAATTAGGCAGAAGCTTCCAATCCACTAGTCAGTGTTCCTTGGGCATCTGCGCTACAAAACAGGTAGGAGGGTAGGAGGGTTTTGGGGTGGGGTGGGCTGGGCTCCATGCCCACTCAAGAGATCTTCACCAGCATTTCATTTCATGTGGCTTTGGAAGGTAATGATCTCAATGTGTCTAGCATTCAAACACTAGGAATTCTCATTACCTTTAAACCTTTCAGACCCGCAATCTCAGATCCCCATTTTCTGAAACTGCAATTACTAAATGAATACCTAGGTTCCAATACTTGATCTTCTACTCCCCAGCTCCACAAAGCTGATGTAAATTTCTCATCAATAAAATGTGACAAGTACAATGGCTTTTTTTTTGAGAAGTTGTGTGTGTGTGTGTGTGTGTGTGTGTGTGTCACACACTATTGACTATTTGACATGTAATAACTTGAAATGAGTGTTATCAGATAGCTCATTGTCAAAATAAAATTATGTAAGGCATAAAAACACAGGGCAGTATGAGTAGCAGAGAAGAGTTTACAGTAGAGATGACATAAAATCCTGAGGGTGTTTGTATGAAAAAACTTCCTGGGAAGGCGCACAGTTGCCCAGGGAATCCAGGGCTAAGCACACAAAGCCACATTCCCAACAGCGCCCCTCCCAGAACCCAGCTCAGCCCTGTGAAGGTGACTAAGAGCCAGCACTCTTGAAGCACTATGCCACAGGGCAATCAGGCTGGGTCTCTACAGTATATTTCCTCATCAGCAATGGCTATGTGATAATTACAAGAGTCAGCATAAGACGTCACCAAGCCTGCGGTTCACACACTCAATAAATAGCACATCTTCTTAACAGGAACCATGGTAAAATCTTTCTAACACTTATCTCATAAGACCCCAAGATGATTCCTTAGCATGCTTTTGTTATTTATCATGCCCATTTCACAAAGGAGAAGACTGAGGCATAGAAAAATTAAGTAACTGGCCTAAGTCCACACTTGTAAGCAGCCGGACTCGGGGTGCACATGGAGAGCAGCTTGCAACTAGAGCTTATGCTTCGTGCTTATCTTGCTCCTCAATAGGAAGGCATCTGTGGAATGTGGAATACAATATTGGGATTTCATTCTTAAGCATAGCCTGAGGTATTAGAAGTATGTACATTATGTTAATAATTCTCTCAACAATAGAATGGGAATATATAAAGCATTTTCAAAAATTCTGTCCCTATTAGACACAATATAAATATTTCTAGGACAAGAGGCCAAACCTCTCTTAAACCTCTCTTACCTGGGAGACGAAAGTCATTAATCCAAAATGCTTAATTATTTAGAAAGACTAAAGAATGTGTAAGAAAAGGAGACAAGATAATTACCAGGCATGACATGACTGCAGAATAGTCCCTAAATGACTCAGTGGTCTTCAAAGCAGACTAAAAATCACCACAAGGACTTTTTAAAGCCAAGAGATTAGCAAAGGGAAAAGAGTCTGCTCCCTAGAGCGCATCACGGTCTAAAAAGCACATTAAGAAGGGGCAAGAGTGACAGGCTGCTTGGAGATCCAGGGGAGAGCAAAGCAGAGCAAGTCGAACCATCCCAAGCATGTGGTACTTAGGGAAGGGCCAGGATGCAGTGGTGGCACTTTGTGCCTCACATGGGAGAAGGAGCCATTTGTATAATGCAGGGCTCAGGCAATCTGACTCTCAACTGTGGCTTTCTAACCCATGAGTAATGCAGTAAGGGGCAGGGAGCACGGCATCTTTGCCTGGGTGGCCTTGGTGGCCTCTAATGGCAATGATCCAAATCACAAGAAAGAAGGCTATTGAGTTACTTTCTGTTGCTGTGATAAAATACCGTGACCAAAAACCAACTTTACAGCAGGGTTTATTTTGGCTTGTGGTTCTAGAGTGGGGAGCCCATAATGTGAGGGAGGCATAGAGCAGGCTCTCAGCTCAAGAGGTTGGCCGATCATTTCTTTCCTCTACACCCAGGAAGCCAACAGAGCAAGCAATAAGTGGGATGAGACCATAAACTCTCAAAGCCCACCTCCATCCACCTTGAGCGATACTCCCTCCATCAAGGCTGAACCTCCTCAGTGTTGTGTAACCTTGCCAAATTCTACCAACAACTGAGGACCAAGGATTCAAAGACCTGAGTCTATAGAGAGACACATCTTATTTGAACCACCACAACCATCTTGCTATAGTCATCAAACGAAGCCTGCCCCTTTAAACCAGTCAGTGAAAACTGGCAAACTGCAGGAAGCGTGAGGAAGATGACCTTCTCCTGGCTTCTGCCTGGAATTAATTTGTAGCTTATAAGACTATAAATCAATTTTAAATAGGTTATGAATAGCCAGATTAGAAGGAGGAAATCAAATGTTCTTATATGAGGGTTTACTCTATTTTTGATCAAAGGGCAGACAACAAGAATAGGAAGGGAAGGGGAAAAAAAAGCCTGGAAGAAGAAAAAAAATTCACTTGCCAAAAATACTATTCTGGCGGAAAAATGTCATCCATATTTTTCACTCTTCTTATCCTATTATTCAAAGTCATTGCCAGACTCTGTGTGTTTTCTACTTCTGACCTTGAAGCCTTCCTTAGGCCTGTGATCCACACACCTAGTTGTGGAGGAAAAGGCCTGGTTGGACTCCACAAGTTAGTTCCCAGTGCTGGCCCTTCCACGTGACAACAAAGCATGGCAGACACAGAGGTGAGTGAGCTGCTGGCCACATCCAGGAAGGCCTTCCTGGCCCACTGCCTGGACTGGCAGCAGCCGGCTCTATCAGCTGCAGACATGCAGTCCGTGCAAGCGTGCCACGTCATTCTAACCCATTCCGTGTTCTATTGAGATTAAGAAAGAAACTATCCACATGGCCTCAGAGTCCTTGCGGGATACGCCTGTCCTCTACCCCTCTAACGTCTTCAATGACGTCATCCCTAAGCTTCATCACAGCATCACTCAGCATCCCTTCCTGCCTGTGACCTCCTGCGTGGAAAGCAGCCCAGCCTCAGGCATCACTTCCTTTGGAGTCTTTCTTAAACTCTAACCAGGTGAAATCTTTCATAAGCACCCTAGTTCTGTGTTTCCCCATTTCTGGGGTAGTAATTATAATAATTACATTACATTATTTAATGGCTTTTTTTTTTTTTTTTTTTTTGCCTCATCGGTCTACTATAGAGGTGCTCATTTTCATTTATCGTGTATCACAGCACCTGTATCATAGGGATGGGTTATACAATTCACTTAATAAGCACTGAATTCATCACTGAATTGGAGCACTAGCATCAGCACTAGACCAGCCCTGGGAGGCTATTCGGGTGACAGCTGTCAGCTTTGTGCTGAGAGCTTGCTCTCCCAAGCCTCTTCCGTGGACTGAGTGTTTGTGAACCCCTACTGGAAAGTTACATGGTAGCTCCCAACTTGATGCTACTAAAGATGAGTCCTGGGGGAGATTTTAGGTCATGAAGATACAGATCTCAGGAATGAGACGAGTGCCTCATAGGGAGAGAACAACTCCAGTAGAGACACAAGAATAACATGGCCATTTGCAGGGCAGGAATCAGGCAGGACCTAGCCAGGATCTGACAATATTGACACCTTGATCTTGGCCCTGCCAGTCTCCGGAATTACAAGAAATAAATGTTTGTTGTTTCAACAAACAAGGGCATGGTATTTGTAATGGCAGCCGGAGCTGACTCAGACACTCTCTGAGCACTTACAACAAAACTTCCTTGTTCCCTTTGTGGATTTTTGATGGCATGCAATTAGTTCTGCCCAATATATTACCAATGGATAAAGTGTTTTAACTGTCAGCGGGAGACCAAATGTTCTCTTCCCTCTCCTGACTTCCGTGTTAAGTCTGGAACTGAATGCTAAAATGAGCTTTCCATGCCAATCTCTGTCCCCGTGGGAGGACAGCAGCAGTGAGCACGGCCCCCCAGCCAGCTGGCAATGGGTGTGGAGCATGAGAGGGGACTAAACTACAACTCTCTGAGCCACTGGGATTAAGGGCTGGATTTTCCTAAGAGCCCAAGCCAGACCATTGTGAAAATAGTACTAGGAAGATGGTCCCCCATGTTATACAATGGTGATACAGTTGATGAGACGGACTTGCTTAGGAGGATGGACAGCTGCAAGTACCAACTTGGTTGGATTAACAAACACCTAGAGCAGCAATGGGACGTGCTTCTGGGTGTGTTTGTGAAGGTGCTGTCAGGGAGGCTTAAGGAGGAAGGGAAGAATCAGGCCTGACATGGATGGCTCCACCCCACAGGCTGAGGTTCTGGACTGAACAGAAAGGAACAAAAGAAAAAGTCCATCAGTCTTCCTCTCGGCTTCCTGGTTGCAAGTGCTTCAGAAGCAGCTGGTAGAGGCTCCTATTGCCACGGAGCTGCCCATCACTGTGACCATTACTGGCAAAGGGTGGCCTGGGGTAGCTTCCTCAGACATAACTGCAGAAGCAGTCAGGTGGAAGGTGCATGACCTGGCTTTGGAGAGTCCGCCCAGAGATGAGCATCCATTGGCCAGCTAGGAGGTGGTGTGGAGGAACCTGATTGATCGCTCAAAGACATATAACCTGATGTTTCTTCCTGAATAAATAAATCTGTAGCTGCTTTCCCTCAGTGTGTATTCACCAGATTCCCAGAATCCATGTGGTGACTCTGCATTGCTCACCCCCTCGGCCTGAACCTCCTACCCTCACCCATGGGCTACCTCCTCGCTAGGAGGAGCAACACAGCACCATGACTCCTCCACTATAACTGTGCCCCCCCCAAACTGTGAGCCAGAATTAACTGTTCCTCAGGCCCTTTCTATCCCATATTTTGTTACAGTGACATTGAGTACCATCTCTGATAATTTGGTACATCAGCAATATACTCCATGGATGTGTGTCTCTGGCAGAAGTGCCTAAGAGTCAGACAGCAGTTTTATGTGTCATCGGCTCACTTGAGGGATGCATTTCCTGGGGTTGCCATACTAGTGGCAGCGCAGTGGGGAGCCTGATCAACAGTATTTAATTGTCTCATGGCTTGTGAGATAATTTGGGCATTTGTTACCTCTCAAGGCAAAGTCAGAGAGCCTGATCCTGGATTTTCTTCTGGGTCCAGTGGTTTGGTGACATTCTCTGCTTGGATAGGCAGATCTCTATTTGTACATTCACCTGCACATGACATTTTTATGAGCTCTGTGTCATCTGTTCCACATGTGAATTTACTCTTTCTTAAAAGACAACAGCCCATATTGTGCTAAAGCCCATCCCAGTGACTTCATTTTCAGTCACCCCTATAAAGTTCTATTTCTAAATAAGCTCATATTCTTACTTGCCAGTGATTAAGATTTCAAAGTATTTTGAAAGGAGGACATGGCTCAATCCATGACAGGAAGTATTACAGGAAAAGAGAAAAATGGGAAAAGTTAGTGATATTTCAAGAAAAGAGAGAATGGAGGGAGGCTGCAGAGGTGGCTCAGCAACTGAGGACACTTGCTGCTGTTGCAGAGAACTTGAGTCTCATTCCCAGCACCCAAGCAAGGTGGATCAACACTGCTTGTAACTCTAGATCCAAGGGATCCATCACCCTCTCCCGGCCTTCACAGATCTCCTCATGCATGTGTGCACACTAACACCCATGCATGTGTGCATGCGCGCACGCGCACACACATACACACATACACAAAGGGGGGGGAGATTTTTTAACCAAAATATAAAATGGAATAAAGAGCCCACAGCTGTGAGATAATAGCAGCAGCTGCTTCTCACACTTTAGGAACAAAGTAAAGGTAAGATTTGCCACGAGTAACAAGTGCTACTTAAAATTGTACACTGCAGTATGAAGGAAATGATCTGCCCCATTCATAGTTAGCAATCACTGCATACATTTGGAAGGCATTCAGAAATTTGTGCCAAAAATATGGCTATGCAAAAATCAGACTAAATAAATGGTTCTTCCACTGAAATCTGCTAGACCCAGAGTTTCATAATTAATCTAAGTGAGAAGGGGACAGGAGTTAGGTAGCAGAGCTATATTGCAAGCTTAGAAAGAGCGTCTGTAAAAGCACTGTGGGTACTGATATCGGCACATATTTAGCAGACAGTCATAAAGGAACTAGACTGACCCAGGAGCAAAAGCTATGAATAAAGAAGTAAGGCATAATGAGGCTGTTCAGAGGACAACAAGCTATATTGTCCAATTTCTTCTCTATGTGTCATCCAAGGAGGAGAGGTAGCCAAACAAGAACCCCACAGAAGGTGAAGGCAAAGGACACAGGGATTAGTACAGTGGAGGTCCCTACCCAGGAAGTTCACTTACTATGAGCCTGTGACTCCAAATGCACATTGGGTCTAAGGCTGTCCTGACCTCTGGGACCTAGAGCTTGACGTCATGACTACGTGAAAGCTTCAGGTTGTATAAGCATAGCTTCTCTGTGGCTAGAAGGGCAATACCGAATATTTAATGACCACATGAGCAGAATGCAGTACTTACTGGTGCTAATAATGGCTGGCATCCAGTTGTCAATTTCTTCTGGGTAATTAAGAAGCTGTACTTCTTGGCTCACTGTTGTGGAGACAGGGCATGCCACCAGTGAGTATGAGTGGGGTCATTTCCAGGTCACAGTATTGAATTGCTAGTGCAAAACACTCTAGAATTCCTTCCCCATTCTTCTCTTGTGCTCATCTTTGTAAGCCCATGTCAACGAGAGGTACTTATGAACCAGAGTCCCCCAGTCAGGATGACATAGAACAATATCCCCAAAGCAACACAGAATAAATGTGTAGCTTAGGTAAAAATTAATAATAATAATAATAAAATAAACAATTTTATTTTCAGAGATTTCACTCTTACTATCTGTGGTTATTTGGAAGATAATATCCCCTATAGGTATTTGAATATTTGGTACCCAGTTTGGTGGCGCTGTTTTTAGAAGTTATCAAACATTTAGGAAGTATAGATGGAGGCACATTGCTGGGGGAGGTCTGTGAGAGTTTGTAGCCTGGCCCTTCTTCCAGTTTGCTCTCTCTTGTGTTTATAGCTGAAGATGTGTTGTTCTTCTAGCTCCCTGCTTCAGATTATTACTGCCATCCCTTCCCTGACACTATGAACTCTGACCCTCTGAAGCCAAGAGATGCCCTTTGTTCCTTAAGTTGCTTTCAGTCTGAGTGTTTTTTCACAACCACAAAAAAGTAACTGGTATACTATGTGACCCGGAGTTGATACACTTACACCAAGTTGGGACTTCTATTATTATTAAAAATTAGAAACAGCTCTTATTAGAAATTGAGTGAGTGAATGAAAAAAAATGTGGGACATGCAGACAGCTGCAGTACTCAGCAGCAAAACACAAGGCAGTGGAAATACAGGTATAAAACTTGAATGCAAGCTATACAAAAAGAGCAATTACTATGTGACTGAACACATTAAAAAAATGGCAGTTTCTATGTGTTGGGTAAAGAAAGTAAAGAGTTAGGACAGAGGGGATTTGGGGGCCGATGAAACTATTCTACATAAGATGATAATGATGGGTATAAGCACTGTGTATCCAGAAAAAAAAAAACTCATAGACTGTGTAGCACAAAGTGTGGTGCTGGGGAGCTGTGCAACCAGGGAAGGTGGAGTAAGAGTGAGGTCAAGGCATGTCCAAACCCCGAAGATCTCTTCTTGAGACCATCAGGAATAAAACTGTTCCCTCCCTGCCCTGGTCTCCACCTCTGCCACTCTTGATGTGACCACCACGTAGCCTGGCATCTAGTTTACAAATTTAACTTTCTCTCTTCTTATAAGGTAACATCCAACAAGCACCTGAAATTCCTCTTCACACAAATAAGGCGTTCCTAATACCCCAGCCAATGATGTACAGTCACCCCAAAGCCTCTACCCACTCCCCAAAAGGTTTAAAGAGCCTTTGTTCCCTCCAATGAAATGAGCTGTCTCACTGAAGCTGACTCCTGGGAAGGCTGTGTCTTGCACTCCCATCACTGACGGGGATTCTGCATTGTGCCCGCCCTCCCTAGCTAAGCTTCACCCCCTCCAGTCCAGTGTGGTGCACAAAGTGCTTGAACACCCTGAGAGGAAAGCAGATACGTGGTGGCCCAAAAGGTTAAACCTAATATAGTCTATAGTTTCAACTAACTATAAGGTACAATATTGGTTGCTCAAAAGATGGTTCGAGAGTTGTTTACTGCTGAAATAGCACCCGCTCTATAATAATTGACATGGCACATATACCTCACCCTACTGCCAAAATAATCTCACAACAAAGAGAAACAGTTGCAATTTAACTTGAAAATGAAACATCTCCCATAGTTGACCTGTATGTAAATACTTAGATCTCAGTCCATGATTTTATGGGATGACAACAGGATCTTTAAGAGACAGGACCTAGTTGGAGGGCATTGAATGATGGGGTGTGTGCCTCTGAAGGCAAGGATGGGACCCAAACTCTTCTGCTATCTTTTTTATCTCCTAGCAACCAGGAAATGAGCGGTTCCTGCCACTACCTGCTCCTGCCATGGTATCCTGCCTTGCCACAAGCTCAAAAGCAATGAGCCCAACTCACTGGAACCTCCCTCCATAACTGAGGCAAAGTAAACATTTTCTCCTTCTAAGCTGATCATTTCAGGTACTTAGTCACCGTGACCAAATGCTGACTAACGCAGTTCATGGGTGTAAGCCAAGCAAAGGTCACATGCATAGCATTCTGCTTCCAAAGCAGCAGCACTTAAAAGAGAAAAGAAGGGTAAATAGTAAAAAAAAATGAAGTCTTCCAAAAGATAAGTCTTTGAGTTAGACACTATAGCTCACGTTAAGATAAATAGTGTTTCTATATAACCAAACTCTCCAGTCGTGGAACAACCTTAGTTTCAACCTTGTGGCATGAGTAAGTACGAAGCTAATGTGCCACCTTGGCACTGTAGCTCGTAACACCAGAGCGTGGACTTGATGTGTACTGAGTAGATCTTCAGTGTTCTCATCACATATTCAGAGAGATTACTAAAATGAGTGATGGGAGTGTTAATTCACTTGCCTATGATAATCATTTTGTACCATACACATTCATCAACACAACATATTGTATACCTCAAGTATATATAATGTTGATATTTGCCAATTATACATCAATGAAGCTGGAAAACTAAGTCTATAATTAAACCTAATCATAAAAGTATCACAAAAATGAATCTAATTAGCACCAATATCATAAATTATAAATTCATAAATTATGATGAATCAATTCAACCCTCAAAATTTGAACAAGTCTGGATCACAGGTATCAGAATATTCTGAAATGCTGGCCAGATATATAAAAAACAAACAAACAAACAAAAAACCCAAGCATCATCTCAGGTCCACTGATTTGGAATATTTTGGGAATTGTTTATTTTATTTATTCTTTGACAGCTTCATAATGATTAAAAGGAATTTTAGCCATTTCCACCCTGCATTTCCCTCTGTCATCCCCTTCTATCTCACTGAATTGCCAAGTTTCCCAAGCCTGATTCAGAATTCTGAAAAATCAAAACTTAGAATCTCAAGTTTACCGTGCTCTCCAGGCTCAGCCAACACTGAATGGGGAATCCTGAAACCACATAACAAACCCTCACCTAAGGTTCTAGCTGCTTCAGCTTTTCAGTGAACACACAGCATGTCACATTCTGCAGTGTAAAATCCCTGAACAACAGAACCGAGCTCTGTAGTCCTCTTAACCCTGAAGCCACGATGAGTTGTGTGACGACTGTGTAATAAACAGGCCCAGGCTAGGACTGAGGAAGAGAAAGAAAACTATTAGAAAGATCTCATAAATGAACTCCCTTTTTTTTTCTACTGCAAATAAGGAGTGGATGGTGCCACTTGAGGCAATGAACCTTCAGAGCTAAGAAAGTGATGGGAAACCGTAACAGATTATAAGAGCCTTAAGGGTTATTTGGAGGAGAACCCAGCAACACGTCAAAGGTAGGGAGACACAGGATGCACCACAGTGAATCCAGGTGGAGCTAAACATCTGCTTCTTCCCAGGGGCAGAAGGCATTATTCCGTGTCTCCTGGGAATAATTTCATTCTGTAAGTGCATATGTCTGCTTTTCTAAGTGAATCATTCCATCAAAGGTGAGGAGGTGTCACATGTTCCATATACAGACAGCCCATGAATAGCCATGGCCTTTCTTACAAACTGAAAAGTAATAACCTAAAACATCCATCACAGGGAGGTTCTGGATATTTGTTACAAAGCCAACCAGAGCTGGGAATGTCATTGATATTTACCCCACTTACGATGCCCCTTCTTTCTATTATGTTTAAGTTTATCCACACCTCTACTTAATACTTCTCTAAGAAATGTGTATTAATATCATTTTCAATGTAAGTTTTCTGAGAACAGAAACCGTATCTAAACAATATCACAGCTGGGAAAACATTTGATGACTTTAAAAAACAACATAATAACTGCCGGGATCATCTCTGTCATCTGTATCTTATTACACAACAGCAGAGGGAAGAGAACCAAGCAAGCTACATTTAATGAACAAATGTGTTTTTCTCAAAAGACCATCTGAATAGTAAAGCTAATTTCATACTTATTAAATCAAACCCATAAACTAAGTATTAACTTCAAATTTAATTAGGCTTTCCATTTATGATCACCAAGGAAAATTATGAGCAGTTATAGAAATGCAATTATTTCAGTGTCAAAGAGGAGAGCTTCAGATATCACGTGACAATAAACAGGTGGATGGATTTCTAAGCCAAATTCTTAGTGTTACTAGCTTGATTTTCCTCAGAAGGAAATGAGTTTTTAAAAATATTTTTTTAATTTAAATGTGTGTGTATGCACACGTGTGTGTATGCACACATGTGTGTATGCATGTGCACACATGCATGTGTACACACACATACATACACACATACACACACACACACACACACAATCACACACCATGGGAGGCCAGAAAAGTGTGTCAGATCCATTCCTGCAGCTGAAGTTATAACCCTGACGTGGGTGCTAAGAACTGAAGTCATGTCCTCTGAAAGAGCAGCAAGTGCTGTGAATCATTGAGTCAACTCTTCTGAGATTTAAACTACAGAAACTAGGTTTTTAGCATCCTCGTGACAGAATGCACCCAGTAAATAAGCACTTCCTGGCTGGTTAGACTACTACTGAGATCTTGGCAGGTCTGTCTGCTCCTGCACAGAAGGCACACCCAAAATAGGCAGTTTCTATTCCTGTAACACAAAGGGTCTTCAGTAGGAAATCTTCCCTGGGGATAAATATGCTTATTTTATCAAGCTGTAGGCATAAGGTCACTGTGTAATTCAAATGCTAATTTCTGTATCCACCATATCTGGTTGCAGTCCTTGTTCTGAGAATCTCATGTCTTGATGTTGTATAAACTCTGCTCCCCAATTGTCCCAATATGGCAGTAAAGCAGCTTATAGGCAATCACTGCACAGTGGAAAGAATAGGGCTGGACTTCCTGCAGCTAGGAGAGGGAGAGCTAGAAGAGGAAGCAGGGCATTCATCCATGGGCAGAGGTCCAGAAATCATCAGGAGAGAGGGGGTGGAGCAGGAAAGCTACAAAGAACAAGTATCTCTGGGATGTGTGCTGGTAGGAACCCAAGTTAGCTTAGAGGGTTAAGACTAAAGTAATAACTGCTCAGTTCTTGTGCTGTGAAGCTTATTATTAAACAAATAGCCAGGTTAAGAGAGAAACAGAGAAACAAACACAGTTATATAAAAATAACCTTAACATCAAACTATGAAATGAAATTGAAAATGCAGGAAACAGCTTTAGATAAAAGTCATTGACAGCAGAGATGTATGTGAAGGCATAGGCTTTGATCTGTTAAAAACCTACTTTATTTGGGGTTCTTTAATGTCTCTATTTCCTTTCTAATCCTAGATAGGAAAGAAAGAAGGTTAATAAGGACAAGAGAAGTAGACTTTTTTTTTGGCTCAGTTCCTTGAACCAATTCCCCTCTTCATTATCAGGATTCCAGAAGACCCACTAAACAGAACCAGAAATTCAGCAAAAGTGACCCAAACCGCAGCAGCTGGAGCCTCGCAGCTTCTCTGCCTCTCAAAGTGGAGTGATGAACAGCCAAACGATGCAAAGCGATGCAAAAGCCAAGCCTCTGTTTTGGGGGTCTCTATTTATCTCCTCCCAGAATCTGTATCAGGATGTTTATCAACTGGCAAAAACCATACCCCAGAAAGGGCAGTTCCTTTTCCCAAAGACAGACATCATGCACCCTTTCAAAAGTCTGTTTCACATACCACACTTTGGATCAAAACAAAACATGTTTACATACACTATAGGAAGGAAGGCAGGACTCTGGATATTAAAGACAGAAATAGGTGGTATATGGTCTCCCATAAGGGTGGTTGAACAAAGCTTCAGGTAAAAAAGAGAGTCAATGAGCATGTAGCTTGGTAACCAAAGGAGGGAGTGAAGGTTTGGGATAAGACCTCACATTCCTGCCTGTCTTGCAGTATGTGTTTTATTAAGTATCTGGCTTTGGTTTTAAATGTTAATTTTCTAGTACATGGTTCTACAATGGTTCCCTCTGTCCTATGGAAGCAAAATGTTCAGAAAAGAACTGGTTGATGCTGCTGGGCTGGGGGTGAGGGGGGGTGCTGGCTTGTCACTGTGGAAAAGGGTGTGAAAGAGGTTCCCACTGGAATCCTTTTTCTCAGTGAGCCTGTATGGTCTTCTCTGCAGAAGGCCCCTGTTGGTGTAAAGCTCCCTAGGATGTGCTGTCGCCTCAGACACACGTCCAAATTGAAAATATTGAACCAGAATGGCAAACTTCTGGTGGCTTCTTAGGTGGGAAAGCGTGTATCACCACTCTCTCCACCGGAAACATGTCAATGTGAAGCTTCAAGCAGTTGCCCACAGTTCATTCATCTTTTCTTTCTCCATCCTGCAAACAGCTTGACCCCCCTTTGTACAGCATAAGGGAAAAACCAGCAATCAATGAGTGCTTATGGTCAAATATAAGCCGTAATTCTCAGCAAACAAATTATGTTTTCTTTGCTACCACTGGCCTAAAAGGACAGTGCTACCACTTCTCCTAAAAGGAAAAGCTGCAAAAGTAATTCATCAGCAAAGACTAGCCAAAAAACACTTAGCCAAAAAACACTTTCTCATATGACTCTTTCAATTTTTTTCCTGTTAAAATAAAATACAGTTTAAAGCATTTAACAGAAGGGGGGCTAGCTAGAAAATGCCTACTGACTTTGACAAATGTAGACATGCCAACTAAATTTGAGCTGAGATCCAAGTGATCAGAAAAGAGCCAGTCATCCTAGGTGCCCAGGGCAAAGCACTTCAGAAAACAGCAGCTGGGGTCTGCAGAAAAGGCCCAGTTGGCATCCATTATTGAAGGTGGGCATGAAAATCTAATAAAAGGGAACCGTAGAAGATGAAGTTGGAGGAAGTCAGCTGTAATTCATGAAGGCCATACAAGACTTGGAAAGGAAGCTTCATTTTGAGAGAGGTGCAGAGCCATTGAGAATTTTAAGAACAGGAATGGTGTGGTCTGGTAGTCATATTCAAATGGTCCAGGTGTTATATAGATGATGGCATGACAGGTCTGCATGTGGAAGTCGAAACTAGGACCCTGTCATAGTTTCACAGACAGGAAATGAAGGTGGCCTGGGCAGTGGAAGTGGCTGTCAGAGAGTGAAGATTTGAATCAAGTTTTGAAGACGCCGTGACTAGGATGTGTTGATGGTTTAGAAAAGATAAGGGGAAAGAGGAAATCAAAATGAATCCTAGGTTTTCAGTGCTGCCAAAAGAACCTCTGTAACAGAAAATGTAGATGCCTAAAAACATGGGCCAAATTTTGCAAGATAAGTTCTCTCAAAATTTGATTTAGAATTCATACATAATTGACAAAAATGTGGAGGGCGTTTGAGTTAATACAAATACGCATGGGGAAAAGTACTGGACTTTTGGTCAGACCCATGCTTATAAAACTTCAGACTGGTAGATGCCAAGAAATGCAAGTTATACCCAGGCTCTGTGAGAGGAGCCAGGAGAACAGGCTGCTAGTGCACATCTTCATGGAGAAGTGTTTCGTTCTGCATCCCTCTCTGCTAAAAGATGGTGAATGGCAAACTGAAGAGCCCCATAAGATGGTGGACATGCAAAAAGTTTGTCATGTGAGGAGCACTTGGGGAAATTAGGGAGATGAATCATGCTGAAGGAGAGAGTAAGGAGGGATGCTGCCAAGAAGCTGCCGAACTGACATTGTGATCAAATTTCATCTGTCTTATTCTAAAAGCCACAAGGTGGGCCAGTGGTTTAAAAATATAGGACAAACTGTAATTCCATTAAAAAATTATTCCTAACAATTATATTCCAAAGGTAGATTTTTTTATGGAGTTAATACTACGCCATAGAAAGATCTCTACATGCCTTAATATGGTCATCTACCAAGAACCTGGAAAATTCATATTTTCCATGAGTGGAAAAATTAAAGAAATTTATGTTCTCTCGTGCTAGTAATACATGACTATCTAGTCCCTCAGTAAACGTATCTGGATAAAATTAATTATTAAAGGAAACTCCCAATGAAATTAACAATATAAGAATCATCAGAGATATGATTGCTAAATCTTGGAATTTTGGCACCCAAGTGTTAGAACCAGAGGCATACTGATATAATGTATAGGCTATTGGATGATGGAAGGGTAAAGTGGGCCAAAGGTCATGAAAGAACTAAACATTCATCCTAAACTAAGAATGTCATCAGATAGCATCTTTGGCCTAGAGAATAGCTCCTCCCACCTCATCCTGCTGTGCTTGCCTCTCTGGGTTACCCACGAACTTGCTTTCATTTATGACTTTTTTCCCCTTTGGTTTTTCAGGACAGGGTTTTTGTGTGTAGCCTTGGCTGTCCTAGACTCACTCTGTAGACCAGGCTGGCCTTGAGCTCACAGAAATCTACCTGCCTCTGCCTCCCGAGTGCTGGTATTAAAGGCACGTGCCACCATGCCCAGATGATTTATGACTTTCTTTATTCTATAAAATTTTCAGGAAACTGCTTCCACATTGAAACATGGAATTTGGGGAAACCTAAATCTGTATTTTTGGGCCATTTTCAATGTTGAACTTAGTAAAGATCAAGAGTTCCAAGCAAAGAAATAACCTGGTTACTACAGTAACAACTTAGACTGTGGTTACAGAGATGCAATTATGCACAGAATGGAAGGATATCACTGCATCCGACACCACATGAGCTGTCCTGTGTGTTACCAGATCCCAGAAATGTAGGAGCAGAGTCTAGGACAGGAAAGTGCTAAGTGCTTGTGACCATTAGTTCTGTAGGTGGGTTTGGTGAGGGTCAAGCATCCAGTTATTGAAGCAAACACTGATCCTAGGGTTGCTTCAGAGGTGTTGTGCAGGTGTGCATTCTGCAGGTGTGCATTCTGTGGGTGTGCATTCTGTGGTTGTGCACTCTGCGGTTATGCATTCTGCAGGTGTGCATTCTGCAGGTGTGCATTCTGCAGGTGTGTATTCTGCAGGTGTGGCTGGCATCTGTAATCAGTTTGAATGTAGATGACAGGAATCACCCTTGACAGTGTATGCCATGTCTATTGAAAGGTTTAAAAACAAAACTCAAATACCCTAGAGAAGAAAAAATGTCTGTTTACAGAGAACAGCTTCAATTTCTGCCCAAGTTCCCAGCCTGCCAGACTGAGCTTCTGGTTTTAAATTTGCTGACCTGACAGTTGTTTGAGCCAACTCTATAATACATGTGAATGAAAGCACCTGGAAAAAAAACTCTATGTCTACAGAGACTGATTAGGGAATTTAGAATGTCTCAGGTCCAGAGGCTAATTACCTCATCTTGGGCTAAATTCTTACCCTCCAGAACAGCCTTGCCCATCTCTGTGGCAGAAGTAACATCTTCAGACTGGTAAATAAAATATCCTTTTAGAACCTATTCACTTGTCAGACCACTGACTTGCACCAACTCCAAAGCCAAGGATGTCATCAGATAGCATCTTGGCCCTATAAGATGGTCCCTCCCACCTCATCCTGCTGTCCCTGCCTCTCTGGAGTACCCACCAATGTATTTTTGAATTTGCTTTGATTTATGACTTTCTTTGTTCTGTAACACCATAAACCTTCACAAAACTGCTTCCACGTTGATACATGGAATTTGGGGTACCTAAATCTGTGTTCTCAGGACATGGTCACTCAAAATGGCTCTACAATAAACTATTTTACATTTCCTTTAAGATGTCAGAGCTGTGATTTTTACTTCAACACATAAATTTGCTTAAATATTGGTAGATCCAGTTAATTTTGTTTATAGAGAAACCAAACTCCAAATATGCTTTTCTCAAGGTAAAAGAAGGGCCAATAATGTTAAAATTATAATGAATAAATTAGCATATCTATTTGAAAAAGTTTACATTTAGGTATGATTAAATTTTTTCTTACTTTTTTCCATTTATACTGTTTTGAAATCAATATGACCTCATTAAAAATATTTAAAAATAAAAGAAACAGAGGTAGCAAACCTATTTCTACTTTGCTATATCTTTTTGTTGTTGTTGTTTGTTTGTTTATTTTCTAAGACAGGGTTTCTCTGTGTAGTCTTGGCTGTCCTGGACTCACTCTGTAGACCAGGCTGGGTTCGAACTCACAGAGATCTGCCTGCCTCTGCCTCCCAAGTGCTAGAATTAGAGGTGTGTGCCACCAAGCCCAGGCAAATGTATGCAATGTACATAACATCAACATAGCTTGTATACAACACCCTAGCCACGCACTATAAACATTTATGTTATCACAAAGCTAACATTAATGATTACTTAGTTTTCTAATATTAAATGTATAAGACTTACATAAAAAGCTTCCTATAACCTGTAGGCTGTGCCTAACCTACGTAAGGTTTGAATTATGAGAGTGTCTCCCAGCAAGAACCTTGCCTCTTCACTATTTGGACTTCTTCCCTCTAAGAAAAGGAGTCACGCTGCTTGACTATAGCCTACTGTAATGTGTCCTGCAAGTAAGTATATACCCAACGCCTGTTGCTCTAACATGTCCCCATGCCCTGTCATCAGTACCTCTCTCTAGGATGACCATGAACTCTGCAGGATCCCAGAATGAAAAGATGGCTGAGATCTGTCCTGGCACAATGACAGAGTCCCCATTTGGTCAGAACCCTTGTTAATGGTTCCGGTTCTGTTGTTAATGATGTTATTAATGATGTACTTTAAATTAATCAGCTCATTTCAGCATCTCTTTTAGCTTGTATCATTGGGATTTGTGCTCTCCGAAGAGGCTAGAAATACCTCACGAAGCTGTGCACATTCTGCCTAGACTTCCTCTCTACGTGCTGGTGTCACATGTTTCCTTGGATGCTGTCACTGACAGGAAGACTCTTCTTGGCCATATCACTGCCTCCCTTCACTTGAATCAGTCTCAATCTCTATGGTCAGCCTCCCTTTCTTCTATCAGGAGTGAGGAAAGAGGATCTACTAATTTGATTCTTTGATGATGGACAGAAGATATATATATTATCGTCCTAGAGATGTTGGGCTTTGCAAGATCACAAAACATATTTTTTAATAGTAGTTAGGACTGCTGAAAAATCCAGCAATTTGGCTCCATGAGCAAGCTGTTTCTCTCTCTCTCTTTCTCTCTCTCTCTCTCTCTCTCTCTCTCTCTCTCTCTCTCTCTCTCTCTCTTTCTGAAATAAGCATTTGAAGGCATCCAATTTTGGCAAAATAAGAAGTAATCATTCTTTGAACTTAGTGAAGGGAGATGCCGAACATAGCTTCCCGGAATGTGATTCAGCCAGTGAAGCCCATCAGATGGGGTTGTTAGGTAGGATGATTCTGCTCACACTGCTGTTCAATATCCATTCCAGATTCAGTGTGCACCCATCCCAGTGCTAGAGCTCTGCCCACAGCTCATCCTCTTTCCTTGTAATATACCAATTAGTTCTGAGAATCATTCTTTAAAAAGCAAAAAAGCATGACAGAGTTAATTAAGTCACTTAAAGAGTCAGTGGGCTCAGCTGAAAATAACTAGCAAAATTAATCCTCAGAGAAGACATGTAGAAGGAACTCAAGGTGCCATGCGATGCTGTATTTAGAAGAATGACCATAGTAAAACCTGCTAATGAAGTTAAAACACATATTACAGTACTCTTAACCTCAGACAGTGGTGATAGTACTTTTAATGAAGTTGCCATCATTAAGGACCAAACACTACCTTATCTAAAATTCATCAAATAGTATTCAAAGAAAAAAATCCATTCTTTCAAAAAAAACATATTACGATAACTAGAAAGTAGATCCACAGGAACTTTGCAAGAGAGCCCAAGAGTGACTTCCCATTGGCTAAAGATGTGCCCATAAGGCCCAGGGGTCCTGCTCAAACTATGGCTCCAGCCAAGGACAATACAGGCCATAAACTTCAAACCCCTACCCATATCTACCCAATGGACAGGACATTCTCCACAGTTGAGTGGAGAGTGGGGTATGACTTTCACATGAACTCTGGTGCCTCATATTTGACCACAACCCCTGGATGGGGAGACCTGGTGGCACTCAGAGGAAGGATAGCAGGCTACCAAGAAGAGACTTGATACCCTATGAGCATACACAGGGGGAGGAAATCCCCCTCAGGTCACAGACACAGGGGAGGGGAGTAAGGGGAAAATGGGAGGGAGGGAGGAATGGGAGGATACAAGGGATGGGATAACCACTAATATGTCATAAGAATAAATTAATAAAATAAAATTTTAAAAAAAGAAAGAAAAAGAAATGCCCATAAAGAGAGGCTTGTGCTACATCCTAAAGAATAAGGGACCTTGTGGAAGGAGAAGGTGGTGAGCATGCAAATTAAGTTCTAGATATTGTCATGAATAAAAATTTAAAATAATGAATCCTTCTTTCTTGCTACTCTAAAGAAGAAGAACCAGAGTTTTGTTTGGTCTACTGATGTCATCACTCTAGAGGCACTGGGGCCTGGGAGAAAGGAGCCAATGAATGAGGCAGACTAAAGTCTCATACAAAAGTCAATTTTATTCAGAGCATAAGACTCTGAGGGATAAGAAAGGTTACATGAGTAAAGTTCTCATGAGTTCAAGATGTATGCATTCACAAGGACAAGCCTCATGTGGCAAAACAAGCAAACATGTTTTTCATAGAGGCATATAAAAAATAGTTTAAACATTTAATTAAATAACAGCAGCAAGCAATAATGAGTAAACTGAAGTAGATTCACTCCTATCTGCTACACCTAGGAGAAGCATAAAAACACATTCCAAGAACAATTCCATGTTTTGATCTGAGGTCACAAATCTCTTGTCTTGTTTTGTTTGTTTGGTTGGTTTGGTTTGGGGGGGTTGTTTTATTTTGTTTTCTTAGAGTGTGCTCATAAGCACTCAAAATTCTCTCACAGCTAAGATCAAAAACTCAAGTGAAAGCACATGCTGGTAAGGATGTTGAGAAAGAGGAACACTCCTTCATTTCTTGTGGGAGTGCAAACTTGTACAACCACTTTGGAAATCAATCTGGCATTTTCTCAGAAAACTGGAAATAGTACTACCTCAAGACCCAGCTATACTACTCCAGGGTATATACCAAAAAAAAAATATGCTTGCCATCTTTTTTTTTTTTCTTTGAGACAGTGTTTCTCTGTGTAGCCTTGGCTGTCCTGGACTAGATTTTTAGACCAGGCTGGCCTTGAACTCACAGCAATCTGCCTGCCTGTCCCTCCCAAGTACTGGGATTAAAAGGGTGTGCCACCATGCTAACCACAAGGACATTTGCTCAACTATGTTCATGGTAGCTTTATTCATAATAGCCAGAAAATAGAAACAACCTAGATGTCCCTCAACCGAAGAATGGAAAAAAAAAGTATGGTACATTTACACAATAGAATACTACTAAGTTATTTAAAAACAAAGAAATCAAGAAAATTGAAAGCAAATGGATGGAGCTAGAAAGGATCCTCCTGAGCAAAGTAAACCAGACCCAGAAAGACACACATGCTGTGTACCCACTTATAATCAGATATTAATGCTAGATTACAGGATAACTATACCACAAATCATGGACTCAAAGAAGCTAAGTAACAAGGAGGGCACAAGAGAGGCCCTCCTTGAATCTCAGTCACGTGAGGAAATAGAATATATAGTAGAAGAGAAAACAGAGAAAGAACTAGTAGGAAAGGCTGTGGGGAGGGAAATGATGAGGTGGATCAGATGTGGGAAGAGTGATAAGGGAAGGTTTGAGGGCCTGGGGAGAAAAAGGAAACCGAAGATGGGGGCACCACTGAGACAAGCTGCAACAGGGTAGGCTACAGGGAGGATGTGGCGATGTCTCTGGCTGAGCCTCCTAGCAGGGGGACACACAAGACTGAGGAGCTCTCCGTCTAGCCAGGCAGGACCTATAGTGGCAGGAGAGGAACACCAATCTACCCACAAAACCTGCAAATCAAAATTTACCCTGCATACAAGATGTGCAGAGATGAAGATAGAGTAGAGACTGAGAGAATGGCCAAACAATGCCTGACCCAACCTGAGGCCCAACCCATGGGAGAGAACCAACCCCAGACACCACTAGCAATACTCTGCTATGTTTACAGACAGAAGCCTTACTTAACCACTCTCTGAGAGGCCTCCCCAACAGCTGATCAAATCAGATGCTGAGACTCACAGGCAAGCGTTAGGCAGAGCTCTCCCTATGGAAGAGCTGCGGAGGAGGGAAGATAGAAGGCCCCACAGGGGACAATAACACTGAAAGAAGATCTCTAACCTAGACCCATGGGGGCTTCCAGAGATGGAAGCACAAACCAAGAGCATGCATGAACTGGACCTAGCCCCCCTACACATATGTAACTGATGTGCATTTTGATCTTCAAGTGAGTCTCCCAGTAAGTTGAGTGGGTGCTGTCTATGACATGGGCTGTTGCATGCTTTTGATCACTTCGCCTTAACTGGGCTGCCTTGCCTGGCCTCAGTGGATGAGGAGGAGCTCAGTCCTGATGCAAAATATGTGTTGGGGTGGGTTGGTTAAGGGCTCCCCTTTTCTGACGACAAGAAGAGGGGGGATAGGGGAAAGAGGGTGAGAGAGCAGGATTGGGAGGAGAGGCGGGGGAGCTACCATCTGGATGTAAAGTGAATATATAAATTAAAAATAAAATTTAAAAATTGATTAAATAGTGTTACCTATTAAACTTTTCAATATTTTCATTTTTTAAAAAAAAGTTCTCCTCACAAGACTCTATTCCTGGACCATGTTCTGACACACTGAGGACTCTGGAGTTCAAGTTAGGAGTCTGACCACTTACTTGAAAGAAGTCACATGAAGTCAACAATAGAAGAGTTGCTGAAGAATATGCTTAAAGAAAACCAAGCCAAGGTTTGCGAGGTAGGTCTAGGAAGTTATCTGGGCACTGCTGTAATAGTCTAAGTACCAGGCAGCATGGTTTCTCCACTCTCTGGGGGTTAAAGTGTCCAGGTGGATGGAGACAATAGTGAGAGAAAAAAGGCAAGGACACGAGATTTTCTTCTTCAAATGTCTCTTGTCCACTCTTCTCCAAATTGCTTATCAATATGGCTGCTTTTCTTGGTACCTTTAAATCTAGGGATGATCACATAGGCACACATACTATGTTTAGTTTAAAACCCCTCTACAATTTGCTGCTTTTTGTTATAAATAATTACATTGCTCTTTTAAAAACATATATCTCATATAATAATGTCAAGAGAAGCAATCTACCGTGGACTGTTAGTGGTCTTCCGTACCTTTACTGATCATGAACAAGTACAAGTTGAGTGTCTGTGAATCAGCACCAATGGCTGTGATGCATAATAGTTTCTATTAGTCATATTAATTAGTCAGGATTAATAGTAATTAGAATCACAAATTAGGTCACACCATAGCTAAACTCCCCAGAGGAGAAAGGATATCCTGAAGAGTAATTCTTTGGTACTTGCTCCAAAAGGCACTGTGCCCTTTGTCCCATGTTTCCCTTATTTCACAATTTACTCTATGTTTATTCTTTGTCTGGACTTGTCATGCTACCTGGTGGAACATAGAAATTAGAAATCCAGAATTTGTTTGATGAGAGAATAAAAAAAAGTTATCCTCATCAAATACAATTGAGATCAATGAAGCCATTTCTCCTTCATCTGCATCACTATATGTCTCATTATCGGCCCTTAACTCCTTAAGCTGAGAAATCTATGTGACTGTGCAGGAAAAAAGTAACTCTAATACCTAAGGAACTGGAGCTCAGCTCATTACAAGTGTTGAGAGGATACATGCTCACTACTTTCACACCAGTATGACTCAGTGACTGACAAAAACAATTTCAAGGAGAAAATGTTCATCTGGGTTCATGGCTTCGGGTGTCTTGGAGCATTATGTTGGAGAAGTCATGGCAGATTGTCTTCATTCATAGTGGTGACAGTGTGTGACAGAGCTATTCATCAGGTAGGAAACCAGAAAACAGAGAAACCCATACTAGAACCAGGGGACAGCATAGCATTCCACAGCCACCTTGGGAAGCCCATTTTTGCGCACCTCCTAAAGGCTCCTTAGCCTTCAAAATAGCATTTCAAGCTGGTGACCGGGCATTCAGAACATGGGCTGTGGGTAGCTTTTCAGATTCTAAATATAATCCAGATGTTCAGGTGAATACATCTCTTTTCACCTAAATCTGATCTGAGCTTGACAAAGAGTCACATGACATCTCTGAGTCAAATGGCAGCTATGCTGATAAAATGACTCACTGCTGAATTTATCACCCTTATCCAGATGTCATACCAACAGGACTGTCTGTGAGTCTTTTTTTTTTTTTTTTTTGGCTTGAGAATATTGTCAATAGTTCCTAATGTGGATCTACCTCTCTCCCCCATACACAGCCCTACAGGGACTAACAAACTTCCATAACTGTGACTCATTCATATGTGCCTCATGAGGTCTAAGCAATGTGAGTTTCACTGTATACAGCAATTGAGTCTCTGACTGACATTATACACAAGACTTAACCAAACCCATGGAATCATAACTAAAGGTAACTTATCAAAAAATACTCAAGAGGAACATCATTGCCATTTTAGTCATAGACATACAAGTGAAGGACAGTATGATTCAGAGCACTGGCTCCAGGGTGGAGGTTGGTGTTTGGCCCGCTTGCTATCCACTGCAATTGCTAGAACTGACAGTGATTTTTTTTCTTTTATAGGGGCACCAGATAAATGAGGATATTTCACCAGTAATAGACTCATGCCTGGTTCCATAGATCAGGGTAAGTACTATTTTCTGACATCAGAGTCCAGATGTACAGCAATCAGGAGCCCTTCCTTAAACTTAGCATTATAGAGACAATGAGAGAGAAACCCAATCATGAGTTGGCTAATGTCAATTACCTTGAATGGGTCAGAAAATACAGCAGGCAGGCACTAAACTGCTTTGTGACTGACTATGGGAGAATATATATGGCTAACTTCACCCATGTTATATTTGCTTTAATACTATCTATCACCACTACCTACCCTTTTCTAGGCAAACAACTATCTGAGCTAAGCCTTACTAGACCCCTCTATTCCTATTTTATCAGGTTGAATCAAGGATATTTGTGCATATGGCTAAGACTAATACTGTATTTGGCTTTATCATAGTGACCACAATCTTATTGATAATATTCTTAAATTCTGGACAAAACAAATTGCATTAATGGGTCCTAACTCCTGTGTTATCTCATTGGAGGTATTCAACAGTATGAAACATTGGTTTAGTTGAGACTGTTCTACAATGGACACATCGTGGAGGGAAAGTATCCACTTGTAGGCCTAGTAGATTCCTGAACGCCTCCATGGGATGTGTCAAAGCTTGGCTTCCCTTTATGATGGACCAACTTCTATAGCTATTCCCAGGAAAATGAAGATCAAGGCAACTTCAGAGCAATTGCACTATGACAGTTGCTTCCCAAGGTGGAGGAGGAACTGGCTTACTTCCTAATTCTAAGCAAACAGCTGAACTCTTTGCCCTGTGTTCTTTTCATGCTTCACAACTTAGTACAGCCCCATTACCTGTAAGGCTCGGGAACCAGAAAAAAGTAATGTTCTTATTGTTTGCTGTGTTGTAAGTAATAAATTCTGTCACTCAAAGTCTACCTTTGAGTCTTACATAGTTGTTTAAGGCCTGTTACTTATTGTCCATTAGTAGCCCACTGTTCTTTGATGATAAAGAAATCATTCAAAAATGTATTTATAATAAAACAAACAAAGGGTGCTAAAGGGAATATGAGACTTACTGAAGAAAATACGGGCCAAAAGTAATGTTTAGAATATTTAAAGAAAATTAGTGATGGAAAGTAAATACAACTCAGATATGTCTTTAAAAGCATGTTTATATGTTCTTGAGACAGGGCAGAGCAAGTAGAAACACAGATATACCCAAGTTTATAAAAACAAATTTTAGAAAAAATTATATAAAACACCTATAATTGTCATTGTTAATATCTGAAATTACTTCTGGTATTTCATGTATTACAGAAGCCTTGGTCCTCTCTAATGTAGCATTCAGAGGTAGTGTGGTAGTTTGAATGTAATTTGTCCCCTATAGGCCCATACGGAGTGCCACGATTAGGAGGTATGGCCTTTTTGGAGTGGGTGTGTCCTTGCTGGAAGAAATATGTCATCACCTGTCTTAGTTATCTATGGATTTATCTATTGGTCTACTCACCCATTGATGCATTCAAAATTTAATAATGTTTTGGGAGGTGGTGGAAAGGAGGAGGTACCCTAAGTTGAAGGAAAGGGGCTGGGGAAGAGTATATATTATCCCCAACCCTTCCTTACTGTCTCTATGCTTTCCAACCACCATGAAGTGATGCTTCCCACACAAATCTGTCTCTCCAAAAGCCCAGAGAAATGAGCTAGCCAGTCATGTATTGAAACCATGATTCAAACCCAATCTTTCCTCCTTTAAGTTGATTTTGTTACAGTGATGGAAAACTAACTCAGTAATGAATGAGGATGATTTACTAATACAGCTTAGCAAAATTTTGTAACAATAAACTGGTGCCTAAAGAGAAAATAGGGCTCCTGGTAGGCATTTTGGCCAATTTATTCTTATGAAAGCTTGAATAATATATAAAAACATAAATTAATTCATGAAATAAATGCTCAGGCATTGGACCAAAATAAATAAATAAATAAATAAATAAATAAATGTAGGTGGGTGGTAGCATAACCAAATGATATAAAGGTGGAAGAAGGAATGCGGAGGAAGACAGGTTTAAATGGGGGGAGGGGAGTGTAGTAGGAAGAAAGGGGGAGGAGGAAGTGGGGGAGGGTCAACCAAAACTATGGAAAAGGAATACAGGAGCCTGGTAAGTATTATGCTAACCAAAATACAGTATCTTTTTTTTAAGTTTGAATGAACATATCCTTTGTGGGTGGATAAAGCTGCTTCTAGAAGCTGATTGTTGTTAATTAAAAATCTCAGCCCTGGATGTTAGCTATCCCCTATAAGCTATTGATCAGAGGTGGCACTGAAGCTTTGAAAACAATACAGGTGGTTGCTATTGCTGTTGACTGTTAGCAAAAACTAGATGGTGAGGCCCTATTGCGGAAGATGTTAAACGCCTTTGCTACAGGACAAAGAGGAGTCAAGTTCACTGGAAGCTTCCTCACTACTGCCTAGCCCTCGTTGTTTCAGAAGGTACTATGCAGACTTCTGGGAAAGAATTACCACAGACAGACTTACTCAGCTATGGCGCCTGTGTACACCAGTCTGAGGAACCACACAGAGTGGACCCACTGGTGCAATAGTGTCAAGTCTGTTATGGAAGCAACCAACTGTGTCCTGGTTGGATTTGATGCACACTCGACAGGAGGAATTTAGAATGTGCTACTGCAAATCTTTGGCTGGTAATGTTACAGGCCTTAACAGGGAAACTACTGTTGTTGTTTGTTACATGGATGTGACGTTCCTGTCAATTTGCCTTCTAAATAACTGTTTATGACCAGAGAATAGCACTGCTATAAGCTTTGATCAGAGAAGCTTCTTTTTGCAGTGGTCAATGCAACAATGATTACAGAGACTCATATTAGTCAAAGTAAAGATAATAAATGGCTGTTGGATACACAGTTTTAATTGGGACACATTTAGCAACCATTTCAAGGCTTAGGGAACACTGAATATGAAAAGGTGGAAAGAACATAAGAGCAAGAGAAATAAGGGGTTGTGTGAGATGCTGACTTCTGAGTATGCCATGGATATTGATGTTATGAACTCAAAGCATCTGTGATTATCTACACAAAATCTCCAAATGTCTGGATCTGTCACATTTTGTCAAGGAAAAGGGAGATGCTCATGGGGCCCTACCCCTGTCTGAGAGCTTATATGTAGGTTGTGGATAATACTAGAGGGAGAGCAAATGTATTCAGTTGTATGGCCACAGCAATGAAGCTCATAGCCTATAGAGTGACAAAAAAAATACATGAAAGTTTAACCATGTGTAGTTATGAACAAGAAAGAGGATGACAGGGGCATGACGGGCAAATGGAGGGTAGTTGCGTTGAATTGACCAAAATACCTTCATGTACATGTATGAAAATATCACAATGAAGCCCATTTTTAGGTATCATCATATATGGTAATAGAAATACTAAATTAAAGGAAATGCTTTAATTTATAGGAAAGCAAAACATGGGGAAACCATAGTGCTTCATTGCATTAAAAATCCTAGAATTTGGGGGACTAGTGTGCTGGTATATATTCAATGGTTTTATGGAAGAGCAAGGAGATTTGTAGCATTTGGTGATGCCCAGGGGTACACATTAATGTCAGAGCCATCTTAGCCTGCCAAGAAAACTTCGTTGATCATTAAGTTGGCCAAAGTTATGTACACTGTGCTCTGGAGAGTGCATAAAAGGAGCTTCAATTTGTCACTGACTTAAGGAGGGTATAGTTTGGCTGTGACTGGTTCTCCAGGGGATCGTGTGCTGGAAGCTCGTTCCTCAGGGTGACAGATGTAGACTTTCAAGAGGTGGTGCCCAATGCAAAGTGACTGCATATGCTGTCCACAGAAGATATGAATGCAGTTTTTTGGGGAGCCTGCTTAGTTCTGAAAGACTGGTTACATAAGAGAATGGCTTGGTTCCTCTTGGGCCTCCTGTATGGCTACATGATCATCACTGAACTTGCATGTACTTCCACCAAGATGCTATCCACTCAGAGACACAGCAGTGGGGACAGACAGACAGGGCTGCCCAGGCAGGCTTCCAACTGGAGGACCAAGTGCTAAATAAATCTCTTTTCTTTATATACTACCCAGACTTGGGTATTAGTTATAGCAAAAAAAAAAAAAAAGTGACCAGACCAATACAATAGTAATAGAGGATGCATCATTTTTGGCACAAAAATAGTCCTAATAAGCATTTACTGCCAATGGAGGCAGCACAGCTTAGTGGCAAAAAGTCAGGTTTTGTACCAGAAGTATATTTGAGTAAAGACTCCTTTATCTAAAATACTATGACTTCATTTCTCTTAGATTTCCTCTCCCATGTCCACAAAGGGAGTAACAAAAATATTCACCCTATATTACGGCCACAAGAACAAAAGGAAGAAACTATATCCACCTATCGCCACTTAATTTGTGCACTTGAATATCAAGCCAGTTATCAAAAGATAAATATAATAGCTACAAAGACTAAGTTTAGGGAAGATAGTAAGCCACCAGCACACTGAATTGGGACGTGTTCTCTACAAACCAGGAGAGCCCCGAGCTACCCAAACACAGCCAGCATCATTCTTCCCCAGCTCCCATCAAACATTTCTCCTGGTACCACCTTCATCCCACCCTGTTTCATGGGTCCGTGATGATGGACAATGTCACCTTTCAGTCAGCAAGATGAAATGTAAGTTGCCGACTGAGTGGGAGTCTTCTCCAGATCCACTGTACACAAATACTAACACAGTCTGAATCGTGATCCCTCTTCAGTGGGTTTGTGTAGCCAAGAGAGTGAAGAACATGCTACCTCAACAAGGGAGAAATCAAGAGCTGTAATGACAGTCACCAAGAAGTACTTGCAAAGTGATATGAAGAAGAAAGAGGTCCCCAAGAGATGGGGCAAAATAGAAAAAAAAATATGAATAGCCCTTGCCAATGTTTCAGTGTCCTTGCCTGTGTTGCTCTTTTAGCCGTGGACAAAACACTATGAGCAAAGCACAGAGGTAAAAGCCTAGAGAGCTGGTGCTTGAGAAGCAGCAAAACTCATGCTTGCTCAGCTTCATCTCTGCCTCCAACTCAACAGTGACTGGCACAGGGCCAGTGGTGGATGCGGCAGATCACGATGGGGTGAGTCACAGAGCAGTTACATCCTCGGCCATTCCTTAAAGACACAGAAAGGCAAATTAAAGTTTCATATGGGTGAGAACGATGGCTTTAAATTTTAAATCTCATGATTAAAGAACAAAGAATAATTATGGCCAAGAGTCACGTGCACCCACCCATGACTATGCTCTACAGCTTTTGGTTTAATGTTAGCTCACATTTCTGATAATCTTTGTGAAAACAAATTTTATTCAGCACTTAGACATGGATATAAACCTGACTGAATTTTCTTAGTTTAGCTCTAATTACCAATTTAGTAAGCTGAGTCTTGACTATAGCAAGACAGCTAGTGATTTGCAGTATAATAATTATGAAGCTTATGCTTCTTACGTAAAACCAGTTATCAAAAGTTTTAAAATGTGAAGACCTTCTGGTTGTCATTACGCAGACTTTGACACGTTGCTATTTCTCCTACTGTTTGAATTCTTGTAGTTTTGTTAATCTTATCAAACCCTAATGTAAAACAACTCTCATACAGGTTAAGCCCACAGCTTCCGAGCTCTTGGCTCAGGGGCCTTGGGTTGAGATGTGGAATGTGATTATGTTGCTTGAAGTAAATCAAACAGGTGACGCCCGAGAATTGTGAGGTGACTCCCTTCATACATTCGTGGTTTTAAGTTTCAGGGGTTTTTTGTTGATGATGGGGGAAGTTAAATTTTATACATGAAGGCAGCATCCATATTACTTCTATTCCTGCCTTTCCTCCCAAGCCCTCTGCTTTCTATAGAGGACTGGGTATTCTAATCTCTGATCTACTGTCCTGTCACTATGATATATGGGTCTAGTCTACTGACATTTCAAAGTATGTGTTTCTTAGCACATGCTTTGTTTGGTTATTGGGCCAGCTAGACTTTAATATCTATCAGTAGGGAGCCTACTTGGGAGATTAATTCATTTCATTGCAAACCAACCTTTTGAGATTACTATCGTGGCCAACAGATTTTTTTTAATGTCTGTTTCCAATTTACTGGCTTATTTCATATGGCAGCCAATGTTCGTCAGTATCTTCTTACTGCTCACTGCTTACTGCTTACGCAAAGTGTATGCCTCATTAAAAAACATAATTTATAAATGTGATCAAATCCCACATCAAGCGATATAATCTATTGTAATATAATGTAATACTATTATTAACAAAGTATATTCAAGTTTACTAAGTATGTTTATGATAACAACTACCCCTTACATGCAATATTAAGCACTCTTACCTCAGCCATTATGGATTCGTGGCATTTTACATGGATATATTTCAAAATGTCTTGACAACATGTGGTACCTTAAAAAATGCCAGATTGGCTTCACTGACTCATCTTTTTTTGCCCCTTCCATCTTTTACATCATTCTTACTTCTAGCAACAGTTTAAACCACAATTTTAGACATAAAATTAAAACCATGATTTTTATCTCCACCATAAGGCAAACAACCAAATACCCACCCGTGTCCTATTGTTTAGGGAATAAATCTGGAGATCAAATAAACACTGGTTCCTAAGAGTACGCCAAGCAAAGAATGAATAAGGGTAAAAAGGCATAAAGTTGCTGCTGGATGTTTTAACCACATCTGAGCTAGAAAACTATGTATTTAAAACTAGAACTTTCAGCTACTTATTCAAACTTACTATATTTCATTGCCTTTTTCTATAATGCATTTCATAAACCACTAAGGTTTTCTCCTATACTCTCCTATACTGACATTAAGATCTCAGCAGTTCAGAAAAGAGATCTTTCAATGAGAATAAAATTTAAAGATTCCACATTGCTTATATGGCCAAGGAATATTTATAGATAGCAAACTGAAAATAGTGTTAGAATAATTTCTTTTTAAAAAATAAAAAAAATATATATCTCAGGAGTAAAAAGAATCTGGAACTAGGACCTAGTTCATGATTTTGAGAAAAGGATTTCAGTAGTAGTGGAGCATCAAAGTATTCAGTATGGAGAACTGGCAGCCACTTACTTCTTTGAAAGGCTACAGAGACTAGCTGTTTGGAGGGTCTACTGGCAAGAAAGGCACCAAACAGTGGGATTAGACATGGTGTCTCATAGATCAGTCCTACCGGAAAGAACTCCCTAAGTCCTCCTGAATTGTAAGAATAGTTCCTACAAAACTACCTGTTTGCTAAAAACAAGTTCCATGAATGACACATGGCTTGTTTCAATATTTACCTTTTTTATATTTTTTAAATATTTATATTTATTGTGCATGCGCATATAAATGCACATGCCATGGCATATGTGAGGGGGGTCAGAGGTCAACTCATGGAGTCGGCTGTATCCTCCCAGCACATGAGCACAAGGAACTGCAATCAGGTCATCCGACTTGATGGCAAGCACCTTTTTCCTACTGAGATGCATCATCAGCCTCAATATATATTTTTGAACAAAATATATATTTTATATAGGGAAGATGAAGACAGAGGCAGCTTAACTTTCAAATTTCCTTCATTCTTGCTGTTAAAAAAAAAAGCAGGCAGACAACTTGAGGAACAAGCTAAAACAGACTCTCAGTATCCTCAGGTACCTTCAGTGACAAGCGACCATGTGCCCCAGAAAGTGGATAAGGCTGAGGTGGCTACAACACACGTAGCATCTGTGCCAGGGAAAGCACAGTGAAGCAAGAAGCCTGTGGTCATCTAAGAACCCTAAAAGAGCCAGCAGGAACGGACTGGAAAGCTCACAGAGGCAGTGTGATCCAGGGAGGCCGCACTGCGTGGAGATTTATGTGGTCACTCTTGGCTGAGGACAGGGCTCTGAAGCAAGCGTGGGAGGGACCTGAGCAATCTGTGCTCCCTCCCGGGTGAAGCTTGACCCTGAAGGCAAAATGCCAGGGGAGAAATTCAAGTTGACAGGACAAGGACAACAAAAGAAAGAGAAATTCTGTATAAATTTGGGATTATTAGAGAAGACAACATAGTGGAGCGGTGCGGTGGGGCCGGGGGGGGGGGGGGGATGGGGAGGGGCGGGGAATCTTAGAAAGTAAATCATCACACTTTCAATTCTGTACAAAACAGTAGAACTGGCTTTGGGGTATGAAACAAACTCATCTTAATCCTCTCTCCATTAAGAATAATTTCATATAGAAATACAGAAAAGAAATGAAGTTTCTATACTAAGTTAATGTTTCTAAAAGGGAAAGGATTAAGCAATCTGCCTAATCACGGGGTCAAGGTCAACATGACCAGAAATTGGCTTCTGAGCACTTGTCAGGTGAGCTGGGGAGTGTGGGGAGCTGGTGGGTTTGACAGACTTGGAGACTACAGTGATGGTTCCGTTAGCTTCACGGGGTGGTTTGCACAGCCGCGAAAGTTAACATTTATGCTAGCATTTGGAATCAGTCGTAGAAGAATCAGAATTGCTTTCCCCATTTTAGAACGGGAGCTCGTGGAGCACAAGGCTTCTTTATGGTCAAATTGTTTGAACTGCTAGAAAGTGCGTGCCAGAACACCATGTTCAAAAAGATACGAGAACTATTTCTGAAGTGCGTTAAGCATGTTATAAAGATGATAAGAAAAAGGCATGAAAGGGCAGCATCAATCAGAATAAGCGCTCAGAAGCAAGTGTGAAGTAGCACGTCGAGGCTGGGACTAGAAAGCTGGCCCCTTTTCAAAGGAATGTTCTCCTTCCTACACACAAACTGCCACAGACCCTCCACTGGCTGCTGCCACTGCTATCTAAACTGTCTGAGAAAAAATTCATCGTTTTAGTCTAGTACAAATAAACACAGTTTTAAGTCAATGGAGCCTCGTTATTCTTGATGTACAGTATTAGAATTCTAGAAACCTGTAATTAAAGGTGAGCTTATCTGGGCAATAGAACACTAAGCAAATGTCTGTGTGACACGCCCCCACCCCCACCCTTCCCTCATCCCTTAGCTCTGTACACACTGACAGCTATCAAATTTCAATATCTACTACTTGATTTATCTTCGTTTTTCCTATGTTTAATGCAAAGACTGCAATGGGGCATGTTAGATTTCCATGCAAAGCATGCAGTTCTATCATTTTCTGATCCCAGGGTTCCGTCTTTAAAAAGCAGCCAGAAATTGCTACAGGCTCAGAGTTCAGCAGCCTAAAAACTGCGTTCCAGATGTGTGAAGAGATGTATCAGGTGAAGATGTAAGTAATTAACCTATTACTTTATGTTGGTATTTTGTGCCAAAATAAGAGCTGGGGAGGGTGTATCAGGCCATGGAAATGAGTCTCCTCTTAGGAGTGCCTCCACCAAGGAGTCCAGTAAGCTTTGAGAGTGTTAGGGTTTTTTTGTTTTGTTTTAATTCGGGTTTTGTTGTTTAGTATTTTTGTCATTTTAAGACTTGAAAGGTTACTAAATAATCGCATCTGCTGTTTCTTTTCTGATCTAGGATTATCTTCCCCCAAGGATACGGGTGGTAGGTCTTTGAAACCATGAGGATTCAGTGATGGCTATGGTCAGCTCTAGTTTTTGTTGTTTCTATCATATTTGAAGAATATTAATGGAGCACATGCTTATTCATAAGAAATACTGCATTGCAAGTATGGGAAGAAAGTCAGCAAAAGACCATGAGCCTTGGATTAAATTTAGTAATGGGTGAAATTTTAAAGGGGTCCTTCCCCTTGGCTCTTTCATTCTACTGTCTCTGGATTTGCTGTAGCTTGCCTGCAGGAATCCTTCCTCTCCCCATTTCCTGTGTATTCAACCTCCTGCTGTAGAGCCCAGGGCTCCCCCTGGCCATTTCCCACCCCATCCTCAATCTCAGCCTTCCCTTCTAACCCATCTCTGCTCCTTTCTATCAGCTGCTTACACTCAGATTTATTTCTACCAGGGACCCTCAGTGGCCACACTGAGCGTAGACACAGAAAGGTGATTTTTACTGTCCTTTCTAGTCACCAATCCAACCTCGCAAGACTCGGCCTTTGCCCTGCTGTAGCCTGCCTGCAGGAGCCTCTCCTCTCACTTGACCTCTATCACCTGGTGACTCCATCTTTTAGTACAGATCCTGCTCCCCCTAGCTTTCTCCTTCTGCCCCTTCCAGTCTTTCCTTTTAGCCCTTTTAGCTCTTTCTTTGTGTCACCTGTTGACCTGTAGAAGCTCTCTCTACCAGGGATTCCACAGCCACGACACTTGTCTAGGATCCAGAGTAGGAAACATCAACCAAAGAACAGAGCATCCACTCACCAAAACCAGATGAGTACACCAAGAAACACCATAACTTCAAATACCAAGATGGCAGCACAAAACACAAGCGTAAGCAGTCAAGACAGTATGCTTCCTCCAGAAGCCAGCAGCACTACTGCAATAGGCCCTGGTAACTACAATACAGCTGAAGCACAAGACAATAACTTAAAATAATGATTGTGAATGTGTTCAATGACCTTAAACAGGGGATAAGTAAAAGCCTTTATGAAGCAGGTGAAAGCATAAATAGTTAAATGAAATAATAAAAATTTCAAAACATAAAAGTAAAAACTGAATAAGAAAAGCAGAACTCAAATAAAAAATGGAAATGGAAAACTTAGGATATAAAAAATTGATTAGTTTTTTTTAAAGTCAGGGAATTGTTTTGCCAATACATGACATGAAAAGATGAAGGCACAGTTAAAGAAATAGATATCTCAGTCAAAGAAAATGTTAACTCTAAAACAAGAACAAATTTAAAAATCAAGGCACAAAACATACAAAATATCTGTGATCCAGTAAAAAGGATAAATGTATGAATAACAGATATAGAGAAAAGAGAAAAACCCAGGTTAGAAACACAGAAACCATGGTAGAAAATTTCCTCAACCTAAACAAGAGGGAGATGCCTATCAAGATACAGGAACCCTACAGAACACCAAACAGACAGGATCAAAAAATAAATTCAACACAAAATACTAAAAACTACAAGGGTAAAAACTGAATCACATATAAATAAAGGTAGGCATAAGAATAACAACTGGCTTCCAGAATGGAGACTCTTAAAGCCAGAAGGGCCTAGACGACGTTCTACAAACTCTGAAGAACCACAGAAGACATCTGAGACTACTGTGGCCCGTAAACTACCAATCAAAATCAAGGGGGGAAAAATTCCACCACAAAGCCAAATTTAAGCAGTATCTAACTACCAATCCAGCTCTACAGAAGGAACTATAGTAATAAAAAAAATTTTAAAGCATATGGTGTTGGCATTAAAAAAAAAAATAGATACCCTAATCAATGAATCCAACTGAATACACAGATATAGTCTATGGACACCTGGTTTTGGACAAAGTAGAAAAGAAAGCATCTTCAACAAATGATGCTGGGCATGCTGGGTGGCAATGTGTAGAAGAACACAAACAGATCCGTAATTATCACCCCATAGCAAACTCAACTCCAGGTGGATCAAGAACCTCAACGTCAAGGCTCTGAATGTGATATAAGAGAAAGCAGGGAATAGGCTTGAGCTCAACGATCCAAAAAACACGGATCCTGAAGAGACCACAAAGATCACAGGAGCTAAGATCAGCAATTAACAGACACAACCTCAGAAAGCTGAAAAAAGCTTTGTACTAGAAAGGTCACCATCATTTGGACAAAACAGCAGACTACAGGATGAAAAGATCTTTACCAATTACACATCTAATAGAGGGTTAAGATCTAAAATATATAAAGAACCAAAAAAGCTATACTTCAAAAAAAAAATTAAAATTGTGTTACAAAACCAATAGAAAAGGCTGGTCGACTCTGTTAGGCTGAGACAGGAGGGTCCTCGGCTAAAGCCCAAAGACATCAAAATGGTGGGAGTCGTGTCGTGGCCCTGGAGACTAGGAGGACTTCGGATCCGCTCATCCTCACTCCCCACAGAGAAGACCGAGCTGATTCAGAAGTCCAAGATGGTGGAGCAGGCCGAGTGCTACGACAACATGGCCACCTTCTTGACAACTGTGACGGAGCCAACAAGGAGCACAACTTGCTGTTGGTGGCCTACGAGAACGTGCTCGGGGGCCACAGGTCCTCCTGGAAGGTCGTCATCTCGAGCGTCGAGCAGATGACCGACACCTCCAACAAGAAGTTGCTGCCAATCGAGGACTGCTTGGAGAAAGTGAAGTCGGAGCTGAGGTCCGTCTGGTATCGTCCTGGAATTGTTGGATAAGTATTTAACAGCCAAGGCAAACTAATCCAGAGGGTAAGGTCTTCGATCTGAAAATGAAGAGAGATTACTTCCGGTATCTTGCTGAAGTAGCTTGTGGTGATGATCGAAAACTGACGATAGATAATTCACAAGGAGCCTCCCAAGAAGCATTTGATATAAGCAAAAAAGCGAGGCAAGGTGCATGCCCAGTCTGCCTGGGGCTGCCTCTTGACGTTTCTGGGTTTTCCTATGAGATCCTTAGCAATCTACAGCTTGCCTGCACTCCAGCTAACACGGCTTTTGATGAAGGCATCGCAGAGCTCAATGCACACTAAACGAAGGCTCCTACAGTGACAGCACCCTCAGCATGCAGCTACTTAGAGACAACACTCTGGACATCAGACAGTGCAGGCAAAGAATGTGATGCAGCAGAGGGGGCCGAAAACTAAAGGCATCCGGGGCACCTTCCTCCTTCTCCTCAAGAAAACCTTTTTCCATCTCCATTCCTTATTCCACTTGGATTTCCTCTAGCAAGGAAGCCCAATTCACGCGTACGGGATCAACTGTTCATAGTCTTTTCACACTGCAGCTTTTTGGAAAACTCCATCCCTTGGTTTGTGTTTTCTCGGCCTTCCTGGTGTGCAGTTACTGCTGTAGAAACGTATCAATAGCTTCAGTTCATGTAAATATGAGTGACTTCCAGACACGTGTGTAGAGGACTGACACCACAGTTGGCATTTGAGTAATCTGAACCAGTTCTGCAAGTGACTGTGTTTGGTATCACTGTGAAGATGTGGAAATGTATTGCATTAATCAGTTTAAAGTGATTGTAGTAATGACTTGATTTCTCCATTCCTGCCCTGACCCTTCTTTGGGATTTTCCTTTAGGAAGCAACTGTTCCATACTCTTATTACACATTCCTTCTCAGTAGGAATTCAGAAGTGTCTGAATGGGAAAGCGCTTAATGCTTCGCCTTGGAGTCTGGCCTTGGAGGCACAGATTAAAATGTCTCCTATGTCACATGTTCTGGAGGTTACATCTATCTGTGACAACAGGGAGTTTCCTTATGCATTCTTCATTTGCTGCTGTTTAAATTGATACCTTCCTTCCCAATAAAAATTCACTTACACTTCAAAAAAAAAAGAGAGAAAAAAACTAAGGAGAAAATTCTCAAAAGATAAAACACAAACGGTTGCAAACACTTGAAGCGATGTTCAACATCCTTAATCGTCAGGGAAATGCATATCAACACCACTTTGATATTTTATCCTATACAAGTCAGAATGGCCAAGGTCAATAAAACAAATGACAACTTAACACTGGCGAGGATATGGGATACAGGGAACACTCATTCATTGCTGGTGGAAATATAAACTTATATAGCCTCTATGGAAATCAATGGGTGGCTCTTTAAGAAGCTGGGACTCAATCTACCATAAAATCCAGCTATACCAGACTTGGGCATATACCCAGTGGGCTCTACACTCTACTATGGAGGCATTTGTTCATCTGTATTCATTGCTGCACTATTCATAATAGTCAAGAATTGGGCACAGCCTAGTTGCCCATCAACTGATGAATGGAGAATGAAAGTGTGGTACATTTACACAGTGGCACATTAGTCAGTTGTTAAGAAAATCAAATTTGCAAGTAAATTGGTGGACCTAGGGGGGAGGAAATCATCCTGAGTGAGGTGACTCAAACACAAAAAGATGAATATTATATGTTTTCTCTTAGAAAACATAACATGTCATCTTTTACGCTTTTGAAAAATGTGCTATAATCTGAATAAATCCAGAAATTAGATGCCTAGATAGGGGCCAAAGGGGAGAGTAGAATCTCCCAAGGAAGAGGAAATAGAATATAGTGTGTTGGACAGGTAACGGAGGATTAAATATGGAGGGTGTTTGGAGAAAAGGGTGGAAAGGTAGAATATGGGGAGGGGCAGCTAACACGAAAGGCCATTTGAAAAATCTTTACAAAAAAAACTACTACTGTAAAAGCTCTGTGTGTGTGTGTGTGTGTGTGTGTGTGTTTCTTGTTTTGTGAGGGGTTTTGCTTCATTTTTGCTTCTTTCTGGAGGATCTTTTGTTTGTTTTGAGTGTTTTGAAAGATAAAAAGAATATAAAGGTGGGTGGGTAGCGGTGTAGAAGGGATCTGAGAGAAGCTGGAGGAAGGGGAAATGATTAATTAGCATTCATTGTATGAATTTTTAATAAAAATAAAGGCCTGCTTCCGAAACGGACGGTGCCTTGTAATATCTCAGAAATTAAACTCCGTCTTAGTGACACACTGGACATTTTAAGGCAGACTATGCATTGTGACTCTTCAACACAAAGATATTTCTAAGAGCAGCACTCAAACATCTGTCCCCGGGGTGTCACTCCTACCACATACCCCGGGAGGGACTGTTAATGCTGGGCTTCCTCGGAGCACCAGGTACCTCTGTGAAGCCTTGCCCACCTCGCTCCTGTTCTGACTCTTTCAAAGGGATTGTGTTAGCAAGGGAATTAAATCATTCATGAAAGGGAATACATCACAAAATGCAGGACAGTTCTGAGTCACTGTACATTACAAGTCTCTTTGACTCTAAAATTGAATCTCCCTTTTACAAGTTCATAACAGGTCCTGTCACTTTTCCATTTATAAAGCAGTTCTTAATCCCCACCAGTTCTTCATTTGTTTCACCCTTAGTTCAATGTCTTTTCTATTTTGCTGTATAATACGTGATCTAAAATCTAGAGCTCTGTCTAGCATTGCTCTATTTTTAAAAACCAATATATTTTACAGAATGAGTGAAAAATGAAAAAGTGGCATAAATGTGGAAAACTGAGCCCAAACGTTATTTGTTGGCTCAGTCTGGGATCCTCAACTCTTCTTACAATAATGTCAAATAGCAATGCTTTCCTTCCTTTTAAAAATCATTGTAATTAAGCACATGCCTTGAACAGTCAAAGCTCTGAGAGACTATCAGGGGCCCTGTGCCTTGGTCAAAGACAGTCAACTCCCTTAACCATAGGATTGGATCCTGTCCCAACAATAAGTATTTCTCTGACTGAGTGACTAGCTCATCATTCTCTGCCACCAACTGAGTATTTGAAATTCACCCAGAAACTCTGACACCAGCTCCTGGAGTTAACAAACATACAGGATAAAGGTTTGTCACTTGAGAATCTCATCTTGTAAAGGGTGAACAGTCTATTCAAAGGTTGCTTAGCGAGCTCTAGATATAACATCTTCCCATCAGAGAGGAGAGCCGTGGTCCATATGACTCGGGCAGGCAACTCAATATTACTTCTTTATTATAAAGCAAAAGCTATGGAAAACTTACAGAGATGCATAAGGCAAGAGATAGAAGAAGACACAGCTTCCCTAGCATTGCCAGCATCACTTCAACATGTACACCTACTTGTAAGTGTCCCCAACCTGCCTCCACCCCAAGGTATATGGAGGTGTCACTATAATCATTGCTGACTGAACACAGCACCATCTACTCCTACCTCCCTGGAGGTTGGGGTGTTGAACTTTGAGCCCCAAGCTTCTAATCAGTGTCTTCCAAAGCTACCTGAAGCTGGACCAGAAACCACCTCATGATGTAAACTCAGAATGTTTTAAAGGGCATGGTATGAATAACAAAAGATATTTCTGCAACATAAGACACTACCTCACGAGATTCCAAAGGCTTAGAAGTTTTGTTTGGGGATAAATACTAATCAATATTTTTTATTAGCAAAATACCATGAGTGTTACGTTTCAAATTCTACCTGTATACATTCATGTAATTCCTTATCCCTGTACCCTTATGTGGGTCAAAGTCCATGTCAACTGACAACATACTGCACACTGTGCTCTTAAGCACCAACATGGCCCTAGGATTATGCACATAGCTTCTTAATATTGCTCATTAGAGCCCCAGCATACACCACCCTGGATCCAAATGTGACCTCTTTCAGTAAGACTTTCTCAGGAAGATCCTTAAAGAAACCTTACATCACCCCAGAAAATTATATAAACCAAATTTATAAATTCTGACTTTATGTTGCCTTACAAAATCATTTTCCCTCTCTATTGATACCCTTCTTTTTAGGATGCCCAGGAAGTTGCCCACCCACTTTACACTTTACACTTTTTTAGATAGATAAAATACAGATCTCCTATATGCTAAGCATTATACCCACTGTTTAATTAACATTTAAAACTATGTAAGGTAAGTATATAATGAAGGCCATGACTGAGAGACCAGGAAAAAAAAAACCAAGTCTCCAATACAAGCCTAATGAAGAAAGCACCCTCAAATAGAGAGATTTTGACTCAAGATGGAAGCAAAACTAGGGTCCTAGCTAAGACTCTTTCATCTCCACTAAAAATGTATAGGCTCTTACTAGCTCCCGTGACATAACCTGGCAGTCTATCTATTCTTCTTCTTCATGCTGTACCTAAAGAAATGGCCTGCATTTTATCACTGGCTCAGCAATGTCCTGACAAGGTCCATGCTTGAACACCATGCAAGGCCCCTCTGGGAGTGATATGGTTCCTTAAAAGGACTTAGGTAGACCTATTAGGATACAGATTTTGGGAAAGAGTGCCATAGTTACATATTTTTATAATTATTAAAATATGTGAAAATAGCAATAATCAAATGCGTTCATTACACCAAACAAAGAGAGATAAGTCAAAGTTCTATTCAAAGTCCAGCCCTGTGATACCCAGACTGGCTGAGGCTATCATACCCGACCCAACGTGCATGCAAAGAAGGGTTTGCCATCCTTCGAATTTATTTTATGGCCCAGGCCTCTCTAGACATCAGCCAAAACCAAAGTTAAACAAGAGTCTCTTTTTCACTTTATAAGCTATTGATTTCCAAGCTTAGAAAACCAGGAGGAGTCCTCAATGACATGACAAGAAAGCAAATGAACTGGAGGGAAGGCTCCATGGTTAAGAGCACAGGCTGCTCTTCCAGAGGACCCAGGTTCACTTCCCACCAACCACATGGCAGCTCACCACTGTTTGAAATTCCAGTTCCAAGGGAACTGACACCCTCACACAGACAGGCATACAATACACATGAAATAAAAATAAATTTTAATTTTAAAAATTAAAAATTAAAATTTTTTAAAGGAAAGCAAAGAATAGAATGTGAAAAGCAATAGATCACATAAGCTCCACTGCTGCCACAGCTGGAGCACCCTTGGGTACCTCCCTCCATAATATACATATGCCCTGTGTATGTTCCATCTGTAGCCAAGATGTTGTCACGACTGTCAAACCCCATCACCCACCATCATCATGTGCCCACTTCACACAAACAAAAGAGACACTAGAAACAAGACTGACCGTCACTTTCTCAAATGGGAGAGTCACCCAAGTACACCAAGTCCTAGGGTCACTCTCTACCTGTGGGGCTCAACAGTTACCAGTGCCTCCCTTCCTGGATTATGAAAATTCCATGGAAGAGAAGAGCCTTGCCCAGCTCCATAGGCAGTCAAGGAAGCTGTTCAGGCTCTTATACTGCCTGTCTCTATGGAAGAACCCCAGGTGGCTTTGCATGTTCAAGTACTAGAATTCAATTTTTAACCTACAGAGGCCACTTATTCTACCTTAATCAGCTTCCTTGAACTCACAGATTGGTTCTTGAGTCTCCTTGTTGGGTGTTGGGATTAACAGGCAATCTCAGCAAAGTCACTCCACATCCTTCTAGTATACCCCTTAGAGAAACATATCTTTACCTCCATTCCTAATATTGCCTAAATGTCCGACTCTACTTCTAGGATAATACCTTGGCAGAACTAAGTTCTAACATTACTATTCAAACTACAAGCTCAACCTTTCTATTAGCATTCCTGGATCATCACACCCAAGTATCTTATAGTCTAGGATAAGCCCTTCTATTGCTCAAGCCCTTCTATTGCTCAACATGTCTCTCCTGAAATCAGGGATCTCTCTCTCTCTCTCTCTCTCTCTCTCTCTCTCTCTCTCTTTCTCTCTCTCTCTCTCTCTCTCTCTCTCTCTCTCTCTCTCTCTCTCTCTCTCTCCATGTATGATCACTATCTGCAATCCCTGTAAAAACATTCTCATAATATCCGCTCCTTTCTCAGGTACTCCAAATATTCACTCATCCCTTGTGAGTTTTTTTGTGAGATGAAAGATGGGGTATTATCTAACTGCTGAGAGAAAGGGGCATCAACACAGGCTACTATTTCTGAAGTGCCCCTGTGCCCTCCTAGGCCTTCTTGGTCTAACTAGGAAAAGTGTCTACAAAGATATTAGGTGAGGACATATGAGTGAAATCCATCAGTCCCATGCTGGCAAGGCTCCTCATCTTAGGATGGACCAGAGGAATGGAGGCGGTTGGTATATCCCTCTAGATTTACATGGTAGACTGTTGAACAGAGTCAAGAAATTGCCTGCTAATAAGTAAAGACTGGACCAAATCTGCAGCAATTACATTCCGCAAAGCATTCCCAATCATTAGGAAGGGTAAAAAGAGCCAGTCAGGTCTTAGCAAGGCCCCTTACTAAATTCCAGAGAACACAACAGACCAGGCTAACGTTCTTCTCAGGGGCACTCTTGAGGTCTTGTGTCACTCCCAAACCTAAGGCACATCTCCGTGCACATTGGAAACCATGCTTTTGGGGAGTTCTTTGACAAGACGCTGCCCATTTCATTACATTCTAGGACTAACCTTTAAAATCATCAATGATTATCAAGTTTATTATAGCCTAAAAACAGATGGCTTCTCACCCAAGCATGATACCTTATGTCCTTGCATGGGAAAATTGGATCTGTCACAAGTTCTCCTTCAGGATAAGAAGAAGCCCATGGAACCAACTAGGTCTGGCCTCACCAAGTTCGCGTAACTACTCCCAACACAGATAAGCCTCAGTGATCTTCCCCCTGAGCCCACCCCTCCCGTGTTGACTCACTCTTCTATCAGCACAAGTTTCACCAGTATACTCCACTATCCTGATGAGTGCTCTAGTGCTGTGAATAGAGTCCAAGGCCACAGCAACTTTTATAAAAGAAAACAATCCATTGGGCTAGTTCATTATCAGCATGGCAGGCAGACATGATGCTGAAGAAAGAGCTAAGAGCTCCACATCCAGACCCCTAGGCAGCAGAAAGAGCAACACCAGGCCTGGCTTGAGCTTTTGAAACCTCACATCCCAGCCCCAGTGACACACTTCCTCCAAGGTGGACACACCTCCTAAATCTTTCCCTAAATGTTTAACTGTAAGAACCTATGGGGGGCCATTCTTATTCAAATCGCCTCATATATTTGTAAACCTGGGGATAATCTGTGCTAGATGCTCACGAAGATTGCCTCATCCCCAAGGCACACAGACCCAATTTTATTGTAGTTTTCTGTGATGAGCTTAATGTACCCATAATCCGTCCCTCCACGTTTCCACCTACCACTTGAGATCACCAGCACCAAAGTTCAAGAAATCCCACAGCACTCAGGAGGCGGAGTCAGGCAGATCTCTGTGAGTTCAAGGCCAGGCTGGTCTACAAAGTGAGTACAGGTCAGCCAGGGCTGTTACACAGAGAAACCTAGCCAAAAGAAAAAAAGAAAGAAAAAAAAAAGAAAAATTCCTCTTCAACCCATTTCTCTGCAGGGAGGCTCATAGATGCTCGTAGAGACTAAATGGAAAGTTATTTTACAACAAATTTTGCTTTTCAGTGCCTTCGCTCCTGTTCTTCATTCTATTTCTCCTTCCTTCCCTCTCACTGTCAGTCCTTACCCAGAGAAGATCATGGACCCAGCACACTGTTTTTCAGGGACAGCTGCAAAGAGCAGAGTTGGGGTCATTAGAGATGTGAACAAGAACTTCAGAAAACAGCCTCCTTCAGCTTGCAACAGATTTTAACTCTTAGGGGCTCGAACATCTTCCAGGGCATTGCAGGGGAGTAGTCGTTCTTCGCAGCACACGATGAAGTTATCCAATTGAGCTCGAAACCGAGACAATACATATATCTTCCAGTACTTTCTTCTTGCAATTTCCAAGGAAATTGTTTCTTTGTGTTTCCACTAAGCAAAGAAATGAAATCACCAGAATACATCTAGGCTATGAGTGGTTCCCCCAGGTCAATTCACCATACACGTTTGCTTCACACACTTTCAGGGTCTTTAATAAGACATGCTTCTAATCGATTTGGTTGGCCTGGGGACCAGGTAGCAGAGAACGTTTCTGTTTACCCTGGACTAATAGCAGCAACCTTTCCTATGATAAATAGCAAATGCTCTGCTCCTCTGCCCACATGAGTCAGTTAGAAATGTCAGCCTTCCATTATTAATGCGGTCTCCTTATCCATCAGCTTCTTGGCTGACACCTAAAGAGAAAACAATGCTTTCAAGTATGTTTATGCATCCAGGCTGGATAATGAGCCACGGAGCTTTTTCCTCCCTAGACCTGTCAAAAACCCAGCACTGAAAAAGACATAGGTGATAAAGCTTTAGTTAAAAAAGGATTGTCGCATAAGAGCAAAGCAAAACGCTCATCAGCAGGAAAAGTGTAAAACTACCGCGGCCCCCAGTTTAGAGAGTAAAACTATACAGCTTAAATGCCGAGTAGAGTGCGACCTGGGGGAGCCACTCAGTGCTCGGCTGGAGCAGAAACGTACTTCGCCAGTGTTCTTAGCCCTGTTATAGTTCCACAGCAAGAAGAAAGGCACAACCTGCCTCAGCTCCCTGCTGTCTTTCCACATCCCTGCTCCTCCACTGTCTTCTACAGACACTGGCAAACTATTCTCCACAGGCCCGCCACCTGTTTTCCAAAATAAATTCGTTCGTTTATATACTGCTAACACCTGCTTTCAAACTAATACAGGAGAGTTGAGTAATTTAATCAGAAACCATAAAACCTACCATTCTAAAAAATATTTACTATCTGGCTCATCATAGGGGAAAAAAATACCAGCCTGTGATTTATATTTTAAGCCAAAGTTTCTAATTGTAGGCAAGATGTCGGAACTGTACTTCCTGCTGGCTCCACCACTAAATGTAGTTAGAAAACACGGACAGAATGTATGCGGAAACTATTGGAAGATTCTGAAAAATAAATAATGGCAGATGGATTAGGGAAAACTCCCAGTGATCCTCCTGCATCAGCTCCTGGGTGCAGGGATTCTGTATACAGCAAGCCTGGAAGCAGCAGGGCCTATTTTACTGTTTTCTTCACTCCATCAGAACTCTATTATTTAACCCTATATACAGTTACAGCTGCAGAAGCCCAAAGCTGAGCAGCGTGCCAAACCTTCATGTTTCTCTTAAGGGGTATAAGGGGAAATAAAGAGTTCACAAAAAAAGCTATAAGGCTTTGGAGACTTTGTAGAGATTTAAAAAAAAAACAACAACAACAACTTGTAAAAGGAACCTCCACAATTTTATTTACTTCTGGATTTACTTGTGAGCCAAACATGGGGACAAGATCTTAATTACTTCTTATCAGTACTGAAAAGATTTTGGAACTAAACTGCCCTTTGCTATGCATGAAAATGAACTTAAAATTAGCCAAGTTTTAAATCCAATTCAAGATTCAAGGTTCCCAAGTCTCTGACTCCTACAAGAAAACATAGAATGGAAGTTGCATAATATTGGCAGTGATTATATGATTGTGGCATCAAAAACTGTATGTGTCAAACTAAAAAGCTTCTTACAAAACCAAAGGGAAAAATAATCAATACAGTGAAAAGCAATGCAACAGTGGGGAAAGCACTTGTAAACTATGCATCTTATGAAAGATTAACAATCCATCCTATAAACGGTTAGCAGTCAAAATATGAAAGGATCTCCTACAACCCCAAAGATAAAGGATTAGTAACCCTACTTTAAAATGGGCCAAGAACTTGAACAGGCACTGCTCTAAAGAGATCAGTCAAAAGGCCTATACTATATACATCGAGGAAATGTGAATTAAGATCACAATGGGGTCAATAGTGTAGACCATATCTTTATTAAGATCATAGAAGAAAGCCTCACCAAACTGAAGAAAGACATGATCATCCAAACACAAGAATCTTACAGAACCCCAACTAGGCAAGACAAAACAAACAAATAATGCAGCAAAAATAAAAACCCCACAGCATATCATAGTTAAAAAATACCAAATACATGCTACAAACAAAAACTCCTTAAGAGGGAAATAAAAAACAAGAAGCACAAATTACATATAAAACACATCATAAGAAAACTCAATGGAAATTGAAATCCAGAAGAGCTGGGAGCAATATGCTCCACATTCTAAAAGACTACAACTGCCAATGTAGATCACTGTACCTTGGGAAACTATCTGATGTAGTTAAAGGATCCAAAAAGCCTAAAAATATATCATATAAAAAAATCAGTGTACATAAGCTAGCTGAATGGATTAAGAAACAAAACCATCTATCTGCTGTCTACAAGAAACTAATCTTAGCTTTAAGGATAGGCACCACCTTAAAATGAAAGGATGGAAAGAAATATTCCAAAAAACAAAACAGAATGATAAAGCAAGCAGGGATTGCCATCTTCGTATCTGACTAAATAAACTTTAAATCAAGCCTAACCAGAAGAGACAAAAGAAGTGCTGCATTCCAATCAATGGATCAATTAATAAGGAAAATATCACAATAGTAACCATGCGTACCCCAAATCTGGCTCACCCAATTTCATGAAAAACTCTTTAACAGAAATCAAGACTTAGATGAACACAAACCCAATCACTGTAGGTGATTTCAAAAACCAGCTTTCTCTAATAGCTAGACCATCAGACAAAAGGAGTAATCAGAAACCTCAGAATTAAATAATGTCTTACAGCAAATGGGCAAAATACTCCACTCAGTCACCAAAGAATACACATTCGACTCAGCACCACATGGAAGCGTCTCTGAAATAGACCATATTCTGGGTCACAAAACAATCCTTAATAAATACAGTAAATAGAGACCATCACAGAAGGCCCAAACTTTACACAATGCAGAAATCAGTGGGTTGTGAGGAGCCTAGCCCCAGTGGATATATCTACATCAGCTCTCGTATCTATCTCTTAGGGGACATTACGGAAGAGCCAGCAAGGCTACTGTGAAACTGTCCCTTTGAAAGTGGCTACTTAAACAGGGTCAGAACAACAGGAATAGAAACAAATTTCTATAGGGTCTCACCACTGAACAAAGGACTTAGGCCCCATCAGACCTTGAAACCCAGCATGGAGACATCAGAACCTTCAAAAATAAAAACAAGGAGCTAGTACACTTGCCAAGTGGACTAAGGCTAAGTTGGTGGTTCTAGAGTGTGCCTTGGAAAATTTCCCAGTAAAAAGTCCCTAAATATATTGACCTTCATTTTTGGATTTTGTAGTCTTCTTCTTATTATTGACTGAAGTGTGCCAACCAGAATAACTTTTGCCCATAAAAGGCAAAGAATTGTAAGCCTTGGGGCTGCATGATTCGGGAATTGGTCCCCATACACCTGCTGGCCAGCCATAAAGACTTCTATTCAGCTTTGAAAGTGTCCATGTGGAGATCTCTAGTGTGCTTACCTCACAAGAGGGCAACAGAAGCCAAGGATCAAAACATCCACCCAACAAAGTCAGGACCAGATATTAGCACCTGGAATTAGAGTCATCCCAAGCCCAAATGCCTAGACATTAGCATAAAAGCACAATTAATATCATCCAGGACAATATGTCTCCACTAGAGCCCAGCAACCCTGCTACAGTAGGCCCTGATAAATGCAACATAGCTGGAACACTCAACAAGGATCTCAAAATAGCCTGTAAAAAAAAAAGATAGAGGTCCTTACAGAGGAAATTACTAAATCCTTCATCTATGAAATAAGGGATCTTATGGAACCCAAAATGCAGTGTGGTGAAATGAGTAAAACAACCCAATACTTAAAAGGGAAATAGAATCAATGAATCAAACCCAAACTGAGATAAATCTGGATATGAAAATTTTAGGAACTTGAACAGAAATGTCATAGGCAAGCCTCACCAACAAAATATAAGAAAGAATCTCAGGCATTGAAGACATGATGGAAGAAATGGATACTTTGGGCAAAGAAAAATATTAAATCTAAAAATCTCCAGGACAAAACATCCAGGAAATATGGTACACCAAAAAAAGACCAAACAGATGACTAATAGGACCAGAGGAAGTAGGAAGCAGGAGAAACCCAATTCAAAGTTACAGAAAATATTTTCAACAATATATTTTCTTAGAAGAAATTTGCCATAGAAGAAAATTTCCCTATCCAAAAGGAGATGCCTTTCTTCAAGATATGTGAAGCCTACTGCACACCAAATAGACTGAATAATAATAATAATAATAATAATAATAATAATAATAATAATAATAATTAATAATAATAATCATGTAGAACAAAAAATATTAAAAGCTGCCAGGGAAAAGACCAAGTAACATATAAAGGCAGATCTGTTAGAATCTTAGCCAAATTTTCAGTAGAGACTCTAAAGGCCAAAAGGTCCTAGACAAACATTTCACAAATTCTAAGAGCCCACAGATGCCAGATCAAACTACCATACTCAGCAAAACATTCAGTCATAATAGGAGAAAAAAGACATTCAATGATAAAACCAAAACAAAGTAGTATTGTTGGAGGTTGGTCTGATGTATTTTGATGCTGATTATGGTTTGTTGTCTCTTAATGTGCCCCAAGTATTGCTATATAACCTTGCTTTAAAACTTATTCCTATTTGACCAATAAAAGGCTGACCCACACCTGGGTAGCCAAATGGGATAGGTGTGGCTAATGTTCACGGGCCTTTGAGGACAGAGAAGATCTTGGGAAATAGAGACAGGACAGAGGAGGAAGGAGGAGGAGAATTGCTATGTGATAGGAAAAGAGCCATGTGCGCCCAGAGGAGGAACTGTGAAGTTTCTCATGGAAGGAGATGGCCAATTATTTTGGGATTATAAAGGGGAGGTAACCCAAATAGAAATTAATAGAGGCAGATGGAATGGGATGGAGACTGGGGACAATGGAGGCTAGCTTAGGAGGTAACATCTGCCTTGCCCCAGGGAAAGGCTTAGTCTAAAATATATCAGGCGTCTTGTCTTTACTAATCGTAAAAGTGAGTTAGATAATACTGAAATCATAACTAAAGCATAATAATAAGTATTTATTAGGCCTTACTATTAAATTAACCACAACACAGTATTTATCTATAAATCCAGGCCTACAGAAGGTACCAGAAGGAAAACTTTAACCTGAAGACGTTAACTACACCTCAAAAAAAGCACAAGAAATAAATAATCCTAGAGCAGCAAGTCAGAAGGGGGAGGAAACACACAGACACAGACACAGACACAGACACAGACACAGACACAGACACAGGCACATGCAGACAGACAGACAGACAGACAGACAGACAGACACACACACACACACACACACACACACACACACACACACACAACTGACATTTGCTACTTTGTGGGTGCTTCTTTGTCTCTTCCACCCTTCTCCATGCCCTTTCTTCTTCCGTTTCAAATCCCTAACACTAAATAGGAAAGAAAAAAGATAGAGGGGAAAAGGGGGATACAAAGCAAGTCTCAACAGCTACAAGAGATTAGAAATAACACCCTGCATCCTATCTGACCACCATGGAAAAAAACTGGATACCAACAACAACAGAAAGCTTACAAACTCATGGAAAGGGAACAACTCACTATTGAATGAAAAATGGGTAAGACAGAAAATAAGAAATAAATTGAGATTTTTTAGTATTTGACGAAAATGAGCACACAACATATAAACCATAACGAAGTTCTAAGAGGCAAGTTCATAGCAAAGAGTGCTTAAATTTAAAAAAAACTAAAGAAATATTGTATTAGTAACTTAAAAGCACATCTAAAAATCTATAGAGCAAAAAGAGAAAATTATACTCCACAAAAGTTGACACCAAGAAATAATCAGATTGAGGGCTGAAATCTATAAAATAAAAACAAAAAATACAAAAAAAATCAATAAAAACTAAGTTAGTTATTTTAGAAAATCCATAAGATTGACGAATCTTTAGCCAAATTAACTAAAAGGCAGAGAGAAAAGATTTAAATTAGCAAAATTAAAGATGAAAAGGGGAACATAACAACAGACCCTGAAGAAATCCAGAGAATCATAAAGTAATACTTTAAAAACCTGCACTCAACCATATTGGGAAATTCAAAAGAAAAGGATATTTTCTTGGCATATACCACTTACCAGAGATAAACCAAAGTTGGAAAAGCAACTTAAACAGTACTTTAATCCCTAGTGAAATAGAAGCTGAAATTAAAAGTCTTCTATGCAAACGTACCAGGGCCAGAAGTTTTATAGCACAGAATTCTACCAGGCATTCAAAGAAGAGTTAATGCCAGTGCCCCCCAAATTATTTCAGAAAACAGACCCAAAGAAACCTTCCTAATTTGGTTTTCATGGCCACAGTTACTCTGGTATCTAAGCCACATAAGGAATCTACAAGAAAGAGAATTGCACATCAATTTCCTTTATGAGAATTGTCAATAAAATACTTGTAGAATAAAATCCAAGAACAGATCAAAATGATCATCCAGAGATGCAGGGACGACTCAGCATAAGTAAACTAAGAAATGTAATCTGCCTTATAAACAGCCTGAAAGACAAAACCCACACGGTCTTCTCATTAGATGCAGAAAAGGCCTTTGGCAAAATCTAACAGCCCTTCAGGATAAATGTCCCAGAGAGATTAAGGATATAAGGGATACGCTGCAACAAAATAAAGGCAGTTTACAGCAAGCCCACAGCCAACATCAAATTAAGTGGAGAGAAACTTAAAGCAATTTCACTAAAATCAGGAACAAAACAAAGTTGTCCACTCTTCCCTACCTATTAAGTGTAGTAGCAGGGGTCTTAGCTAGAGCAACAGGACAATTAAAGAAGATTAAGGGGATGAAAATTGGAAAGGGAGAAGTCAAAGAATTGTTACTTGCATATGATATGATATGATATGATATGATATGATATGATATGATATGATATGATAGAACATATTAATAATCCTAAAAATCAACAAGAAAACTCCTATAGCTGATAAAGAGTATCAGCAAGTTAGCCAGACACAAAATTAACTCACAAATATCAGTACCCTTCCTATATACAAATTACAAAGTAACTGAGAAAGAAATCAGGGAAATAACACCTCTCATAATACCCCTTCTCCCCCCCAAAAAATAATGGGGTAACTGTAATCAAGCAAGTGACAAACTTGTATGATAAAAAAACAAACTTTATGACATTGAAGGAATACATTGAAGAATATATCAGAAAGTGGAAAAGATCTCCCATGCTCATGGATCAGTAGAATTGATATAGTAAAAATGGCCATCCACAGATTCAGTCCAATCCCCATCAAAATCCCAACACAATTATTTACAGAACTTGAAAGGGCAATTTTCAGCTTCATATGAAAACCCAAAAGTCCACGGTAGCTTAAATAATACTGAATAATAAAAGAAAGGCTGGAGATACCTACCATCCCCAAACTCAAACTATGCTACAGAGCTACAGTAATAAAAACAGCATGGTACTGACACAAATGCAGACACAATGAGCAATGGAATTTAACTGAATACCCAGACATAAACCCTCACACATAGTGACATCTGGTCTTTTGATAAGGAAGTCAGAAAAACACCCTGGGGAAAAAAGATAGCATCTTCAACAAATGGTTCTGGGCAAACTGAGAGGCTACATGCATAAGAGTCCAAAGCTAGAGCAATATCTCTCACCCTGCATGAAAACCAACTCCAAGTGAATCAAAGACAGCAACATAAAACCAGATACACTAAGCCTGATAGAAGAGGAATGGCCTTAAAGTCAGCGTCATAGGAAAATACTTTCTGAACAGAAAACCATTAGCAAGGCACTAAGAACAACAATTAATAAATGGAGCTTTGTGAAACTGAAAATCTATATGCAAAGGACATCATCATTCAGACAAAGCAGCAGCCTACAGAATAGGAAAGGATTTTTAGCAACTACACAAGGGATAAAGAAATAATATCCAAAATATATAAAGAATTCAAAAAACTGAATATCAAAAAGCACTTAACCCAATTTTAAAATAGGGTACAGATCTAAACAGAGAATTCTCAAAGAAGAAACTCAAATGGCTGAGAAGCATTTAAAGAAATCTTCAACATCCTTAGGCATCAGGGAAATGCAGAACAAAACTGCTTTGAGGTTTCATCTTACAAAATCATAATGGCCAAGATCAATAAAACAAATAACAGCTACGCTGGTGAGGATGTAGAGTAGGAAGAACCTTAATTCATTGAAGGTGGGATTGCGAATTTCTATAGCTACTCTGGAAATCAGCGTGGCTGTTATTCAGGAAGATGAGAGCAGATATACCTCCAGATCCAGCTGTACCACTCTTGGGCATATACCCAAAGGATGCTTCATCCTGCCACAGAGACACTTGCTCAGCCATATTCATTGCTCTCTATTTTTAATAGCCAGAAATTGGGGGGAAAAAAGTGTCCCTAAACAAATGAATGGATAAAGAAAATGTAGTACATTTACACAGTGAGCTATTACTCAGGTGTTTAAAAACTGAAATAGTGACCTTCGCAGGTAAATCCTGAGTGAGGGAGCCCAGAGCCAGAAAGATAAATATGGTATGTATTCACTTATCTATTAGCTGTTAAGTCAATAACAAGCAAGTTATAACCCAGAGAACCACAGAGGGTAGATATAGGGTAAGAAACTACAGGGGGACAGACAGGTCTCCCTAGGAAGAAGAAATACATGAGATAGTTATAGATATGTGGAAGGGATGGAACAGGAGGGTGATCTGGGGAGAAGGAGGGAAGAGGAAGATAAGGAAGGGAATATGGGAAGAGACATGGCCATTTGAGGCATAGAATGGAAACTTGATACACTAGAAGCTTCCTAAAATATATACATATACAGAGGTGATCTAAATGAAATGCCCAAATGATGGGAGAGACGGAACCTCAACTGTGCATCTCTTGTCACCAAATGAAGCTTCCAGTATTGGAAATTAGTTCTATCTAATTGAGTCATTAGCCAAAGGGGTCCCATGGGAAACCCCCAGAGAAACCAGGCTATTGCTTTCCATAAACTGACAGCAGAACACTATTGCAGAAGAGGAAAACCACACAATTCACTGCATGTGGAGAAGTTGAGCCTACCTAGAGCCTTTACCCTCACTGCTTAGTGTTCTTGGTACTGGATGGTACTCTGCATGCTTCCAAAGGAGGAGCATAAACACCATCCCAGCTACAAACCCTTCCATCTCCAACACTTGTCCTGCCTGCAAGCTATGCTAATGTAGTAGTGGCAGAAAGCTTGTGGGAGTAATCAAGCAATGTCTGATTTCACTCATGGCCGACTCCACAAGATGTAACTCATATCCAACACTGCTTGGGTGACCAAGGACCTGAGCCTAGATAGCATGGAGACCTAGGGTAAAATGGAATTATTACTGCTCTACTAAAGTAACATAGCAAAAAGTGACTCCTAGTGACTCTGCTCTACCTTGCCTTGCTCAGCCATAATCAGAGAAGCTTCCTCCTACAGCAGATGGGAACAATTATAGAGACCCACAGACAGAAAAAAAAAATACCCAGAATGTGAGAGATCTTGGAACACTCTGCCCTAAATGGAATGTCTTCCCCAAATCCCCTCCCCTATGAAAGAGATTGTAAAAGCCAGAGAGTATGGAGGACACCAAGGCAACAAAACCTTCTAAAACTAACAGTACTGATACAGGTATGAGCTCACAGAGACTGAGGCAGCACACGCAGTTCAGCACGGTCTACACCCGATGGGGTCTTAGAGCGGAAAGGAGAAGTGGGTACAAGCCCCCATCTCTAACCCAGAAGGAATCTCAAATTGACAACCACTTGCAAAGGGTAATTTAGTTTTCCCTGAGGTAGTCTGACTAGGGAAACAAACTACTCTTGAGGGTAGGCCGCATGCCCCGCAGTAACGTGGCCCACAGAATAATAAGCTCAGCGGCGGCGTTGGGGGTTCCTTCTCTCATATCATGTCAGGGCTTTTAAAATATATTTTTCATTTTTACTTTTTTAAAAAATCCTACAGGTGCTTTGTGTATATATTTTGGCTTCCAGTTTGGGTTTTTATGGGATTCCTGAATCTACAAATAAGAGGATATCTTCATCTAGACACTTATTTCTTGTGCCTTTTTCTGGGACTCTTCCTACTGTTTGTGTGTTTTGTCCTAGTTCAAAGTACTTGTTTTAGTTTTACAGATATATTATATTTATTATAGTATATCATAGTATATCATAGTATATGTTATTACTTACGTGCATATTTACTTTCTAATGAGAGACACGAGAGCAGTGGATCTGGATAGAAGGGGATGTGGGAAGAGTTAGGAAATATAGGAGAGGAAACTGTAATCAAAACATTATTAAATTTAAAAAATCCATTTTCTGTAAAAGAAAAAAAAATAATTACACCATTAAGAAATTACTTACCAAATGGCCAGGAATTGCTGTTGAAATTGTGTGCTAGGATAATCCACAAGGACTTTAGCTGTTATGAAAAAGTGACCTACCATTTGTAAACCTTCAAACGAGTAGAAGAAGCAAAAGTCTTCGAAAATAAATGAGATGCACAAAAGAGAACAAAATGAAAATTTTACACCTAAACGAACTCTCTCAGGCTGGGCTGGTGTAACCAATCACCACGGGTTACACGGCTAAAGAAAGAGATGTCTATTTTTTCTAGCTCTAGAGAAGGGCATCCACACCCAAGGAACTAACTGGCAGACACAATGTCTGGCAAGACACAATTTCATCTCAGAGTCAACATCTGTAGTTGTCTATTCCTATGGGGAATGAGAAACTCCTGATTCTTTGAATGGTAGGTAATTTTTAATAAAATATGAGCCATCTAAAACTTCCTGGCCTGGAGGTATCTGTCTTCCCATTGTATCTTCACAAAGAGAGTAAAATCCACTTCCTTCTTTTTATGTTCTTACTCTTAAGTGCTCAGGACCTAAAGACACACCAAGCCCCTGCCTCCAAATGTCATCACATCAGGGATTTCTCTTCAGCACATGGACTTTTAGGTAGCACAAATACTCAGTCCATAGCAAGTGTAATAATCAAAATGAAGAGAAACTCAAGACAAAAGTACTCATGGCTGGAATTCTTTAAGGGGCGCCAAGATATAACTTTTACATACAGTTACCAAAATAGTAAAGTTTATCATTTCTGAGCTTCAGATTAAACAAACATTTTTTAGAACTCTGTTATTGTTGTTTTAAATTATCTCAAAGACAGATTTTATTAGCCACAGAAACATTCATTCTGCGCACAGAGTGCCCATGTTCTGGGCTTCTCCACTCGCCTTCTTTAAACAAAATGAGTGCCATCAAACTCAGCGCCTCCTCACAGTCAACGAAAGCTTCCTGAAACACATCTCTCTTGTATCTCCCACATGCACTGACAGTATGTGCAGGTCAGGAGAAGGTCATCAAAGACAATGGGGCTGTGTCAAGAAGGTGGAAGAGTTCATCAAAAGGGTTGGTATAGCTAAGTAAAGCAATATGTCAGCACCCGTGAATACTGTTGATTACAAAAGAGAAAACAGCAAAAGACATCCTTGGCAAGCCTTGGAAGAAAACAATATGAATGTCTTACTCTGGAAGCTACTGACTAGAAACTAAGAATACAGAGTTAAATGGCCATCCAGCCTTCTCTTCTAAGTAGCTCAAGCCCAGTTGAGAATGAAAATCTTTAAAATCAAAAGTATATCAGCCAAGCCATGAAGAAAGAAGAGTGAGCTTAGGAATGAGTGGCTAGGGAGCCCCTATGTGAAATAACTGATCCAGGAGCCAACTATTAACAGCCCATTTGACAAGGTAGTCATGGGGGGTTTAGAGGGGAAAGATTTAACTTTCAATATCCCAAGGACTAAAACAGCAGCACCAGAATAAAATAAATTATCTCACATTAATTGTCATTTTCAGGGAAGAGAGATTGAGAGAGAGAGAGAGAGAGAGAGAGAGAGAGAGAAAAGAAGAAGAAGAAGAAGAAGAAGAAGAAGAAGAAGAAGAAGAAGAAGAAGAGGAGAGGGAGGGAAGGGAGGGAAGGAGAAAGGGAGGGAGGAGAGAGGAAGGAACTTGGGGACTTTTTTTAAAAAAAAATAAGATGTTAAAAAACAGCTCTATATCACATAAGCATGTAAATAAGTTAGTAGCTTTTAAACTTTCCAGATATTTCAATGTGCAGTCATACATACTGGTCTGGAGTACAATGTGATCCAGGGAGGGAGGGAGAGAGGGGGGGAGGGCAGGGGAGGGGAGGGAAGGGTACTTAAAATGGGGAGGAAGCTAATAGAGATGAGAAGAATCAGAGGAAACACAATCACAGAACCAAGGCAAAATCACTGCTGGGTTCCTGCCTTGAAAGGTAAAGAAAGACAGGAGACAAGTTTTGAGATAATGGTATTAGACGTTATTAAATAATTATCTGTCATTATATTGAGTATTATGATGTCTTTGTAGTTACAGAACAAGTAACATTACTTTTAGAGATCCACAAAGACATACGAAAGTGTGAAATGACATGATGTTTCAGATTTTCTTTTTAACACTTCCGAACTTACAAATACAGTGGAACTCCTAATAGCACATAAATCCCGATGTTGAATATTTAAAACTGAGTTTAGATTCGCTGTACTCTTTTGTCACTCTAACATAGGCTAGCATGTAATTCAGCTTAATACTTTAGTCTATATATTTAAGTTTTATGTATCACTGTGTCACAAATGCACTGTTTTTTAAACATTACACTGCAAATGTCATGAAAACATTACATAATCTATCAACTAAATTCCAATCGCAATTACGTAAAGGGAATGAGAAAAGAAGATTTGGACTTGTTTCTAATTTCTCTCAAACATCTAATTGTCATTTTAATGTGCATATTTTGAGAAGGATCATTTTTTAGGTATAAGATTTAGATTGTTTTCTTTGAAATACATCTGGGGGCTGGAGAGATGGCTCTGCAGTGTAGAACATGGGGGGCTCTTGCAGAGGACCCAGGTTCTTTATTTTCACCCATATGGCATCTCAGAACTCCAACTCCACTTGCAAGGATCCAGTGCCCTCAGCAAGTCACCAGCATGCACGTGGTGTGCAAGTATACAGCAGGCAGAACACCGATATGCGGAGCTCTCTTCAAAGTCATTTTATTTATAGTCTTAAATGCCAGTGTTTATGGTAAGGCACAGTCATTACATCTCTTAAAATCAAACCTCAGCCTCTCATTGCTAATGCTGAAAATCAAGGGGAAAGAGGACGGTCATCAGCTTCATAACTACCTTTCTACTATTTACAGCTCCACTCTGCTCCTCTTATGGTCTAGCCTTGGGCAAAGCATAGACTCTTTCTGCTCCATCTCCAAGCAAAATTGAGGCAAGGCTAAAAGATTTGGCCAAGAGCTACATTTAAAACTTTGGGATCAAGAAGAAAATACAGAGAGTACCATCCCAGAGGCCCAAACCATCAGCCGCAGAAATTCTATCTTCAGGAATAAACCACAAACACAAACTTATGGGCACCAACCCCAGCATCACTGAGTCAGAGCATGCCACATATAGGGTTCAGAACACACACTTTAAACCTTTTTAATTGGTAAATAATGTTTACATTCTAAATTTTGTAACATTCAGATTCTAATTCATTTTGCTTATGAAAGTTGTTCCCCAACTTTGTAGAATTTTAGGATCATGAATGAAAGAGGTTAAAAAGAAACAACTGGATATAATGTTTTCTTATAATGTTTATTTTTTAATTAAAATTTTTGCAGGCAATATATTTTGAGCATGCTCTTTCTTTCCCCCAACTCCTCCCAGATCCTCCCCACCTCACCACCCCAATTTTATGTTGTTTCTTTCTTCTTTCTGACTCTATTAGAAAAAAAAATCACAGAAATTAGCATCAAAGTGGAGGAAAAACTAATAAGGCAAAATATAACAAAACAAAACAAAATGTCCACAAGACATTTTGGGCTCAATTTGTACTGGCCGAGCTATCCTGGCACAGGGCCTGCCCTGGACTATGGCTGACACACCCTGTCAGGCTCTACTGTGGAAAGCTGATTTTTCTTTTGCCAGCAGGTATCAGATGCCGATAGCAAGGATCCCATGTCAAATTCTCACTCTCAGTGCTGGAACCGCGTCTTGCTTGAAACTCTGTAGCTCTTGACTGCTTATCACCTCTGGCTCTTAGAATCTTCTGCATAGGCATTTGATGAAAGCATCCCATCAAGACTGAGTGTTTCCAAGGATCTCTCTCACATTGCCCAGTTGTGAGTCTCTGTGTTAACTCCCATCTACTGAAAGAAGCATTTTTGATGTGGGTTGACTGGTCTATGTCATTAAGAATCATTTTGTTTCTATGTTCCTTAGCAGAACAATGGTATTTAGGTTTTCCCTGAGGCTCATGATCTGTCTCATGTCAGGCTCTTGGCTACGTAAGCAATGTTAGGTATGGGTTCCATCTCATGGAGTGAGTCTTCAGTCACATGACCTTTGTACCAGTATTGCACCGGCATTTCCTGCAGGCAGGCTGCTGTTGTAGGTCACAGGGTTTGCAGCTGGATTGATGACCACCGTCTGGCACTAGGAGTTCTGGTTGGTGGAAGTGAAGCTTCTGCTTACACATAAGCTTGGCTTCTCTGGGTTCAATGACATAAATAAGGTCCCCAGCAATAAGGTCCCACCATCAGGTTGTAGAGAGCAACTAACAGCCTCATCAATAGACTGTGACGTTTGAGAGGTTCCATGGGACCCCTCTGTCCAGTGACTCAATGGCACATAACCCATTCCTGACACTGGAGATTTTGCTTGGGGACTTTTAAAAAAAAATAAGATTTTAAAAAACAGCTCTATATCAAAACATGTAAATAAATTAGTAGGTTTTAAACTTCCCAGATATTCCAATGTCCCAGATATTCCATGGTCCAGAGTATCATGTGATCCAGGCAGCTAGATTTTATAGAAACTCCCCATAGGATTCTTAGCTCCAGCCTAGGCTGAGTATGGGTTACATGCAAGATTCCTCACATTCATCTCCACGGAGGGGCTTTCTCTGCAGACAGCAAAATAAGGCAGGTCTCCATGTACCCGATAGCAGAGAACTTGCTAAGGATGTGTATATTCAGTACACAGCTGTGCACTGTGCAGTGGTTTATGGTTGGCTGGTTAAGAATATAAGGTTCTGAGTTTTCTGAGGGACTTGAGTTCTGAAGAAGAAATCAGATGCTAATTAATGTCGTCATTAATAATGTCATAATGTTCTTGACTCCTAACAGAGAGAGCAGCACCTTTGACTTCCATACAGTAACTGATATTGTACACTCTCAACATTCTCTCTAAAATCTTCAGAAGGAAACCATTTTAGGCAAGAAAACAGACTTTGTACTTAAATACCCTTTATAAGCAAGGTCTTGATGGCTCACTTTGTCTCTTTATAAAAAATCATATTGTCATTTTCATTTATGAAATAATATCAATGCTTACTTTGGGTCTGAATATTATAATATCCATTTTATAGAAAAGAAGTACTTCACAGGCTAGTATGCCTATATCCATGGCCACCAATTAGTTCTAGTGCAGGCTAGAACCCCCTCAGACATAAACTCCAAACTCAACCACCGTTTCCCTTTCTTTCATTAAGAAAATGTTTATCAGCTTGATCTTCTGTGGGTCCCCTAGTAAGGGGAGTGCGGGCTGTCTCTGACAAGGACTTTCTTGCATGTTCTTTTCATCACTTCCCCCTGGCGGGGCTCCCTTGCCAGGCCAACATGGTAGAGGATGTGGTCAGCCCTGGTGGGACTTGATGTTCTGGGATGAGTAGGTGAGGAAGGGCTCACCTTTTCTGAGGGGTAGAAGAGGGGGGACCATGGGGAAGAGGAAGAGAGGGTGGGACTGGGAGAGAGGAGGGAGTGGGCTGTAATTGGCATGTACAGTAAATTAACTAATTAATTAATTAAAAATAAAAGAATGCCTTGCATCTGGGTCATATGAGGTGTTTTCTCAGTTGAGATTCCCTCCTTTCAGAAAATTCTAGTTTGTGTCAAGGTGACCTAAAACTATCCAACACTTTTGACCCCTTGTCAACTTGACATACAAACACATCACTGTTAAGCCACAACCTTTTCTATCTTGCTCATCCCCAAGATCGCACATTAATAATGCCACAATATAAAATCTGACAGACTTAAAAATTCCCAGTCTTTATAAATGTGAACACTTTAAATCCAATCACTTTAGCAATCCAACGTTTCTGTCAAAACCTACAATCCCTTTTAAAATTAAGTCTCTCAACTGCGGGCTCCTGTGAAGTTAATAATAATAATAATAATAATAAGAAGAAGAAGAAGAAGAAGAAGAAGAAGAAGAAGAAGAAGAAGAAGAAGAAGAAGAAGAAGAAGAAGGAGAAGAAGAAGAAGAAGTTAAATACTTCCTTACTTCAAGAAGGAAATGCCAAGGCACAGACACAATCATATCAAAGCAATGCTCAATATCTAGGACTTACAGTCTTCTGGGCTCCGCCTAAGGGCTTGGGTCACTTCTCCAGCTCTGCCCTCTATAGCGCATACTGCTTGTCTTCTGGCTCAGGCTGGCTCCACTCTTCTGCTGCTGCTGTTCTTGGTGGTCATCCCAAGGTTACCGGCATCTCCAAAACTGCTGGAGTCTTCTGCTGCAAATGGGCTGCGCTTTCACCAATAGCATCTCCTGGGCTCGCTTCATGGTGCCAAGCTTCAACGTCTCTCTGTGACTTATTCATGCCTCAGAACTATCTAGTACCATCTGTGTGATTCTTCAAGCTCAGCTACATCCACAAGGAGAAGCAACGCTTCTCAGGAAACACTTCCCAGAAGCTTTCACCTCAGCAATGCTGGTCTGTCTCTTCTTAATGACAGTTGATTCTTCAGCCCTGGCTGACCAGCATTACCAATGTCCCGACAAAACAAAGGTTTCACGTTAGCGACTCTGTTTTCTTGTTAATCATGCTGACTTTTCAGCCCCAGCTGACCAGAACCACAGAGTCTTCACACAAATGGCCCTGGTACAGGCCTTGTTTCCCTCTGAAACTTTACAAGTCAGGCCTCCGCCTTCTGCACTGCTCTCAACATTTTCCTCTTCCCAGCTCTCACCGAACAGCTCACCAAGTGTTAACATTCCCTGGCTTTTCTAGCCCAAAGTTTCAAAGTCCTTTCACAATCCTCCCAAAAACTGTATGGTCAGGTCTGTCACAGCAATACCCCCACTATCCTGGTACCAACTTGCCTTAGTTAGAGTTACTATTGCTACTACCAGGAGACCAAAAAGCAACTTGAGGAGGAAAGGATTTATTCAGCTTAAACCTCCACATCAGGACAGGAACTCAAACAGGGCAGGAACCATATGCCAGGCACCATACAGAGTCCTCAACAGTCGTGATCTTACTTAATTCACTCAACACTAAAGCTTAAAAAGACTCAGCAATAGAGATCACTTTCTACGACAAAGCTACATAACTTTATATCTTACTTTTTTCACCCTTTTAGCCTATTAACTTTCCATTACTGTGGGAAAACTCTTGCAATAATCAACTTACAAAGAGGGAAGGTTTACTTTGGCTCACGATTTTGGATGGTCCCATTCTTAACTGATTAGTTTCATTGCTGTAGGATAGGGAAAAGCTCAAAACTGGGTGTCAGGGGGCCATTATGAAGGAAGCCCATTCAGTTCACAACACTGCAGAAGGCCCAGCTGGTGCTCTAACATCAAGGGCATGCCCTCAATGACCAGAAGACATCACACTAGGTTCCTCCTCTTAAACACCCCACTACCTCCCAAAAGCACTGCAGAGAGGGGATCATGCCTTTCCCTTTAGCCTTTTGGGGATGCTCAGCCAGCTATTCTGGCTATGGGTAGAACAATGCCTGAGAATCCCACACCCTGCTTTCCCTTTTCTCCATGTTGTATATTTACACTCATTTTATGCTTCTCCTTTGTCCTTAAATTTATTATCTCTCTTCTTCAGATAGTTTTCTCCTCTGAAAGGCTCCCGGGCTGGCTCAGAGATTCTCTGTATTGGGTCAGCCAGTTCTTATTTCTAAGGACACTGTTTTCTATCATCGATCTGGCCATGGTTCAGTAGGCTATGATCTAGGCAGATCTCACTTAGCCAAAAATAAATCTCCACTATTACTGCCAAACAGATAAGCCCAGAACACCCAGGAGTCCAGTTGACCTCAAGTCATAATGACTCCTTGAATGTCACTTCCAAGTCAAATGGATCCCGTGAGACTAATCATCAGCATTAAAACGGGAGGGATATGCTATAAAGATTAATATTTAAGTATTCTGGATACAAAGTCAGATGCATGGTCTAATATGTAAGTTGCCAGCCATATTGGCAACATCTTAAAGACTCCATGTGAATCTCAATGTAGCGTAGTCTATAGAATATGGAAGGACTCAGGAGCATGCTTGTGAAGGCAGAGCAGAAGCACTCAGGAAAGCAGAGGGAAGAGCTGCCTGTCCTCAGTAGACCAGGCAAGATGAATGTTGTCTCAGAAAACCAGAGATGCAGCAGAAGTGACTCGGCCCTTTATTGCCAAATGTAGTGACAAAAGCCCTCAAGACCGACCTAGAGTCAGAGGGGATATGAGGCTTCATAATATACTTTGTTGTGACATAGTCAGTGGAAAATGGCAAAAGTGTTACCAATTTGGTGCCAACTTAAGTTCCTTCTTATTTAACTAATGTGGGACTAACACTGGGTCAATGATGGAATCATCTAGAATGCTGGAAGACTGAAACAGCTGTTTCTATTGTAAGGAGAAGGATCATTTTCCCTGGCAGAAGGTCCTGAGTGGGTCACTGGAGTTGCTCAGTGGGGGACTGTCATGCTTAGTCATGATTGTCAGCTGATGGGATACGAAATCACACAAGAGACATGCTTCTAGGTAGGTCTGTGGGGGCGTGTCCAGGAAGTAATAAGAAAGGAGAGAAGGTTCTCTCTCAGAGTAGGCAGCACCTTCCAGTGAGTTGCCTGAATATAAAGAGGTCTAGGAAACAGCACCTCACTTTCTTGTCGTCTTCCTTTATGTGGTGCAAATGAGTGTGTCCCACCCCAGCCACCGCCGCCATCTTTTGCTGAAGCTACTTTGGCCTTCAATATAGACTAAAAACTGGTAACTCTCCAGGAATCATCAGTGCTTCCAGCACCAGATTGGTCTTCCTGGCTATCCAGCTTGGTGGAATGGGCTGCTACGGGTCTCTCAGCCTCTCTGTGGTGCTGATCGCCACTATCCAGCCCCTATCATGTACAGGACCCTAGCACAGGGACTATCCACTCAATGTTCCTTTTGCTTGCCAGGGTAATAGAGTATGAGTGTTTTACCTGCACAGAGGCAAATCCACCATGTACTTTTCTAGTGACTACAGAGGCCAGAAGAAGGCGCTGGATCCCATGAAGTTACCAACGGCTCCAAGCTGCCGTGTGGAAGCTGAAATCAAACGCAGGTCTTCTGCAAAAACCAATAACCACTGAGCCAAGTCGCCACACAGCAAACTCCATCTCTTGGTATCACTTTGAGGGTTAAGATATCAACAGGTGGGTTTAGGGCTGAGCAGACGTGTTCAAACCATAACAGATACACTGGCCAGACTAAATTCTGATGAAAACACAAAAGGCAGCCCAGACAGGCTACTGTTCACATGCTAGTTCAAGTGAAGTTGACCTGGCAACACTTATTCACAAATACCTCATCTCTCAAGCAATCCAGGCTGTTGCCCACCCCAGGGCACTTGTCTGCTTGCACTGTTCTAGAAGGTCATAGGGTCAAGAGCATGTGTACACACGGCTGAGGAAGGACTCACCTGAGAGACTGACTGTCTTAGCATAACCATGTTTGACCCTGAAGGATCTGGGGACATGGATGGAAGAGAGGAAGCGAGGCTGAACCAGGAATCTAAGTCAAAAGGGAAGTCCCGAAAGGAAAAACAAAAGCAAAACAGTAGCTGTTGTGCAGTCCTTCCTTGAACAATGCCCCTTTCCCCCTCTTCTCTTGCAAGCCACATGTTAAGACAAGAGTCCTTTTTCTGGGAGCCCAGTGGTTCAGTGCTGAGGGGATTAGCTGAACTCCTGTGGGTAAAGCAAGGATTATAGAAAGGTGGAGGACAGGGTGGGTGGGTGAGAAAGGCAGAGGACAGAGGTCTACAGGAAACGTTGGCTATCTGGGGCCATGCTGGTTATGGTGTAGCTCTCTCATCCAGTTCTCCTTCCCTGAAAAGTATACTCACACAAGCCATGGGGTAAAGGGTTATTTTGGGGGGCTGGCGGAGGTTGGTATGGGAAAGTGACAAAGACAAGATGGCAGCAGGAAACAGAGCATATTGGGCCAGCTCCCCACCCTCTTTCCTGCTTCCTAACGCAGGCTTGGACTGTGAAAGATTTCTGATTGCCATTCCCCGCCCCCCCCCTCAGCCCTCCACCCCTGATTTCTTCAGACAGCCTTAAGAAAGGGTCTCGAAGCAGGGTAGGGTGGCGCACGCCTTTAATCCCAGCACTCGGGAAGCAGAGGCAGGCGGATCGCTGTGAGTTCGGGGCTAACCTGGTCTACAAAGTGAGTCCAGGACAGCCAAGGCTACACAGAGAAACCCTATCTTGAAAAGCCAAAATAAATAAATAAATAAAAATAGAAAGGATCCAGACTCTGCCCTGTGGGTCTTGATTCCTCTCTTCAGAGATTCCTACAAGCTGTTATCTTGTCTAAAATTCTACTTGCTCTCAAAACCAAAAAGTCTCAAAGAGGGACATAGTTTCTTCAAAGTCATCAGAGCTATTTACTTATCTACCAACTGCTGCGTACAGCCTTAAAATGGCTTCTTATGTGACTTTTCATTCTATTTTGCTGGTCTTATCTTTTAAAACAATTTTTTTTCAGATAAGGTGATGAGGGTGGCAGGGGCTAAAGAGACAGTGATACTAGGTCTCACTACACAAGCTCTGTCTAGGGTTGACCGCATGGTAGTCCTGTGTCCACCTTCTGAGTGCCACTGCACTCAGCTTCTTGGATATTTCTTGTATGCCCCATGCTCTGGCACCCATGATCGTCCTTCAATCTCAATTAGCTGCCGTTCTGATTCAGGCTGAAGGTCCCAAAATGTCTATACCCAGCTTCCTGTGGCTTTAGTAAGGGTGGCTAGAAAGCTGGGTGCAATTAGGACCCTTGATTTCTCTATATAGTCTCAGAGTCTCTCTCCAGGCTAATTGTCCCAGTAAGACAATTAGGCTCTACATGGCGGCTGGTCGCAGGCTCCAAGACAGTGTAAGACTGCCTGAGCGGTTCTCAACCAGTAGACCACGACGCACCCAAGGACCATCGGAAAACACAGATGTTTGCATTACGATTCATACCAGTAGCAAAATTACCGCTATGAAGTAACAATGAAGATAATTTTATGGTTGGAGGTCACCACAACATGAGGAACTGTATTAAAGGGTCTTAGCATTAGAAAGGTTGAGAACCACTGGTTCAGAGAAACAATCCTCAGGAGCTGCAGCCCCCTAGTGGCCAGACCTCGAACTTGCATAGCATCGCTTCACAGACTACATCTGATCAGTCCAGATTCAATAAGGTCGTTTCAGTCTGCCGGTGGAAACACATTTACCCCAAAGAACAATTACTTGTTGTTGTTGTTGTTGTTGTTGTTGTTGTTGTTGTTGTTGTTGTTGTTGTTGTTGTTGTTGTTTTTAGAAGAAAGATAAAATATACATTCTATTGAAACTGTCCCATATCCTGGCCATTTAGACTGGTTTTCAGGAAGGGGGCAGGCTGCAGTGGAAAATGGACATAGAAAGTTAGCATGTCGGGAGGAAAAAGACAGCTAGCTATATGTTAAAGCACAACCTAACAAGCTTGCTATTGCTTCTTGTAGAGTTTTGGAGCAATCGGGCCTCTGAGCGTGCATGCTGCATTCCAATAGCAGAGAACAGTTTCCCCACAGCCATGAAGAGGCTAGGAACGGTCACCTCACATGGCCACCACAGCCCTTCACACACATAAAGTCTGCCAAACCCTAAGGCCTCCAGGGGAAATTTCTGGGGTCCTCAGAACTCTGTAATGGGTGGAAAATAGAATCAGAGGCTACATATCACCCATCCCGTTCTGTAGATCTCTTCATCCAGAGAAAAGGTGCCAGGACTTAGAACCAGGTCACCATGGTAATCTTTTTATGGAGAAGGCAAAAGGGAAGTTGGTTTTTGTGTGTACTTCATGCTGCTGCCAATGTGTGCATTCCAACACTAGTGTCCAACACTGTGGATAAAAAAAAAAATCTTGTTCTCATCAGCAGAAGGCTCCTCTTCAGTTTCATGAGAAGATACCAGGGTGGGTCACTAAGACGAACGCCAGTGCACACAGCAAGCAGACACAACCTGACATGCAGTCCTTCAGACCCAATTATTTTACATGGATTCAAACGGTAAGACCAAAATATGAATGCCAACAGACAGCAAGCATGACTACATGGGGGCAAATACAGAAATATGAGGGGAGAAAAGTCAGGGGTGAAACCAACACATTTCTTTACTAATGTCTTTTTGTGGGGTACCAGTTTCTGCAGCCTCATCTACCACGTTCCGTCACCTGCTCCAACCCAGCTACCGAGGCTGTCTGCTGTTCCATCAATATCCCAAGTTTATCAAAAACACCTTTGCACTTCATTTTGACTCTGCCGGGGAAAGCCTTACCCTAGTCCTCACAGGCTCCTTGCTATTAGATCCTTTAGTTGTAGCATCAGCTGTTCAGAAATGTCTCTCTCGGGGTCCCATGTCCTCCTATCCCTCACCACCCGTTGTCCTCTATCCTCTTCCCCTTGGCTATTGCTTCGCTAAGAACTCTGCATCATTTGGCCAAATCCTGGATATTACTTTGCATATTTGTTTATGACCTATTCTTTCCCCAAATGGGATGGAAACTGCACAGAAGATGCTTAACTCCGTGCTGCTCACATCTGTCTACCAGCAACTAGAGTCTGCATAATGGGAGACCCTGAATAAATTGTTAATGAATGAGGAAATGCCAGAGGAAATTTAAGAGAAACTAGTTGGGGAGGGTGTCATAAAAAAAAATAAATAAAACTTTCAGGGTAACTAGAAATGCAGAGAGGTTACAGAAAATAACCCTCTATTCAATCTGAGAGTTTTTATCAGAGACAGAACATCTCTAACCTAATTATGTTCACAAGAATCTGGTTTTTTTTTAATGCCATTAAAAGGTACAGCAAACACTGTAGGGAACGTCAGGCTTCTTGACAAGAAAATGACAGTTGAAAGTTTGTCAGGAATATGTAATGAACATCTTATGACTGAGTTGACTACGATTAATAAATTGTACCTCAAATTACCATGTAAGTAATGCATATAGAATTTAAATGTTTTCAGTTATCTTTATAAATTCATTTTAAATGGTATTTCTCCTCTCCTCACTTACCATGGAAGCTTATTGCTCTCCATTATTTATAATTTAAAATTTTGTCATAAACTTCTGAGAAGCATTCATTCTATTTTCCCACCTCTGTTCATGTTTAATTTGTTCATTCGCATGGTGTTCAAAACACCTGAATATTGTAGAAATAAATCTTTGGTGTCTTTGTTCCACAAATGAATCAGAACTAGGAAATTGTTCTTAGAAATTGTGGGAGTCTAGATAATAAACCGTCATCTTGAAGCCCTGCCTGGCAAACTCCGTCCTGATGGGTCTGTTTCCAGCATCCCAGCTGACATGGTAAATGTCCACAGCCCTGATGCCCTCCTTGTGGACAAGCAAGTGCACCACTCACCGTAAGTGAGTTCCTCAGTCTCTGTCCTTGACTATGAAATGGTCTTCACAAGCCTCCAGAAAAATCACTTGTACTTTACAAAATACAGAGTAGAGATGTACTTATCCTAACTCGTGTGTGTGTGTGTGTGTGTGTGTGTGTGTGTGTGTGTGTGTGCAAGTGCATACATAGAATGTGATATAACTCTGGGAGGTGATGAGAAAGCCCAAAACTGCTTGAGTTGTCTTCAGTCAAGAAACAACAGAGTGTGATTTCTCTAGGGTTTATTCTGGCCTCATGTATCCCTGAATGGGTATGTTGGAAGACAGCAACTGAGAAACCGAAGGAAGAACAGATTTTTTTTAAAAAAAAAAAACCACCCCCACCAAAGTTTCTTCCCGACAAAGGGCCAGCAAAGTCACACACTAGGTGTGACAGTCAGTGGTTGCCACCTAACTGGACCTGGAGTCATCTAGAAGGCAAGCTTCTGGGGATAGTTGTGAAGACTATGTTGGCTAGGTTTACTCAGGCAGGAAAACCAACACTATGCCCATGGCCTGGATCCTGGATGGTATAAAAAGGAAAAAGCTAGCCTTCTCTACTATCTCGTCTGACTGTGAATGTGATATGACCAGCTGCTTCAAGCTTCTACAGCCTTGAAGTCTCTGCCACAATAGACCACACCTTGTAACTATGGAACCAAAGCAAACACTTTCTCCTTTAACTTGCTTTGGTCAGGTATTTTAGCACAGCTACGAGAAAGTGACTAAGACAATAGGAAAGCAAAAAATCTTAATAACTGTTCTCTTGGAGTCAAATGCCAGTGAATAAGCCCACCACCACCAAGTACACACCCAGTAGGTGTACACTCTTCCTGTACACCCTACAATACTACCCTTCCTGAGAAAACCGGGGCACCCAAAGCCCTATCAGGGTGAGATCCAAGAAGGTCTACAAGTTTTCCATGGTGATTACCACTGATGAACATAAGCAACAAATATCAGTGTCAGTGGAAAATACAAGAGGAGTCTAGGCTTCTACGTAGCACTTCCCAATATGTCATGTTAAAGTGAATAGCCAAAAGCTCAAGGCTGCCTGCAGTGTGGCCATATTCCCATGGTTCAATGGAGAAATGCAAAGAAGAGCATAAATGGGTGTAGGGATGGATGGATGGATGGATGAGTGGATGGATGAGTGGATGGATGGATGGATGAGTGGATGGATGGATGGGTGAGTGGATGGATGGATGAGAGGGCCACACAAAAAGAAGCCAGTGGAAGTTGACAGAACAGCCAGAAATATCACCTCTCACAGGAGCCTCACCCCTAATGGTCAGTGGTGGTCCAGTGGAGAGTCTGTTCATTTATTCCCCACATGATGATAAAAAGTATCACATACATATCTTCCACTGCAGGACAATGCCATAGAAGCCAACAATAGACTTAAACAAGACCTCAAATCTCATAATAAAATATATAAATAACAGTTTTCAAATCTTAAAAAACCTCATCTTCCTACATGTGAGTTCAGAGTGAATAGAAGGCACAGAAAACACAAGATCAGATATTTAGAATTATGAGCAGTGCTTTTAAAGCTGCCAACATATGGATATTATAAGGAGAAAATATAAGCACATGAATAAAAATTATATTAAGTCAAGAGAAAGGAGAAGAGGGCTTAAAGAATGAAGCTAGGTCAGTGGTGGCTCACACATTTAATTCCAGCACTCAAGAGGAAGAGGCAGATCGATCTCTGAATTTGATGCCTGCCGGGTCTACAGAGCAAGTTCCAGGACAGCAAGAGCTATGCATAGAAACCATGTCTCAAAAAAGAAGGAGGAGGAGGAAGAGGAGGAGGAGGAGGAGGAGGAGAGAAGATTAACCATAGCCAAACTTTTAAATGTAGTGAATGGCCTCAAAAGCAGGTTGGAGAGGATGGATAAAGAATTGCTGATCAAGTAGATGGAAGAGAACCCGTTCAGCATGAAAAGAGAAAGCATGCAATAAAACACACACGGAGATGCTGGACTTGTGAAGCCATAACAAGAGAGCCAGTGTCCCTGCCACTCAGAGTGTTAGAAAGAAGGATAAAAGTAAGTATGGGGTGAAAAAAATCTAAGATACAATGGTTAAAGTTTTCCCAAGTTTGGCAGAGCAGTAACTTTTATAGTTCAAGAGGTAAGTCCCAAATCAAATAATATCCACGCCATGATACACCATAGCAGTTCTAACCAAAGCAGCAGAGAAAGGCACAGCCTTGCCTATAAGGGAGAGCAGTTCAGATGACAGCGCATTTCTCATCCAGAGTCAGTGATGCTAGAAGGCTCCGCAGTCTTCAAAAGCTACATTCTGAGTGTTTGTGTTTAGTCTTCTTGTGGCTTGCTACGCCCTGTTGGGTTGTTGTCCCTGGGAGATCTACTCTCTTCTGAAGGGAGACACAGGAGGAGTGCATCTGAGAGATGGAAGGGGACTGGGAGGGCGGGGACTGCAGTCAGGATGTATTGTATGAGAGATGGATTAATTAATTAATTTAAAAGGAGTATAATTCTTATGGCCAGTAAGTCCATCCTTCAGATTTACCAAAAGGAAACAAGACATGTTAAAAAAAATGAATGAAAGCCACAAGAGTATGTTTCCAACAGAGCTACAGTAAATGGGTGGATAAAAGAAAATGTCTACATGAGTAAAAATGATAAAGGATGAAGCTGGAACATCGGGAAAATAAAAATAAAGAAGCAAGAATATGAGTAACTACTATAGACTTTCCTCCTCTTGAATTGTGTTTAACAGATCTCATATATATATATATATATATATATATATATATATATATATATATATATATATATTATCTTCTAAGGTTATAGATATACTCAGAAGATATATTTAGTATGTTTATAATATTTTATTTTAATTGTTTAAAAAATAAGAGACTACAAGGATATAAATAGAAGACAAGTTTCTATATGTTGGGCTTTGTGAGATCATGGTGTCAGCAGACTGTAACAAAGAATGTAGATATAATATAATAGCCTCAGTAGCTACTGAAAGAACCAAAGAGAAGCACTTTAATAAGCACTGTAAATAAAACGAGCCTGCAAAAGAGCATGTAAGTAATCCTTAGAGAGATAGGAACAATGAAAGCTAAAACAGAAAAGACAAAACCAAACCATGGAAGATGAAAGTGCTGCAAATCAATAAATATAATACAGTGTTTATAAATTATGTAATATTCTAATTAAAATACTAGTATTGGTAAAGCTAATTGAGAAATATGACCCAAACAATAAGTTGCCTATACAAAATTTGCTTCAAATATACTGATCAAAGCAAGGTATGTGAAAAGGAATAAAAAAAGACTGTCACTTTCATATAAAGCAAAGGTAAGCAAAAGTGGATGTATTCTATCTGCGTAACAAATTTGGGAACAAAGAAAATTTTGGATTTTCAAAATAACATTACATAATGATAAAATAGTCAATAATCCAAGAGATACAGAAATATTTCACATCTGTGTACCAATTAAGAGATACAAAGTATGTGTAACAAAACTTACAGACCTTAAGGGTAAATCAATGAAGCCACATTTGTGGATAGAGACTTTATGTTATCCCCATCAGTTTGTAGAACATAGTACATGAATGCCATCAGCTACTGTTCTGTCGCTGTGTTAAAATACCATGACTGAAAGCAGCTTAGGGTTATTTTGGCTTGCAGTTCTAGAGGGCTAGTCCATGGTAAGAAGGAAGGATGGCTGAAAGAACGGGGTGGCGCATGCCTTTAATCCCAGCACTCAGGAGGCAGAGGCAGGCAGATCTCTGTGAGTTCGAGGCCAGACTGGTCTACAAAGTGAGTCCAGGATAGCCACGCCTACACAGAGAAACTCTGTCTCGAAGGAAAAAGAAAAAAGGGAAAAAAAGAAGGATGGCATGGTAGCAAGAGCAGGAGGCTAGCTGATTGCATCTTCACCAACATAGGAAGCAGAAAGAATAAACAGGAAGTAGGATGTGGCTACACACTCTGAAAGCTCACTCTCAAAGACATACCTCCTTCAGCAAGGCAAAAGGCTCCATTACCTCCCGAACGGCACCAACAACCAGAGACCAGCTATTCAAATACACAAGCCTATGGGAGATGTGTCTCATTCAAAGTACTGTAATCAGAAAGATACAGAAGACATCAACAGAACCACCAACCAACATTGTAACTGGCACATAGGATGCATCGCACAATCTGTGTGACTTTCAAGCATTCTGGAACATGCAGGCAAGATGAGCCATAGGACTGTAAAATTCACCGCAGTTCACAAGAACTGAAATCATGGAGCATGTCATCACAATCACAATGGAACTAAACTAGAAATAAAAAACAGAAAGGTAGCAGAAAATATGCACTCCTCTAAACATTCTATTGTCCAAAGAAGTTATCTGAAGTCATATTTTAAAAGGCCTGTAAAGCTGCTTGGAATGAAAATGCAGCATAGCATTTATATACATATATATATACATATATACATAATGAGATACAACCAAAGTCATGTTAACAGGGAAGAGTCATAGTACTAAGGGCATGCATTGGAAGAGGTAAGGGTTTTCATATGAGCTCTCACATAAAAAAAAACTAGACAGAGGAAGAAAATAAACACAAAGAAAACTGAAGGAAGGAAATAATGAACCCAAATCAAAGGAACTAAACAAAAATATATATATAGAAAAAAATCCATGATTCAAAGTGCAGGTTCTTTGAAAAGATTTTTGAAGAATGACAATCCTCTAGCAAACATGAAGATGATGAAGAAGAAGAAGAAGAAGAAGAAGAAGAAGAAGAAGAAGAAGAAGAAGAAGAAGAAGAAGAAGAAGAAGAAGAAAACACAAATGATGAAGAAATGTGAATGACTGCCAATTGTAAACAGTTTTATGAGTTTAAAATACAACAATTCTTTGAAAAATACAAACCACCCCAGTAGACCTAATGTTAAATTAACTCTTAATTTCAAAACTCTCTGAAATGGCAATCTTCAATCCTAAATGGTTTCACAGGTGAACTCTAGAAATCAGCTGTTGAGGACAGACTTACCATCAGTATTGTGTAATCTGTCCCAATGAATCAGACAGATACTTCTACACTCGTTATAAACATTCTTCCAGTGCCAGCAGTAGACAGAAGAGAACCAGCACTGATGAAATACTACCTACAGCATGCCATCATGAATACCAACACAAAAATTCTTTATAAAACTTACAAATAAAAGTCATCAATTCACAAACTGTTATACACCATAACCAAATTAGAATTATTTCAGAGCTCAGAGGCTAGCTTCATACCCGACTCTTGCAGAGTTCTTCTTTAAGATTTTTCTCTTGTGTTTATTCTGTGCCTGCACATATGTATGTACACAGAAGAGGGCACCCGATAGCCTGGACCAGGAGTTACAGATGGTAGTGAGCAAATGCCGAGAACTATGTCAGGTTCTTTGCAAGAGTAGCAAGAGGTTTATAACTGCTGGACCATCTCTCCAGACTCCTCTTGCATTTAAATTGTATGTAATCTACCTTATTAAATGGCTGAGGGGGAAAATTATACAATAATATCAATAGATTAAAAAAAATATTTGAGAAATGTCAACATCCATTCATGATTACTTAAAATATCTCAAAACATAGAAGTAGAGGCAACTTCTATGAGTTGATAAAGGTCACCTATCAAACATCTACAGCTAACATTATACTTAATTACGGCAGATAGAAAGCAAAAGTATCTGCTCTCCCACTCTAACACAATGCAGTGCTGGAAGCTGTAACCACCTCAGTACAGCAAGAAAACAAAATAAAGAGACAAGAGCATCTCTGCTTGCAGAGTGTGTGATGGGAACTCCTAATGACTTCCACAAAACGCTCCAGGAAGAAGGAAGAGAGGCTAGCTGGCTTACATGATGAAGGTAAAGTTCCCTAGCCAAGTGTATCCTATGATGCTATGATGAGTCATGACATCATACAGATATGTGTGTGTACACGTGTGCATGTGTGCATGTATGTGTGTGTGTATATGTGTACGCTTACACTGTGCGTGTGTGCATGTTTGTGTGTGTATATGTGTACACACACGTGTGTGTGTGTGTGTGTGTGTGTGTGTGTGTGTGTGTAATGTTCACTTGCTGTTTGCAAAGATGGACAACAAGTGAACAGAAGAAATATCTCACCTTGTGTGCACACTGCTCAAAACCTACCTACAGGAAAATAAAAAATTATAACACCTCCTAAAATAGGAAGGGAAGCTTTGAGGTCTATGCAGAGGTATGAAAAATGCTTAAACATGATGCCAAAATCATGATCCATAGATTTTTGAATGGTGGGTTCCATCAAAAATCACAAAATTTTGTTCTATAAATAGATTCCATGTAAAATATAAAAAAGAAATGTAAGAGATATTTTAATCTACATAACTGCAATGGAACCATCATCTAGAAAATGAGTAAGCAACACTCAAAACCCAATAATTTTAAGAAAATCTAATTTTAAAATGGGCAAAATACATAAATATAGTTCAGTTAACATAATAAGGAGAGTGGTATCCCTAGGTATTAAAAGTTGGAAATTAATAGCATAAAGACATGTCATTAAATACCTGTCCAGCTAAAATAAAAAGTAGGAACAGTGACCAAATGCTGGAACAATGTAGAGAAGCCACATCTCTTGGGCAGCGCTAATGTGACTGAAAATTGCACAGCTGCCGTCCATAGAGCCGGAGGCTTCACTCGGCCATTTTGTTTCTGGGCATTAATCTCAGAGAAGTAAAAATTAACATTCATGCAAATGTCTTCATATTGATAGTTACAGATATTTCATTTATGTCATCAAAATAGTTCACTATATTAATTCACTAAGCTTAAAAAATACAATATATAATCTAGTTGTGAAAAATATAATATATTATATACATTAATATAATATAAATATCTATTTATAATATGTAATTTAGTTATTAAAAACTGTTAACACATACAAGGAAAATGAAACATGAAAAAGCTCCAGAGAATCATGTTGAGGGACAAAGTCAGTCCCTGCAGTGATGTAGCTACTGTCCCTGCTCCAGCAAGCACCCCTACCCATGCTTATGCAACTAGCATAAGTAAACTCAGTGGATCCGAAAGAAATCATGTCAAAAAACGAGTCTATTTGGTAAGAAGAAAGAGTCCCTAGAAAGAAGACCAGGAAGAGGTGGTACCTGGGTAAGGACGGGAGGCATCGATACAAGTGCAATGCATCATGTTCATGTATTAAATTGTCACAAAGAAACAATTTTTTTATTTAAAAGAAACAATAAAACCTAAAACTGCTCTAAAATATACAATCTTTTAAAAAAAAATCATCCAGGTCAGTTTTGGTTCCCTCAAAACACCGATGTCCATATAGCAGAAGTTTTTAAAATGTGCAGAAATATTCATATTAATAATTATTGATCATAGTTATGAACAATACATCTTTCCAGATTAATGTGGATATTTCTCCTCATGCATTAGCTTAATCCATTTTCAGTGGGAAACAAATCTGTGGAATTACTTTTTGGTAGTTGAACCAAGGCATTTTAGACCTCTATCACTTTTCCTTATAGCAGGTTTTATTCAACACTTAGGGAAACAAAAGGTGTGTGCACATTAAAAGAACAGTATTTTTCAAGGGATGCCATGAGTTGGAATAAATTTCCATGCCTGGGCTATGTGGACATTCCTGAAATCTGGTTCCTTGACTCCCTGATCTAGTATATTCTTCTAGTCTCAAATACAAAAGATGGCCGTAACATCCTCTTATCCTACAAGAATCATTTTATTTAAAAGCAATACCCTCAAACCCTAAAAATGTAAATTCAGTAGTTTTACTTTAAATAGAATAATATCTTCTGATTTCCCATGGGCCCCTCCTGCTCATTGACAATCACGAGATTTTATGTAGTCCATGGGCTGACTGCAGCCGTGGATCTCTACTCTGTGGGTCTGTGGGTCTATGGCTGTTTTATAGACTTGAAACCATTGGGAAAGAGCAGGAATACATGCATGCTGTGGAGTGGATAAGGTAAGCACAGGAGAGACTGCCCCTTGTTATAAACAAGAGCTGAGTCCTGAGACAATTGTGGCTGACAGTAGCAACTGAATGTTAAGAGATGGGGTGGGCTGTGTGCACAAGTCTGGCCTCATCCGTGTGAGGTGGAGCAAGGAGTCTAAGAGAAGTAGCTCCAGCTCTCAACATGATACCGAAGGCATCCTGAGAATGCTTTTCCTTTCAAGCCATGTCAGGAGTGGGCTCTGTGGGGAATGAAAGAATAATCCTGAAAATCCACACTGGTTAAAAACTAGAGACTATGTGTTCTGTAGCATCCGAATAGAAGTGGCTTTTGAATAGGAGCATGCCAACTCAAGAGCATTACATTACACAAACTATGAACAGGGCAGAGAGATTAATCATTTCTTGAGAGAGAAAGATGACTGGACCCCAGAAATTTTTGTCTTCAGGCAGATTGGTGTATTTAACTTGGCAAATTAAAAAACCCTTCCTTATCTCTGGCATTTTCTGTGAATGAGGCAAGATTCCAGCTTGCTTCTCCTGGTGTGGAAAGAGGATTGGAGTGGAACAGACATTTTGATAAGGTTGTCTGTTGCCTGCAGCACAGTATTTCCTCCAAAGCTGCTTTGTCCTGGAAGCACACAGTTAGCCACCATCATAGCCCGCACTGCTCCATGTATTGGTGGCCGACCACCTGCCATGTGTGAAACCGGCACTTCCTGGGTGCCACATTTAATCTTTACAAAAACCTACATGATATTGCTATCCCATTTTATTCAAGAGAAAACTGAGACTTAGAATAATACTTGGCCAGGCCCAAGTATTCGATGTAGATGCTAAAACTTCTCCTTAAAAAAAAAAAAAATATATATATATATATATATCAAAACAAATGCCTGACTTGTGCTTATAAAATGGATACAATGGCGATTGGCTCAAAGAAGCCAGCACCAGAGGACATATAAGCTTTATTCCTGGTTTGCTTTTTTTGGGGGGGGGGTGTTTTGGGGTTTTTTGATTGTTTGTTTTGGTTTTTTTTGTTTTGTTTTGTTTTGGTTTTGGTTTTTTGGTTGGTTGGTTGGGGTTTTTTTTTTAATTATTATTATTCAAGTAATTTATTCACATTCCATCTTGATTGTTATCCCCTGACTTTATCTTCCCATTCTCCTTCTTTCACCCTATTCCCCTCCCCTAGGTCTGTGACAGAGGGGACCTCCTCCCCCACCATATGGTCACAGCCTATCAGGTCTCATCCTGGCGGCATGTTTACCCATCCTCTGAGTGTCACCAGGCCTCCTCCACCAAGGGGACTGACTCTGACGTGAACTCTGGTAACCCCTATTTGGTTTGCTTATTTTGTTTGGCTTCGGGTTTGTTTGCTTGTTTGTTTCGTTTTGTTTTTTCATTTTATGTATCTTGTGTGGGTCAGCTTTATTTATGTGTGACAAGATACGTGAAAAATCAAATCAATAGCTTAAAGGGAGGGTCTTTCTGGGCCCAGTCTTTTCAGCACCCCCTACTAATTCTTAAGTTTACTCCCTGAGGTGAGGCAAAGGTACCATGGAGACTACTCATTTAGTTGTGCTTGGGAAACAGACAGAAAGGGACTAGGGACAAGATAAACCCTTCAAAGGCATACCTTCCATGACCTACTTCCTGCTACTAGACCTTCTTGCCTAATAGCCCGGTAAAGGAACCCATCGATTGGCTACCTATTGCTGACATCAGAGCCCTCTGATCCAGTAGCCACTCAGTATCACCGGCAGTTGGGGACCAAGCCTTCTTCTTAGGTGCCTTGAGAGAACGGATCATGCTTACAATGAAAATTGAGTTCCACGGTCTAAGACACCTGCTACATGAAAACACAAGCATCCTTGAATGCTGAGCATGTAGAAGAGGTGGAGCAGGGCCAGACCAGCTTAAAATATGCCTCTTTTAGATATGAAAGATAAAATAGAAAATATAAAAAGTAACTACAGATGATGTTTGTAATAGCTCTAAATGGGATGTCTCCATCAAATCCCCACCCTGACCCCAGAGCTCAGAGAGGCCTGTGGAAGAACAGGAAGAAAGAGCGTAAGGAGCCAGAGGGCACGGAAGACACCTGGAGAGCAAAGCCATCCAAATCAATTGAAGTAAATCTCATATAAATTCACAGAGACAGAGGCAGCAAGCTAAGTATGTGCACAGGTCTACACTGTATCCTCTACATATGTATGATAGCTTTCAACTTAGTAGTCTCACGGGACTCTCAGATGTGTGAATGAGTGAGTCTCTGACTTCAGTGCCTTCTCCTGGGACTCTTTTCCTTCTGTTGACTTGCTTTGCTTAATGTTGATGAGATTGCTTTTGTTTTTATCTGATTGTATTTTATTTTGCTAAGATAAATAATGTGTTTGTGTAATTCATTGTAAAGTGCCACTGAGTAACATATGTACATGTTTATGAGCTCATTCTTATACATAAAATGCACAAAAGATATTTAAGCGACATTATATTGCTCTGTCATAAAAATATCAGTGATTGTTGACTTCCACTGTATACATGAACATCCACGAAGTTTTGTCTTTTGTTTAATTTTTAAAAATGGGGCCTTATTCCAGGTAAATGGCCTAAGCATGAACAAGACTTACTAGAGATGAGGAACATTGTTTAGTCTAAAACTAAAGATCAGCCCAAAGCTTCCTTATAGAAGAGAACATTACGGGAGTTTGCCATAATGGGGCCCTGTCAACCACCCACCATCCCGTGCAACAATAACTTGCGATCTCAATAACAAAGACATAGGTAAAAGGTACAAGTGCATGGCCAAATCAAGGATGATATAGTAGGGAAAGATGCGCAGAAGTAAACACTGAGATGTAATACAAGCCCTGGACCATGATGCTAGCCTGATCATATCTCTTTACTTTCCAGGAGGCATCTGTGTCACAGGTTCCCCCTTGTAGGTCATGCAGAGCTGTCAACAGCAGTGTGTACTGTGATCCTGAAGCGCATGGCCTTATTAGCATCCATGCATCTCCCTCCCTCGACTCTAGAACAAGATATGAACGCCTCTCATACAAAGCCTACTGCTCTATCCTTAAAGCAATGAGGGCACACAAGAATGTGTCATCCAACAGGGAAACACGCGCCAATAAAATATCCGTTGCACTTCAGAATTAGGAAGGTTCAGAGAGTTTTGGGATATTTCTACTTTTGCATGCTTTTCTGGGGTGGGTAAGCAATGGTGCCAAGCATTGACTGCCAAGCATTGACTGCTACCAATCCACAACGCACAATGTGACATCCTCAAAGAAGCCTCCATGTGTCACAGTGGTTAACAACCTAGAGACGCACTATTGTCTCGGTGGAGTGTCATTAACATGTGTGTCACTGGAGTGAGTGATGCTCAGACTCCCGCAGCCAGACTCAAGTGCAGCAGGAAAAATAGAACTCCTGTCACTGTATCGAAAGGTTCAAGCTGCACGGCAATCAGAGAGAGCGTGTTTCCATCTACAAGCATCTTGTGATTAATGCTGCAGGAAAAGCTGGTACATTAGCATCCGTAACACAGTGACCAGGAATTTACTGGGTTGAAGCTTCTGCCATTACACTCCTCATTTCTCCTCCTGGCCCCAGAAGAAACAAGACTCAGAGATCTCCTCAAGGGAGTTGAAATCTGAGACAAAAAAGCAAAACTTAAAATGAACCGGCAGCATTCACAAAAAAAGGAAAACGGGAGAAATTCAACAACGATCTTTGTGCGTGGGTCAAAAGATCAAGGACTGCAGGAAAAAAAAATCACAAGTTCATAGTTGAAAAATGAAACACACCAAGAAAAGAAAAATGAAGCACAATGATTCTTCCAGGATGTTTCCCAGCAGTGCCTGTGGGCTTCATTATGGCTTCTCTGGTCAAAAGTTATGCCTCGTTCACTAGCTTTCTTTACATTGTCAAGTAGTGCATATAGTTGGTATACAGTTGCTATAATTTCTTATTATAGAGTAAAGCATGTCTGGTAATAAAGCAACAAACAGAATGGAAGAGAAAAGAGCATGTGGATAAATAAAATTGTTTTATACTCCACTATCTTTTTTTTATAGTCTTTGGCTGCTAGGGTCAAAAGCAAATGATTCTAGAAGGCATGGAGTGTGATCCCCTCAAAGTGGGTGATAACAAAATCTGGAGACAGTTATACAATCATGACTGATGACCAAATTTACAGGAGAGTCTTCTAGATATTAAACAAAAGTGCCACAGAAAATATCACACACAAGATTTTTTACTGTCTCTAAAAATTCAAATTACTGGGCATTCTCCAAAAGATAATCATTTACCAAAAATGGTATTTGGTATATCTAAGAAACGGCAAAAGAGAGCTGTTTATATGCTAACCCACATGCTACTTCCTGGGAAGAAAGACCAGTAGCAGAGGGTTTCTGATTTGCTCTAGAGAGACCCTGATGGAAAGAAAATACAAAGAATTCAAGGTGATAGGCAATTACTCTAAATCAGGGTTCAGTAGTTACTTTTCTACAAAAAGGCTTAATAACACATGATTTCTGTCACACTTTTCCTGCAGAGACATGAACAAACAACTGCTCACCCCAGATAGAAAAACCAATGGCAGATCAAAGGAGGATGCCATCAAAGTCCAGCTTGGCGACAGTGAGTTTTATTGTGGTGAATTGTAGGACTGTGGGTGCAGGGCTACTTACAAGAGCAGAAGTGACTCAAAAGTTTTATCACCAAAGCCCACTCCACCAAGGGTTACAACACATGAAAGCTGGAAATCTGGTGCACACTGCCCACCCCGCAAGCAGCTCAGCACTTTGGAGAGTGTCCTTTCCACGCTCTTCATCTGGTCCCTTCTCCAGAGAGATGTGCTAGTCTGACAGGGTCACTCAGAAGTCCTTCTTGCTTACATGTGCTTAGGGGGAAAAGGTGCCTAGTGTATCTGGCCAGTTTCAGGGACTTCCTGGAGTTTAACACATTTCATGTGGCATGGAACATTTCGCCTCCCTTTAGAACATCCTGTGTCTTAAGGAGCTTCCCTCTAAGATGGAAGATTTTTATATTGGAGGAAAGTGCTACACAACACATGATGGCTCAGTCACACCATTATGGCATGAAAGAATCCATGGGGAATGTGTAAGTGAGCATGTATGTCTGGCTCTAATAAAGCATCACATAGAAAACAGACAGCAAGCAGCAGTCTGTGGGCCTTCGTGTGCTGACCCCTGCTGTACAGAGTACACATTGATCCTAGTTGTGGGAAGGAATCTGCCCTCAAGGCAATATTCAAAGCTGCACATTCATTTACTGTTTATTTGTCTTCTTCAAATTTTTAAGACCCTGTTTCTTGATGTTTGAACACAGATCTCACTTATTCTCACATGCTTTAAGACCACAATACCAAAACCTTATAACTGAAAAGAAGCCTTGATACAGAGTATAACTCTTAGGGGAAGAACGTCTAGTCTATAGGACTAATTTGAGCATGATTCATTCCAGCGCAATAACACTTCTAATGTAAAACATGTAAACAAGAACATTATGCTTCTTCCTTCCTTCAGTGGTAACATTAAAAAGAAAAGCTATGAGTTAGAGTGAAATGCAATCTTCATTTTCAACATTGCTCTGCAGGACCTGCCATATACAATAAAGAGCTCCGGGATTCAGAGGAGGCTGGATAGTGTTAAGGGACAAGGCTGAAAGCATACTTTGTCACTGCTAATCTCAGATGAAGCTGTCAGCCTCCATCTCTCCCCTGGCCTATTTGAAACAGAAAAGGCTCTGAAAGGCATCTATCAATAAGTCGCACTGAGTGACAACAGGACAGCATCTGCATTGGTCACTGTCTTCTAGCATCAGTGTCCAGTAGCTGGGGGGGACTGAAACCACAGACACAGCTAAGAGTGAGATAGAGTGAGAGCAAGAGTGAGTGGAGGGGAAGAAGGAAGAGAAGGGGAAGAAAAAAGAAAAAGAAGAGGAAGAATAGGAAAGAGGGAAGAGGAAGAGATGACAGGGGAGAGAGAGAGGAAAGGAGAGGAAGAAAGAAGAAAGGAATGGGGAGGGGAAAGAGAGAAAAGAAAGAAAAGATGGATGGAGAGACAGAGAGTGAGAGGGAGAGATGGAGGAAATGGGAGAGAAAGGGAGGGAGAAAAGGAGAAGGAAAAAGAGGAGATAGAGGGAAAGGAGGAGAAAGGGAGGAAGATGGGGAAAGGGAAAAGACAGAGAGAGATAATGGAAGAGGTGGGTAGACAGATAGGAGACCAGAAACGAGAGAGAGGAGGGAGAAACAAGGAAGAGTGGGAGGTATGGGGTGAGGAAGGAGAGGGAGAGAGAAAATAAATATGGATGAATAAGGAAAGTTTAAACCAGACATACACCCACTGGATGGGACCATGCTCTGCTCTTGTGAAGAAATTCTGTAAGTAAGAAGGAAAACACAACAAAAAAAGTTGAATACCAGGAATATTTCATCCTCCCAAAAACAATTCCATGGAGATTAAAATTTTGATCAAACATTGTGATGAGACCACCAAAGCCTTCACAAAGCCATCTCCCATGTATGCGAGAGCCGCAAGTTTGGTTGAAATCTAGGATTAAAGAGGTACGTCAGAGAGAGACCTAAGAGGATCCAACTCTGAAAGAGGTAGTTACAGAAGTGTGGGCCTTAGTGAAGCCGTGACATCAGATACCCCTAACACACAGGGAGTGACAAGAAGGACAGGCTGAGGGGACTAAAGGAAAGAGAAGAAAAGAACTGTTCATAATTGGTGTCTTTAAGAAAGACAATCAAAATTGTTTAAAGAGTGTGAATCTGAGAAGATGTCTGCCTCCATGTACAGAGGTAAGAGCCAAGAGAATTAAGAATCGGATGGATTCCAAAGAGACAGAATGACGTAACCTCCAAAATCACAAAGGGTGGAGGGTGGGTGTGGAGAAACAACAGGTCGATGCAACCAAGATGAGAGATTAGTACATGATCCCAGACACACTGTCTACTAGTAGGGGAAGGGAGCCATAAGCCTCGTCCATAAGGTCATCCAGGTGACCCCGGTAAAAGGAGAGAGGTATCCCAAACCACAGGCCAGGCATAATCTAGCTGAGAGCTTTGGTCAGTGTCTCCTTCAGCCATGGGAACCAGTAGAGACTGAACCACTTTGCCATTCCTCATGTCTCAGAAGCCTGGTTCTATTTTCTGGGGATTGCTAATAGTGATAGGGAACCCTGTTTTTTAAGGCTGGGCTACCCTAAAGACTTGATAACAAGAAAAAGAAATCTCAAGTTAGGGAACCCAGAGTCAAGCATTATCACCCCAGCGCAAGAGACAGCCATGGAGACACTTGTGAAGACAGACAGGACTAGTCACCCATATGCCAAATGGCTGAGGAGGCGAGAGGTGAAGGGTAACATGAACGGGTTGCCATTTAACTCATCACAGGATAAGAACTATGGAGTCACGTGCCCCTGACCTTGAAGTCAAAACAAGTCTATTTTCCCTGAGGTTCAAGACCTGAGAAGCCTGGGTTCCAGCAGACATTTATTCAAGGCTGAGTGGCCTTCAGAGTACTGGGATCCATCCACTCTTACAGATCCTAGGCCTGTGTTTACTTTTCCCCCATCTCCATGTTTTGTGACACCCCTTGCTAGGACAGTAGCTGCATCAGTGTATGTAGGTATGCAGTGCTCCAGGGTATGGAGCATCTGACAAGCCTACAGACTGCAAAGCTAAGTGTGACCAGCAGGGGCTCCTGGTGTGCAGAGAGACACCACTAGGCCATAGGAGACAAGCCTCCAGCTTGGCCTGAGTGCTCCTTTTTTTATCATTCTTATTAATTTATTCATATTACATCTCAATGGTTATCCCCTCCTTTGTATCCTCCCATTCCTCCCTCCCTCCCATTTTCCCCTTACTCCCCTCCCCTATTACTGTGACTGAGGGGGACCTCCTCCCCCTATATACGCTCATAGGGTATCAAGTCTCTTCTTGGTAGCCTGCTATCCTTCCTCTGAGTGCCACCAGGTCTCCCCATTCAGGGGACTTGGTCAAATATGAGGCACCACAGTACGTGTGAAAGTCAGACCCCGCTCTCTACTCAACTGTGGACAATGTCCTGGATCCTAGAAACCTACAAGAAGAACATTATGATAGGCAGATTTGGGCCGAGGGGTCCTGCTCAAACTATGGCACCAGCCAAGGACAATTCAGGCCGTAAACTTCAAACCCCTACCCAGATCTAGCCAATGGCCTGAGTGCTCCTTACCTGCCACACAGCCAGTTTGCAGACTCCAGTTCAGAAGAAGGCAAAATGAAGGTGTCCCTGCACTTACTTTCCTCTTTTCTCCCCCCTCCCTTTAAAACTCCATGTTCAGTAGTGTTTGTCCGTTTGTAAAGCCATGATATTGTATGTCTTCATTCCTGTCCTTACATTTTTGTTGACACACGTTTATTATGGAATAATCACATTTTCCTCCTGTTCATCTCCCTTTTCTCATCCTTCTCCAGCCTCATTCTTTTTTTTTAATTAATTTATTCATATTACATCTCAGTTGTTAGCCCATCCCATGTTTCCTCCCATTCCTCCCTTCCTCCCACTTCCCCCCTACTCCCCTCCCCTCCCCTAAGTCTGTGTCTGAGGGGGACCTCCTCCCCCTGAATATGCTCATACGGTATCAAGTCTCTCCTTGGTGACCTATTATCTTTCCTCTGAGTGCCACCAGGCATCTCCATCCAAGGGACATGTTCAAATATGGGGTTTTTTCCAGCCTCATTCTTCTTTCCTTATTTACCCCTATAGATTTTTGCTTTCTCCACTTTCCTTGACACCCTATTCATGTTTATTTCTACACAAACCAAAATACATTTTAGCTTCCCCAACACTCAAAATTAATTTTCCCACTTGCTGTCCTATGGACATTGGTAAGACTTTACTTGGCTTCGATCAATTTTAATGTGTGTTTTTGCATCTTTTTGGTTGAGTTCTGTCACTGTTGCAGCATTTCCCATCTCCTCTCTGAGGAGACTGAGGATTGAGACACCGTGAATGGGCTGCTCACTATACTACTCCTGGGGCGCTGAAGGACTGACTCAGTTAACATCCCCCGGGGATGCTTCTACATCTGTGCTTATTGCCTCACTATTTCCAAATAAGCAGGAAACAGAACCAGCCTAGATGGCTATCAACAAATGAGTACCTGAAGAAGATACAGAGCATATATGCACACAAAAATGAAGTTCTGTGAAGCCACAAAGAAACTGAAATCATGATATTCAAAAGAAAACAGATAATTGGAAATCATCATGTTAAATGAAATTAGCTGGAGTCAAAGATAAATACCGTATGTTTTCTCTTGTCTAGATATAAAATGAAGCATGTATGCATATATGCTTTGTGTATGTGCAGTATTGTGAACATGTGAGGGGAGCTGTGAGAATGGAGACAGGGTAGTGGAATACATCTGTTAAGAAAGAGGAAGGAGGGATGGCCAGGGGACGGGAACCAGGTAGGATGGGGGAAGAGACATGGGGAGGGGACAAATGAGGACACAGCATGACACATGTGAATAAAGGGTTATTGTGGAACCCATTACTTTGTATGCTAACATAAAAACTTAATAAGAAAAAATAAAATGGGGCCGTTCACTAAGACAATTCCACAATAAAACTAAATGTAATAATCCAAGCTAACAGAAGCATCAATCATAACACCAAAAATGCAAAAGAAAAAAATTTTAAGATAACATGATATTTTTTAAGATACCAGAACCCCCAGGAGTAGAGGCTGTCCTTGACTTGTTTGTCTTTTCATTTTTTTTTTCTAGAAAAGAAAAAACCCAACCAGGGAAATTTATATGGCAAAGTATCAGTGTCAGAATGGCAGGGTAAGAGAAAGAAAGGCCAGAGGAATGGAAAATTAATATAAATAAATAAATAAATAAATAAATAAATAAATAAGCTCTAAATCACAAGGAACTGTCCATGAGGTCAAGCCTTCATCCACTTTGGCGTGCATATTTGGTGCCTGTCTTCTGGCATGTTCTCTCAGGTACCATGTTAGAGAGAGCTGGCCACACACTTCAGAAACCTACCAAAGATGAGCTCAGGACTTCACAAAAAGGTAATTTTCATTCAGCTCCTTGATTTTGCACTTAGGCATCACCTTTATTGCCTCAGAGAAGGGTCTGGGAGAGTGGGAGAGTCATACTGGGGCACACTTTGGCATTACAACAGGGAACCCCAAGCAGATGCTTTCTTTTAAAAAAAAATACATGATTTACTTAATTTTGTTTTATGTGCATTGGTTGAGGGCATTAGATCCTTTGGAACCAAAATTACAGACAGTCGTGAGCTGCCATGCGGGTTCTGGAAATTGAGCACGGGTCCTTTGGAAGAGCAGGTAGTGCTCTTAACCACTGAGCCATCTCTCCAGCCCCAGCAGATGCTTTCTTATGGACACACTTGGTCTTCGTCTGGTTAGGCATGTGTCCACATGTTCACTGCTCTTTCTGGCCAAAGAATGGGGAGGTGACAGTCTTCTTGCAGTCACAATTCAATGACTGCATTCATTCCCCATTACTGTTCAAAACGTCTGTTGTCTTAAGGGTGGGAGGGGATTGTAATTATTCTCCCTTTCAGCTAGCACTAGACTGTCAGTCCAAAGACCCTCATAACTGAGCAAGAGGAGCTTGCCTATCTGGAAGTCCCACCTACCTTATGCTCCAGGTCTCCAGGCAAAAAAAAAAAAAAAAAAAAAGCCAAAGACCAAAATGAAACAAAACAAAACCGGACCCAAGGCAAACAGAATAGCTAGATCACACCAGAAGACCAGCGTACATTCCAGAAGCGGGTAGGGGCATGCAGCAATCTGTAGCCCCAAGCCACAGTCTAGGGCCACACTGACTCTGAAGGCTACAGACAGGCCTGCATGTCTGACAGGGTCCTGACACCAACCCGGTGGGCCTCTGGGTGGAGGACCTACACGGAGTGTGGAGGGTCCTGCCCAGTTTAGTCCCTGTCCCTGAACTGTGGTTGGTTACATCACAGTACCACAGTTCGGAGGAGCACCATGCTGGCCAGCCAGCCAGCCAGGCCGTAGTTCTCAGCCCCGCAGAGCCCAGCTGGACCTAGTTCTATAGAAAAGCCCCAAGGGACCACAGCTGCCCAGAAAAAGGAGCCAGGACTGAAAGCCTGCATTCTGTTGGAGAGAGCCGGAGGAGTAACAGTGGGCTCAGAGGGTGCTATGGTCCAACATTGCAGAGCTATAAGGACCAGCTACATTTCAGAACACCACCACCTTATCCCTGCTTTAGAAAGAGGGTATGGCTGCTACTGCTTGGTTTTGTTTTTTTCCTTTTAAAGCCACTCACATTAAAAGGTGAAAGGGCTGGAATACTTGGTCACTTCACTGGGGTCCTCGATAGGATCAGTCTCTTGCTTGGTTCTGCTTCCCTGCCTGGTTCCAAGCACAGGAAGCCAGGGCAGGGTAAGAGGGCAGCTCTGCTCCCCAGCAGCTGTTCCTTCTCTCTAGAAAACCAGGACACACATGAGGAGTGGCCCCGAGACGAAATTGCAGAGAATCCACAAAGTGGACAGCTGGACCTGGGGCACTCTAAAAAGAATGAGGGGTCAGCCCAGAGATACATCAGTGGGACAAACACTGGGCCTGGCAAAGTGAACCTACATGGCACAGTCCTCTTCCCCTTGTGCCCTCTTGTCACCTCTGTCACGGACTGTCCACTACCAGCACCAACCCAAGGAAAGTCCCAGTCCCAAAGGCATGGCCTACAGAGAGAATAAACGCATCTGACAATCCCTGATTGGAAGGAGCTAATGAATAGGAAAGGAGTAGAAGGTTCTGGGAGGGGAAAGACTGTGTTATATCAAATTAGAAGAGGAGATGCCGGGTCTTATTGCCTACTCTTGATATGCCATGTTTGATTGACATCCCTGGTGGGCCTGCCCTGTTCTGAAGGGAAGCGGGGGGAATGGATACTGTGATTGAGATGTAATATATGAGAGAATAATTTTAAAAAAGAAAAGATACCAGGATTCCCAGTACTTGGGAGGCAGAGGCAGGCAGATCTCTAATTCAAAGCCAGCCTGGTCTACAAAGCAAGTTCCAGGACAGCCAGGACTACACAAGAAACCCTATCTTGAAAAACAAAACAACAACAAAATCAGAACTCTTCAATTGCCAAATCTAAAGGTTCTGATTGAAATGTTGAACAAATAACTCAAAGTGTACTGCTAAAAAAAATAATAATTCCAAGAAAGAAATAAGCAGAAGGATACAATAAGACATTCAATACAATTTGTAAATATGAAAGTCAGAAACAGAAGGAAAAGTCAGCAACACAAACAGGAAGTTTAGTAAGTAACTACTTCCTGATTGGATTTAAGTCCTGCTCCCCAAGTTGAAACCCATACCTAGTATGGATACTTGAGCCAAGAACCTATAGCTAGACAGCTGTTAGGCTCTATGAGAGAACCGATCAGTATTACTCTACTGAGTGAATATAGTGCTAACCCAACTCCTAATGATTTATCATTTTACCCATGGATTAGTGTATCTGTCAACCCTCATCAAACAAGTGTCTCTATGCAGTAGATAAGGGTATGGATCTGGGAGAAGATGGGTGAGGGGTTAATATGATCAAGATATATTGTATGAAATTCTCAAAGAATAAAAAAAAATGAGAAAAAAATGAAGAGACTTGGGTTAGACTGACTTAGTCATTCTGAAATATATACACGCATCGAAACATTATGTATCAGTCATTAATATGCATAATTCCCACTCATCATTTTAAGTCAGTTGATAAATTAGACGCTGGGAAAGACAACTTTTTGCAGTGTTAGGGCACCTTGTTCTGTTTCTGGGATCCAGTCATATCTCTGTTCATATCACGGTTTGGCTATTCACACCCATGCTTGAGCTGGTGCAGAACAGTAGTGGCCATAAGGAGAGGCAACTGCAGGGAGGAAAAGGAACTGAGCTGATTTCACTACTGTGATGTTTTCTAGCTCTGGGAAAGAGTTTGGAGATAAACTCATGATTGTTATGGGAAGTATATGGAAAAGATAAACCACTATAAACTGATACAAAAACAAACTTTTATAAGCAACAAAATAATAGTTTCTTTTAATGGCTCAGCAGGGACACAATTTTAATGTGATAAACACATCATTGATTTTAATTTTGAGATATATTAATATATCTCTAATAAACAATGTTGCAACTCAAGACTTAGAAAAATAAATACAAGCCAAGTCAAAGATGAGTAGCTTGAAATAAATAATAAAGATCACAATAAAAAAAACCAATGATACAATGACTGAAAGAACAAATAGTCAGCAAAAGTTGGTACTTTAAAAAGATTTTTTTAAAAATCAACAAATCTGGCAATAGGAGAGTAGGGGAAAGATAGAGAGAAGAGGGAAGAATAAATAACACTAAGGATGTTTGAAAAAGTCATAGGGAACATTTTATGTTAACTAAAAATTACATATAATAAGTATGTATGTCCGTATACATAAAGTTCCATTGAACTTACACCACTTGTGTGTAATATGGCTCCCCGAAACACCATAGACTATTTAACAAAAATCCCAGTGCCAGGCGTAGGAGACCTCCTTTAAAGTTGTTGGTTAGGAGAGTACAAGAGACCCAAAAGTAATATGTTATTGCTGTTGCAGGTAAGACCCTAGTGTTGGAGATACTACGTTATTCACTTCAGACACAGTACTTGGAGGAATTGATCTGGATATGGTCTGACTTCGAAGCTTTCTCCCTGAGGAATAGCTTGCATCACATCAGAAGGACCTATGTATCTTCCAACTATAAGCAATCCTATCCAACTGTAAAGGCTGTGAACCACAATGACCAGAGCAGTAAGATATTCTGAAAGATGCAATAGTGGCATTTATATCCAGTGGTTAACCAATAGCCACTTAATAGGACTTAAGGCCTGCTTACTAGGAGAGAGTTCATATATGGTGCCATAAGCTTAAACAACTACCTACGGCTGGTGAGGCCATGGAACCCAGAGGAGAACCCACTACTGCCAGTTTCCTTACCCAGTCTTAATTGCTAGCTCCACTCTTAATAGTTTTCCTTATGTCCACGGGTAAGTGTAGCTATTGCCTCTCAAAGAAGCTTTCTTTGTGTGTGTGCAGTAGAAAGAAACCATTTCATAGGTCACGATTGATGAAAATGCAGAGAACTGACCATCCTCTGTCAATGCCCGTTTATAATAAGCATCTGCACCAACTGCTTGCAGCAAGCTGTGTCCTCTAACAAAAGATGATGTGAAGTGGAGGGTGCAAGAGAGGAAGAGCTGAAGAATCAAGGTGTGTATGATAAAAATATACATTATGTAAAATTCTCAAAGCATTTATAAATATACTTTTAAATCAACAAACCATTGGCCAGCTTAGCCAAAAGATGGAGAAAAACACAACTTAATAAAATTGTAGAAGAGAGAGAGAGAGAGAGAGAGAGAGAGAGAGAGATTCCTGTTGGTGCCAATGAATTTAGGGGATCATTATAAAATACTCTGGAAATGTATGTTCTAAAAAGATGGAAAACCTAGGAGAAATAATAAACCCCAAAATACAGGTGACCTACCACAATTAAGTCAAGAGGATAGAAGCAACTTAATAGATATCTGAAAAAGAGAAGAATGACACTGAAGCAATGATAAGAGCCTCCCAACAAAGAGAATCCCAGGCTGGATCGATTCACTACTGAATTCTCCTAGATTTTGAAATAAGAACTAGGACCACGGCTCCTCAGTGACCCCGTAAAATAGAAAGGAGGGGTGTTACCAAACACACTCCATGGTACCAGGATTGCCCTGTCACTAAAACCAAATAAAGACAAGACAGAGGCGGGGGAAAGGGAGGAAGGGAGAGGGAGGGGGAGAGGGAGAGGGAGGGAGAGAGAGAGGGATGGAGGGAGGGAGGGAAGGAGAGAGAGAGAGAGAGAGAGAGAGAGAGAGAGAGAGAGACTTATATACCAATGAGCCCAATGAACAAAGATGCAAATTTCTCAATAAAATCCTTGCCATCCTAATTCAAAGGCACCTTTATGCACAGTCTCTTTGGTTTCATTGGTTTTATTCCAGACATGCAAAGACATGTCAGCATAAATGAGTCAGTAAATGTAATGCAGACATCCAGACCCAAAGACTCAGGAGCATAAATCATATACCAAAAAGGTCCTGGACAAAGTTTAGCATCCCTTCATGATAAAAGACCTGGGGAAACTAAGAATAGAAGGAGCAAACTTCAGTATAATAAAGAGACTACATGGCAAGCCTATAGTTACCATTATGCTGAGTGGGGGAAACTAGGAGCATTTCCTCTCAAGTCGGGAATGAACAAGAGCATCCACTCTCATAAGTCTTATTCAACATGGTGCTGGTTAGACGGCAAACTATCATAGCCACTATGCAAGTCAGTCTGGTGGTTTCTCAAGAAGTTCAAATAGATTCTTCTCTGTGCTCCACTTATACCATTCCTATGTATTTACCTGAAAGACTCCAAGCCAACACATCAAGTATTACTGCAGTACTATTCACAGAAGCTCAGTTGTGGGACCAATCTAAGTTGAGCCATAAAGAGAAGAAAATCATGTCATTGACAAGAAAACTAGAAATCGTGCTATCTAAAATAAGCCAAGTTCAAAGAAAAAATGTGTTTCCTTTCATATTTAGAACTTTGAGTTGAATGTACATATACATGCATGTGTATGTGACATCAAAGTATAAAAGGGACCATATTAGAGGACAAATGGTTCTAAGGGGAGGGAGCATGATGGAGGATATGGAGAAGGGAAAAAAGTAAATATATTTTTCACATAGACAGAATATATTTTCTGAGATTCATATATATGTATATGAATATGTATGTATATACGCATATATGAATATATTTATATGTGAATGATGCACACAGAAAAAGGAGACTATGCCGAGGTCAATGAGAACAGGAAGGGGGAAGGATCAACAAAAATGGTGGTGGGGAATACTATAACAGCACAATGATATACATGTGAAATGTCATAATGAAACCCATTTTTTTTTATCTTAACCTAAGTATTAATAAATTTACTTAATAAGATCCAATTTGAGAAAACTTTAGGGACCTTCAGGATGAAATTAACATACTAATAGAAAGAACTTACAGTGTTTTAGGAAAGCCTGACAGACAATTAAGGTACGTGTGTTTTATATTTATATTTTTACAAAGCTACATACAAAGCTAAAATGGAAACAGATCCTTCAAGAATCTAGACCAGTGATTCTCACCCTTCCCAATGTTGTGACCCTTTAATACAGTTCCCCATGTTGTGGTCACGCCCCCCCACAACCATACAATTATTTTCATTGCCACTCTATAACTGCAATGTTGCTACTGTTATGAATCATAATATAATTTTCTAATATGCAGGATACCTGGTATGTGACCCCTGTGAAAGGGTCATTAGATGCCCCAAAGGGGTCTTGACCCACAGGCTGAGAGCCATTGACTAGATGAAAGTTTTACTTGAGATATGAGTGGCCTCATTAAACCCAACTTCTCCAGAGCAACACGCAAGCCCAGTGGATGACTAACTGAATAGCTACAGCACTCTTCCAGAAAAAAAAATAATAATAACGTGACAAAAGGTTTTAGACTTATCCAGTTGACTTGTGTCTACCGACAAATGAATTTCCCTTAGCTTTTGAGCACTCAGGGAGTATAGCAGCATGAGCACTTTTGAAGACGCCAATGAAGAACATCCTTTGATCAACCATAGGCCACCCCATGGCAAAATAGATACTGCTAAGCATCAAATCACGGGACAAAGACTAGAGGCAATGTGGAGATTCTTACCACAAAGTAAAGCTTGGGCATGACAGATACCTTACAAATTTGCAAAAACTAACAATGAGTGTGCCTCTCCTTCTCTTTACAGCTATCATTTAAAGCTGTGAAGTGCTAAATGTACGCACACACCTAAGATGCAGAAAGGCTGCAGAGACCTTGCAGAGGGCCGTAGCTCTGCACAGCTCTGGCTGTTCCTGTTACGTGTTCAGGGTAATTCGCAGTCTGGGCTGTGGCTGGGACAAATGGGACAAATGGTATTTGAAAACCATATGTGAGAGTGATTCCGTGATGTTGGAAAGTTAGTGCTTTATAAGATAATTTATTTAATTATTGTATTTTCATTTATTTAACCTAATTATTGTGTTTAATTCTTTATCTAATTAGCTCAATTATTTAAATGGAGGCTGACTAAGTGAATTATGGCATATCCGTAGGTAGAATTCTATTGACAACTTGTATCTTCTCCCAACACTATTAAGACTGAGTTTTCTTAGAGTAAGCAACATGGGAAGACGCTCGTGATCTTTGTCAAGGAAACGGGTTGTAAACACGCAGTCAGAGTGAGCATGGATGAAGACAGTGGAAGAGAAAAAGCTTGAGCGGGAAGTAGCCATATTCCCTGTGAAAAGGAAGAATCTACTGCAGTTTCCCAAAATCCAGCTACATTTTATGCCTTGAAAGTTCATACATAGGAACTTTTTCATGAATGTCTCAACTGAAAAGAAATGAAATTTTGATTTTACAGTGAAACAATTTTTAGTAGCCAACTGGCTGTTAGGAAAGTATGAAGGCGCTGTGGTTGCCCACATAAAGAGCCCTTTATTACATGCAAGGAAAATAACAATAAGCTCCCCGTGGGAGTGCCCATTGGTGTACAATGTAAGGCGGCTGCTTAGTAATCTTTGAAATTTGGTACCCACAATGCTGACGGGGGGTTTTGCCTAGTTGTCAGAAAGAGATCAAGTAAGTGAATTCTGGAGTGTCATCAAAATTCCATCATCAATGTGTATTTCTAATTTTATGTACAATGTATACATCACATGCAAATTATATATATTGTAATTTCACACAAGCAAACACATGAGCAAGGAAAGCATCTAGTGGAATATAAAATATGAGGTTATGTTTAGAAAAGAGATCCTTCTAAATGGCACAACTTCTTATGAGCATTTTCGGGGATTTTGTAGTTCAGAATTTACCAAAAAAAAAATAATAATAATAATAATAAGATATCAGCAACAGTTTTTGCCCTTTACTTAGATTCACAGAATCAGACAACATCAGAGTTGGTAGGGAAAGCTATAAGAACAAAGCCAACTGGTATCCTGGGAAAAAATCTCCCTGAAAAACATCTTACATACACAATGCCATCTTCTTCAAGCCCCCTAACTTAAAGATTCACAGCCTCTTGGGGACAAATTGTATGCATGTGCTTCTGCCAAGGAGATCCCTAAAGTAAGTAACCAAACGACAATCCAGGAACAATGGTCATCTCGTGAAAACAAACTAAAATGGTTCTGGCCACCTGACTAACGCAGGAACAGTTCTACAACTGAGGGTTCACTTTCCTCAAGAGGTAGAAGAGACCCATAGATGCATAGTGTGTGACATCAGGCACTAGCCTGATCCACTCAATTCTCGTCCCTGCCCCCGCCCCTGCCCCCGCCCCCAACAGATGAGGTCTGAAGCAGGACTAATCTCTTTGGTCTAATGCTCTAGAGTCCTTCAACAGCATCAGAAGATGTGGGGACAGTAATGGGCTTCAAAGTGAGGGTATTGGGCTTCTTCAGAACAGACAAGAGATGGCATGATTGATTTTTACAAATAAAGTATAGGACTCCCTTTTTTACTCCACTGTCACAGAGCTGGTCCGCTATGACTTGGATCTTAACCATTAAAGGTTCAGCCCTTAGCCATTGCACTATGGAGAAGTAGTGGTACTTCTGAGAAGTAGGACTCGTAACGCTAACTGAAGGTCACTGGTGACATGTTCTAGAAGCCCTGTGAGGCTTTAAGTTCCTTCCATCCACACACACTCTTACCATGATGCACTGAGCCACCACAGGCCCAAAGCAGAAGAGCCGAGTGACTCCCAATAAATCATCTGAAACCATGAGCCAAAATAAACCTTCCCCGCTTCTAAGTCACTTGTCTCTGGTATTTTTGTCACAGGAAATTAGCCCCAGGTCTCAGAAGGCAGCTGGAATGCTGAAATAAAGCATACCACCTCCTCCTGGTCAGTGGAGCTGAGCTAATTTGAGCAGAACAACTGAACAAAAAGAGTGATTTTCTGTGGCCTTGGGAGAAAGTAAGTTGAAGTAATGCTCTGATCCACTTCAGTGCTCTTGAGGACCCCATCTGAGATATTTATAAACTGCCCTGAGGCCTTAGCTGCATGAATCATCAATATTAGGTGGGCAGAAAGAACAGCCATTTGGATTTGAAAAGCAGCCTTGTAAAGGTGCAAATTTGACTTCTCTGATATTTTGGTGTCTCCCAAGGAAGGCGATGCTCCTGTATTCAAGGTGACTCGCATTAGTAAACCTACTGGAAAAATGGAGACCGGGCATACCCATTTAATCCTGTAAAAGTCTGAGACTTCCTTTAAACTACAGTGCCACCCACTACAAAGAAAGGCAAGTTCTAAAATAGGTCAAGGTCATACTTTGGAGAGAAACAGCCTTCTACGTGAGACAGCTCTCCTATGTACACGGAGGTGTTTCTCTTTAGGTATATCTTTTTCTGTCCATAGTCTGCTTTTCTCCTGATACTGGCTTGATAAAGCTGGCCTAGAGAATTCTTTTCTCTGGAGGGACCTCAGCCATTACTCTTAAGCCCCCTAAGCAGTAAGCGGGAACCAGGATGGGCTCAGGGGGAAAAGTCCAACAAGTGTTTCGGTGAGACTGAACAGAAAATAGAGCTCACGCCTCCTATGGATAACTCTTATTCACTCCAGACCCTGGTTAGAAGCAAATCTCAAATAGCCCTTCAGTGTGTAAAGGGCTCCCAGCAGTTGGCACCTAAACAAACCTTAGCATCCTGGACAATTATCTTCCTGTAAGAAAATCTCAAATTTTGAAGAAACAATAGATGTCTTCAAAGAGTGATGCTTTGGGAGTAGCACAAATCTTTTCCTCAAATAGTTCAGTTTTTCATGTAAGAAAATAATGATAGCATATTAACGTCTCCCAAGCTAAGGTCATGGCTGATAATAAGTTAGACGTTTGGGCAAATATACCCTACACTACTTCTAGGTCACTCCTATTTACTTCCAGCAGAAGAAAGTAGCAAACGGTCTTACTGTGACCTGAAATAAATGGGGTGCTTCTCCTGAAACCTAAGGCTGACTCAGGCCATATAGACAGTGTGACTGAGTAAAGACACTGAAAAACAAATGAGTAAGTTGGACAGCGCCTTCCACTAGTAGACTGAACAGTTTTCATCACACCAGCATGGGCAGGCGTCTATTTGGGAGAGAGGTGCCCTCCATGTTCTTCCAATGGATATGACCGATTGCTTTCCCCTGGCCCTTCCCCACCAGTATTGGCAAGTGGCTCAGACAATTTGAGTAGCCAGTTCTCCTGGATGCCATGATGGGCTCAGAGATGAGCTTGTGACCCACAGTGGTCCAGCCAAGACCTTCCCAGTAAATAAGTCACTGATAAGCTGAGTCCTCTTTCACAGCTGTGGCATTTTGCAGACCTTCTTCCTGTACACATAGCTTTATAACAGAGTCTAAATGCTGTGGGGCTTCACACCCTTCATTTGTCTTGACTACAAACTTTGCCTTGCTTCTTTATTTAAACTTGTATGCATTTTGTGTGTGTGTGTGTGTGTCTGTGTGTCTGTGTGTGTCTGTGTGTCTGTGTGTGTGTGTGTGTGTGTCTGTGTGTGTCTGTGTGTCTGTGTGTGTGTGTGTGTGTGTGTGTGTGTGTGTGTGTGTGTGTGTGCCTACATGAGTTTATCTGTACCAAGTAAGTGCAGATGTCTCAGGGGAAAGAGGGCATCAGGTCCCCAAAACTGCAGTTATAGGACACTGTGAACCACATAGGCTCTAGAAAACAAATCCAGGTCCTCTGCAAAAGCAGCAGGTGCTCTTAACTGCTGAGCCATCTCTCCAGCCCACACTTTGCTTTTGAAGGATTAAGGCATATATGTGTTAATGCGCTACTGCCCAAAGCAAGAGCCACTTCACATGTGCTATTAGAACTAAGAAATGATTTCCCTGATTTCCCAAGGTGACTCAATAAAATTGCACAAGTCTTTAGAAGCAGGGAGCACATCCATGCGAGGGCCACAGTGAGATGGCAACCTGAAGACTCCATTGCAGTGGGTGGCTTTAGGGGGAAGGGACAACATTCCGTGCAGTGTGGGTGATCGTTATAAACCAAAAGGGACTGGATGGTAGGCCCTGGGAGTCTGTGGAGAGCAATGACACCTTGAAGACAGTTTGATCTGGATCCCTGGGGACTTCCAGCCCACAGAACTACAATAAACTTGGCTGTAAGCAATCAAGTTTATGGCAACTTGTAACAGGGCTAACACATGAGCGCATACACTCTTCAATACCCTGTATGCTGATGACTCAATGTGTAAACCCCTACCCTGGCTGCTCCTCTGCCTGCTGCTCCACACATTCAACTGTCTTCAGGTGACTGCGAGATCTTGGTGACTTGGCTTACTGGCTTTCCTCCAACTTCCATTTTCTTTATCCACCATCATGAAATTGCTATTTGATACTAAACCAAACCATGTATCCTTCTGCAGCCTGGCACTGGAGGAGAAAGGAAACTGTTCGTTTTCTCCCTCCTGCTAGCTGGAATACGAGCAAGATGGCTGGAGCTCAAACATCCCTAACTGCCTCACGAAGCTTCACTGTAGGATGGTAGGGCAGCGAGCTGGAAGAGCCTCAGCTGTGACAGTCCTGAGGCTCTGGTCTATTTAAAGATGGAAAATGTCCTTGTTGTTTAATACTGCAGTTAAACCTCAGTCTAACTAGGGTGATAAAATTAGAATATCCATGACAGAAGTATTGGTTTTATTTTTCTCTAAAACAACTCTTCAGATTTCCTCATTACATAAATGAAAATATTATCTACCTAGATGGTCAATCCAAAATACTAGAAAATGGTTCTTGACCCCTACCACCCTTAGTAGCTCACCCGCGCCTCCACCCCTTGCAGTCTCCCAATCATAGTTAGTCAGGATTGAAGCACTTCTTGTTCCAAACACATCTGTCCATCTCTCCCACCCAGCATCAGAGACACACCCCAAGCATCTCCTATCTGAGCATGTGGCATCTTTTAGTCATTTTCTCTACTTTTATTCTTCCCACCGTCACTTTTTCTCCACATCATAGACACAACAACCTTTTTGTAAGATAAGTATTATGCTTTTATCATTCCTAAAACCCTCAGAGGCACTTCATATGGCACTTCAAGTAGAATGTAGCCATTTATCACGGCCCAGCAAGGCTGACCTGACTGATGACTAACAACCTCATGACCCTCCTCCCCAAACTCACCTCTCCAGTCTCTCCCTTTCCAGTCCTATTCAGCTCTCAGAATTAATCTTGCCTTTACTGCAGAGCAGCCTAGCCTTTGGGGAAGACCACATTTGACTCCTTTTGCTTGGGAAACTCTGCATCCAGTCTCTTTCTCCTCCTGACTTCATTGCAGATGTAACCTTCAGGGAAGATGGTCCCAGACCGTCACACCAAAAGCTGTTCCGTACCCTTAACACTTGAGCACATCATCCTGTTAACTAACTTCACAGAATGCATACAGTATGTTAGAACATTCATTTACCAGTCTCCCAAACTAGAATGTCAGGCTAATGAAAAGCTGGAAATGGTTTTTACCATCTCTATCAGCACCCTCATGTCTGTCCCACCTCCCTTGCTCTACAATTTTGCATGTGTTCAATCCCTTTTCGTCATCTGAGAACTTTGCCATAGCGTATATCTGCTGCCACCATTTCCGTATCAACTCCCCATCTCCTTATGTTCTCCGGGCTTGCCTTAACTGCCTGATCTTCTTGCCCGCACCTCCCAGGTGCTAGAATAACAGGTAGGCTCTACCGAACCCAACATCCCTTCACCCCCTGCCCCCCCACCCCCGTGTTCTCTGCTGTACTCTCCAGGTATCTTCCGTAAGGTCATCTACATTTGCTGCCAATCCTTCCATCTCTTCCAACTTTCTCTTGCACCCACTCAGTTGAATTTCTGCTCTATGAGCTCCACTTAAAGAAGGTCACTGAATCACTATTCTCACCAGTTTATTCCATCGCAATGTTTTGTACTCATCAGGAAGTTGACCTCATTGTACACTTTTCCTTGACTTTAGGTGAATGCAAAGACTTAGTGTTATCTAAACTCAATCTACTTAACTAACTTTTTTTTTTGCCAGTCCTTGTCTTACAATACTGGAAAAATCCAGAGCTTGGTCCTCAGCCCTTTTCCTTTCTCTGTCCAAAGTGTCTTCTATGATCTCACCCAGTGTCATACTTTAAATGCCATCAATATGTCACTGATTGCCAAATTTATTTCTCTTCCCCAAATCACATACTCATAAATGCTAGAACCAAGTATTTGAGCAAAAAGCTGGTTATCTTCAAGGATGTACTTAGCACCTATAACCATAGTCAACCCAGTACTCAACAGTAATCTGGTTAATAGACATTGCAAACTAAATAACCACAAAGAAAATTCCAAGTGTGATGGTCATTCACTAATTTCAAGCATTTTTTCTCTTGGTAAATGCAATGGCAGTTGTACATTCCAGATACACAGTGGTCAAGAGTGTTAGCTTATTCACAGGAACTCACAGAGACCAAGGCATCATGCACAGAGTCTACACTTGAAAGGAAAGGTGGACATATGCCCCCATCCCTAACCCAGAAGCAGCCTGCAATTGATAATCACTTAGAAATGAAAAATCAGTTTTCTACAAGGGAGTCTCCCTGGAGAAATAGCAGTTGACGACTGACACAAAATAAACTCAATGGCAGCATCACTGGAGATTCTCTGTCTTAAAATCTCACATCAGGACTTTTTTTTTTTTTTACTTTGCAGGTCCTTTGCTTATATATTATGGTTTCCAATTTGGGTGTTTTACAGGGGTTTTCTTCATGCAAACGTGTGTGTCTCTGTGTCTATATGTGTCTATATGTGAGGGTTTTTTTCCATTTGGCTCTTTTTCTTCTTTTGTTGTTTTGTCATATTCTGGTTTGTTTATTTTTTATAATCCTATTTTATTTTGTTATTCCATAGGTGGCTGTTTGTTTTCTAACAAAAGAAAGAGGAAAGTTGTGGATCCAGATGAGAGGAGAGAAGAGAAGAACTGAAAGAAATTGTGAGAGGAGAAACCATAATCAGCATATATGTAATTCTTTAAAATCTATTTTCAATAAAAGAAAAAAATTAAAAGAAGCCTAGCTTGCTTCAGACCTGAGAATTGCAGCATCTAGGAGAAGTGAAAGATTAAATATCACGAAGAAATCTACTGTGAATATCGAGGGAGTTTGCTTTGTTTTGTTGTTTGTTGTTTGTTTGTTTGTTTCATCCTCAGATCAGCAGTAAAATCCATGTCACAGAAATCTCAGGGACACATTCTTAAAGAAGGACATGGAGTAAAAGAATCCCATGCTGCCAATTCAGGACAATATTAGATTTAGTTGTTTGAACAGAGACTAATATGGGCACCATCTTGAAAAAGTAGGATTTTAAAAGGACAGACTACAGATGCAGTCTATGTTCATACCTAGACTCCTGAAGATCTTACTGGATTGACATCTATTTTTTAAATGGAGGAAGTACAGTGATGGAGATGTGACTCGGTGGTTAAAATCCCTCGCTAAGTAAGTGTGAACACCTCAGTTTAGATTCCCAGCCCATACATAAAAGGTAGGCAAAACCACATGGACTTTTAGCTTTGTTGCTGGTATGAGATGGATCGGGGACCATTGGAGCCTTTTGGTCAACCAGCTGAGCCAGAAAAACAAAAACAAAACAAAAAACAAAAAAACGGTGAACTCCAGGTGTAGTAATAGACTCCATCTTAAGAGAATAGAAAAGAGAGAGGAGAGCAAGTCTCCCTCCCTCCCTCCCTCTCTCTCTCTCTCTCTCTCTCTCTCTCTCTCTGTGTGTGTGTGTGTGTGTGTGTGTGTGTGTGTGTGTATGTGTGTCATACACACACACACACATGCGCGCGCACGCACACACACACACACCAGTTTTACAGTAGCAAACTGGATAGAACTTACAGACATACCATGGAATAAAAGGAAACCAGAAGTCTTCGGTTGAAGCAGAGGTCAAAATATGTTTATGAAGGAAATTTCAGAAGTAATGGAAATATAGAAATGGTAGGTTTGCTGATTTGGGTGATGGTTGTGTGCGTTTATATATTTTTCAAAACTCACTGAATTATATATTGAAGATCTTTATATTTTGATGAATGTAAAATGTAACTCAATTCTTTGAAAGAAAATAAAATTGACCTACAATGAATGTTTTGGAAGAAGGGGTAAAAGAGATAAATAGAAGCAAATTTCGTTATTACAGGATCTCCCACAGCCTTTAAAATGCTAATGTGCACAATGCATTTTTAAGAGAAGGCTATAAAGATGCAATATGTTCCAGATTTATTTACTTGCAGAACTTTTTCTTCACATATTTTAACATCTATAAAGCATTAATATTTTAGGAGCCAAGTGACTATAGAATGAAAAAGAAAAAAAAGTTCAGCAAGGGCTTCCAATCCTGCTCCAACTATATATATATATATTTTTTTTTTTTTACTCCAGCAATTTTTTAAAGCAACCAATTTCTGTTGGCCTGTTCAAAATAAACTAGTTATAAAAGGCACCCCATATGTAAGGCCCAATATTTTAGAATTCTGCCTCAAATAATGAATTGATTTGAGCTGTTGACCTTAAATGCTTCTGACAATAATAAGGCAGCTGCTGACCATTGATAACTGGAAGTTTTATGCTAAAGAAGCAGTCACTAATTTAAGTAACAACTCTCTTTCTGTCTCTGTAGGTCTCCATAGGGGTGGGGAGAAAAAAGAAAATGAAAGAAAGGAAGGAAGGAAGGAAGGAAGAAAGAAAGAAAGAAAGAAAGAACAGACAGACAAGCTGGGAAAGTTAAATCTTTTCTTTTCATTAATTTATTTACTTGTTCATTTTACATCCCAATCACACCCCTACCCCCACCCCCCACCAACCCACCCTGGCACATCAAGTCACATCAGGACTAAGTGCCTCCTCTTCCACTGATGCAAGACCAGGCTGCCCTGCTAGGGAAACAGGATCCAGAAGGAGGCAACGGACTCCAAATCAGACACAATCCCCACTTCAGTTGTTAGAGGACCCACTTGAGGACCAGGAAACTTAAATCTTAGCCTGACTTCCAGACTAGTGTCATCACAACCAAACTGCCACCCCCCCTTCCCCCTCCCCCATCCCCACCAAATGTAGTATTGCCCCATGTGAAGAGGCCTTTTGGGGTGAGGGTCATTTTCATAGCTGAGAGCCATCTAAAAATTCCCTCAGCAGCAAGACTGAGCACTACAGTCCAGCAGGGGGTGCTGGACAGCACATTCCGAGCCAACACACTGCAAACTCAGAAGGACTGTCTAATGTAGACTCAGTAGGGTGGAATATGATCAAAGCACACTGTATTTATATGCTTTCATATTAAAACATCATAGTGAAGTCCTGTTGTTGTGTACAATATGTAGGAATACAAATATCTTCCTTCCCAATCAGATTCACATCCCATTATTAGCAATCACGTCTATATTGCTTTATCCATAAAACTGCAAAAAATTGGGAGTAATCCTTTTTTATATATATATTTTATTTTTGCCCAGGCTGGCCTTGAACCTGCCACCTTACATGCCAAGCCCCCTAAATAGCTGAGATCACAGGCCTATGTCACATAAAGCCTTCAAAGCACACTAAACATGAATAAAACTTTTATTTCTTGTGAATCTAAAGGGAAAACCATGTACCCGACCACGAACAAGATACACACACCCCTCGTCTTTATGGGGCTTGAACTGCGTGTGATAAGCATCCAAGCGAAACACTGAAGAGGATGCTCAAGTCTTTGCCTCCACTGGGGAAGGACAGTTCGTGCAAGCTCCCTAAAAGGAAAGTCAGTAACATCAGGAAGAGTAAAAGCATGTGGGCTTATAATATGCAGGCAAATCTATAACTGTACTTAGCTCGAGATTAACATTCTGAAGCAGATGCACGGCCAATCCTATTCCTTCGCATGCAGATGAGGAAACCAAGTGCGGAGATTAAAGAGGCTTCATCAAAAGGTCATGGGGGTTGGGGGGTGGGTGGGGGAACAAGTGGCCAAGCTGGGGTTCTCAACTTGGAAGCTGCACCTTAGAAATTCACAAGGTGAATACAGAAAGAGAGGGAGAGCCGTCCAGGCTCCAGTCTCAAGGAACCACAAGCACACACATGAAAAGCAACAACAGAACCATGAAAGATCAGGCTGCAGACTGGGGTGCCCATAGGAAAGCTATGGAAGTCTAGACCTGAAAGTAGGAGCCCCTGAAAATGAGCAGACTAAGAAAAGAGTTGTGTACCCCCTCAAAGAAGTGATAAGGGATACAGACAAGAGGGTGGTAATGATTTATTTTTCCTACAGTCAGTAATAACTTTAAGAGGAATAAAATGGCTAGTGTGAAATGTAGAGCATCCTGTAAGCCAGGCATGGGCTAAATAGTTGTGCATGCCATCTGATGCTTCACTATGACCCAGTGATGAAGCTAATATCACCCTGGTTGACAAGGAAGAACACTGGGTTCCAAAGGCAACTGCGTTAGGTTATAAGAGTTACAACGCTAGGATTCTAAACCAACGGACAGTGACTCCCCACCAACTCTGTCCAACGCTGACCCCACAAAGCGTGCATCCCACGCAGAAGGCCAGCATCCTAGTGACAGACAGGTAGCCAATCCGAGAAGTGATGTGGGGCTCCTCCTCACTGCGGGCTGAGCAGAGGAGAGCTGAGAAGTGTGCGTGGATGAGAGGGAATGCTGGGTGCCTAGAGAGACAGGCACGGAGGAGGAGGGAAGGGCTGGGGGGAACCATAAGTGATGATTCCACGAGCCAGGAGGACGTGTGGCAATGAGCCCTGAGAGAGCAGCTCAGGATGGACAGCGACAAGGTCGCCTGGGTCACAGACGAAGGATCTAGAAGGCAGCTCACTACCATGCGGATTTGGTGGGCAACCCATTGAAGGCATGGGCGTGGCTGGCTGGAGAGTGTAACGCGCAGGAGAAAAACCGGATAGACAGAACCCGCAGATAGCCCCTCGTGTTCAGGAAATAACCCACTGTCTTACCCATAGATGTAATAAGCACATCTACCTCCCTTAAAAACCACGTGGAAAGGGCCTCTTTTACACAGGAATCACCTTGCCATTAGCTGGGGGGGGGGGAGGGCAGCAGCGGGGGGAGAGTGGGGGGAGATGGGGGTTAGAACAAAAACCTTCATATTCTAACATGAAGTTTTCAATTACTTCTTGGTGATTTTTTTTTTCAGATGAAGAAAAAAATAAGTTTAGCTAAGTGACACGTACACAGAGCGATAGTGTGTGTGTGTGTGTGTGTGTGTGTGTGTGTGTGTGTGTGTGTGTGTGTGTTAAATACGTTTAACTAACGGAAAAGTATTCTAATAGTTTATCAGTCACTGCCACAGACTTCCTGGCTCCTCTGAACTCATGTTGCAGAGGTCAGCCATCCCTCTTGGACACATCACCCCTGGCTTGGACAGGAGTGCTGGATGCTTCCAAATCCTAGGGCATTTTCTAGCCTTATTTATCTTCTCTCCTCACTCTTTACCCCCTCAGCGTATAATCTGACCGCCTTGCGACCACTTGCCTTATTAAGAATCTGTCTTACTTGGCTGTCTCTCCATTCGCTCTTTTTTTTTTTTTTTTTAAGCAAAAGTTCCCAATTAACCTGTAGCAGATGGAGGAATGGGGTGGGGGCTGTTTGGTCCGCCCTTCCTGGCTCTCACCACCTTGCAGGGTATGACACTGTGACAGAGGGAGGTGTGAGGAAGGAGGCTTCCCGGAGCTGCTTGCTTATTCGCCTGGAAACCAGGGAGCCTGTAGGTGCAGGCTATTCTCCCTACTTTCCCTGCGGCTCTTCTGTGTGACTTTGAGAGGGGCTCCCGGGCGACTGATTCCTCACCAAGCGCCCTCCTCGCTGAGGCTCGCAGCTCGCTCCGGGAGGGAGGGAGGAAAGAAGGGAGGGAGGACCCCCGGAGTCGAGCAGTGGCAGCGGCAGAGACAGCCAGCACAGACCTCAACCATACTGGAACTGGTATGCAGTTTTTGAAATCAGCAGAGACAGAAATCAAATTACTATCATCTGATGCTGCTGGAGGCTCAAAGAAGGGGGATTCCACACCGGCTCAGTCACCAGGCGACAAGCGAGTCACAGAAGAGCGGACCCTGGCGACGATGAATGTAAGTTCTTGGGCTGCTGCTGTCTTTTACTGCTATGGGATTTTCTTTCTGGTTAAAGTCACGCTTGGTCAGGATGCCGTCATTGCCGTGAGAATTTCTGGTGTGGAAAGTTCCCTGCTGCTCTTCGGGACGCGTTTTCCTTTCATTAACTAAACCAGAGAGAGAGAGATGCAAGCTGAAATTCCTGACCGCCGCTGCAGGGTTTCTGCCTGAGACTAAGAAGGGTTAACCCGAGTATTTCCAACTACGATGGTATTAACACTGCATAGGTTTTTAATTGATATCCTTAATCTAGAGGGCACACAGCCCTCCCTCCTTATTTTGGATTGCATGCTGTTTTAACTTTGTGATGGCTGAAGTCGTGAAGGCAGCATCTACAGCCCGACAATTAGCTCAAACAGATTTCCACGGGTTGCAAAACTTTTCTTCCTTAACCAGGAGCCCAGTGGCGACCGTAAATGCTCAAAGCTGCCTTTTTGCCTTTGCTTCCGTGAGAACTTACCGCCCAGCGGTGGACTCTTCCTAGCACTGTGAAGGGGAGGCACACAAGAGCCATCACACCCCTGTAACTCTTACTATGGGAGAGGAAAAGGCAGCGAGAGGAGTCACCACGCATGGTCTCGGCTTCAGCCCCGTCCTAGCGCCAGGACATGAAGATGAACGGTGAGCCCTGGCTGTGACTTGCTTAATCTCTCCGCACACTTCGTCTGCCACGACTTCCGGCTTAGACATGGAAATTCTTTGCGAAGACAACACTTCTCTGAGCTCAATCCCAAACTCCTTAATGCAATTAGATGGTGATTCGAGGCTCTACCGTCCTGACTTCAACTCCAGGGACGCTAACAGCTCTGAGGCATCGAACTGGACAATTGATGCTGGGAACAGAACTAACTTCTCCTGCGAAGGGTACCTCCCACCGACATGCCTGTCTATTCTTCATCGCCAGGAAAAGAACTGGTCGGCTTTATTGACAGCTGTCGTGATTGTTCTAACCATTGCTGGCAACATACTGGTCATCATGGCTGTGTCCCTAGAGAAAAAGCTTCAGAATGCTACCAACTATTTCCTGATGTCACTGGCCATAGCTGATATGCTGTTGGGTTTCCTTGTCATGCCGGTGTCTATGTTAACCATCCTGTACGGTGAGTTAGCATGTCAGCTGTCCCCATTATAGCCCCAAAAGAGCATGTGCATGCTGTTGGCAGAGGGACCCTGGGCTTGGGAGAGAAAGGCACCTTTGTTTCAGTCTTAAAGTTCTATTTTACTTGAGAAAAAAAAAACAATAATCAGACAACATAATCACTGGTTCAGTTTTGTGCTCTAAAATGGATAAAATTTTGGTAGAGAAATTTATCATCTGCATTTCCAATACTCCGCGAGCATAGCGGAACTGTCATTCTGTGTGCTTTTTGCGCTCATTGCCAGCCCCGGGACAGAACAGTTTTATCTTTTTGTCACATAGTTCTCAGCACTTCTAATGGAGTGGTAAAGCCTTCCCAATTACCTTGGAACGTTTGCAGAGAGAGCATTAGTGGCAGAGTGGGTTTAATGTTAAAATATTCAGAGTCTCCATTAGAATAAATGAATTGCTATGGTTTTTAACTGCCCAACCCCCACCCCGAAGCCCGAAGAAGCCAATATGAAGGAGAGCCTTTGAATTACACCCTCAACTCTTTAAAAATGTATACACATAAACTCCTCCTGTCTGGTTTTAGGGAAGGGTGGAAAACAAACTGAAAGCTCTTAGTCTTGCTTCCTTCACAACCCAGTTTGATGGTGTCAAACTTCTCAGGAAGTCGGCAAACACTGGGACGGCTTTCATGGGAGAGCCGAATGCGATAGTCTTTCAAATCATGAGTAATACAGGCAGACTCCTCCTAACATAGAGCAAAGGAACGAATACTCATTCAGTCAGAATGCTGGCACATGCACTCAGCAGTTACCAGGGGTATGGGCAGTTTTAAGGGGGGATGCTCTGGCCAAGTCCTAGAGGCTACAATATGAACATGTCTACCTAACCCTGAAAAGCTTCAAGGAGGAAGGAGACAAGCCAGGAATAGCAAGCATCCATTGGTAAAGACCAGCCGGGCTTGACCATTCAAATGACACACCCGAATAATTCCATTTAATTTGCTTATCATTTCTCAGCCACTCGGGAGGGGCTTTCACTTCCTAAAACCCTGGCCAGACCGCAGAGGCAAACTCTACTGTGGGTGGGAGGCGTGACTCTGCAAGAACCCAAACCACAGGAGGAAGGCAGAGTGACCCGCTGGGCAGCAGGGGCAGCCCTGGCCACGTAGGAAGTGCAGCAGGTCCCTGGTTTCAGCTCAGGGTACAAGGCTGCCCCCTAGCGACAACTTCTGAGTGTGCAGTCTGCATCCGCCCAGAGTCCGCTAGACCCTACCAGGCTGGTCCTGCACCTTCCCAAGCGGGCTAGTCACAAATTTGTCTTCCACAAGTGTTTTCTTCTTATCCCTTGGAGGACACTTTGAGGAGAGAAGGATCTGCTTTCCATCATCCCTCCCAAAACTAACATCAGTTCCAGCAGCAGAGCCAGTTACTGCTAAGAGAGCCTTTCAGTATAGGCTGTTTATGAGACGATAACTAGAAGGCTTGGAGTGAGACTTGGGTCCAGCATCCTTTCCTTTTCTGAATACCCCTGGGGGCAGCAGGGTAGAGATAAGACTTGTGCATAAGAAGGGCTTGCTGAGCTTGAGCTCGGTGGTACTATCCTAAAGAAATGACTCATCCCTCTAATCAGCCTTCCTATTTTCAGGCAGATGCAGTATCGTTCTTCGTTTTGTTAGCAGAGCTAGCTAACAGTTTACCCAAGGGTTTGGTCCTCTCCAAAACACACAGGGAGGAGAAGGACAATTCGTTTACATCCTCAAGGCATACTCCATCTTCCTAAGACAGCAGAGAACCTGCCAAACCTCCTGTATCAGGCTCTGGGAGGTTTCTAACCTCTTTGCTGTTGGGGGCCCACCTTCAGCCATCCTCCAGAGAGAATGATTTAATTGGTCCAAAGCTCTTCCAGCTGATTGTGCTGTTCATGGGGCATGGGGGGAGGGGTATGGGGGAGGGGACACCTTTGCACCTTTGCCCTAAGCAGCTCCCTGCTCAATGGGAGGAGTTCCAATACCAGCCTCAGCAGGATGATTTCTAAGGTTTGTTTTGTTTTGTTTTGTTTTGTTTTGTTTGAAAAATGCATCTTCCAGCCTGCCTTAGGCTTACTGGATCAGAATCGCCAGAGGTGGGTCCCCATTTTAAGGAGACAACTGCGAAGACACCCTTGATTTTCTTCACTGTCCTCACCTTTTCTCATATGCCCCAATTTTGAGTTTAATAAAACATTAGAGGACTGTGTGTCATAAGTAAAGGCATTCTAGAGGTAGATTTGAAGCCATTTAGCCACACTACCACTAACTGCCTGCCTGTGTGAGAGTGGACATGTCTAAAAATGACTAAAATCAGAACAACCATAGGGGCCTTAACTCCAGAGAAAATCACATGGATTAATAATATCCTTATGTGACTGGTACCTCAATTAAAGAACTCAGAACAGACCTCTGGATAAGTTGTTAAACAAAAATAGCTTTGCCAGGTGGAACAGGAATAAGAGACCCATTCAAAAAGAACAAGCAAGCAAGTTCCCTTTTTGCTAATACAACTCCATGGGCCAGAGGCATTCAAACCTGCACTTATCAGCACCACCGTGGTGTACACTTGCCATTTGTCCAAATGTTGAAAGTCTCTTGTAGTTCCCTTCATTGTCACCTAGGCCCATTCCTAAGTTTTAAACAGTTGTCCCGGGGTACAGACCACACAGGCCAGGAAGCGTTGGAGCTGCTTGCTGATGCGAAACTTCTGCACCGCAGGGTACCGATGGCCTCTGCCTAGCAAGCTCTGTGCAGTGTGGATTTACCTGGATGTGCTCTTCTCCACGGCCTCCATCATGCACCTCTGTGCCATCTCACTGGACCGCTATGTTGCCATCCAGAACCCCATTCACCATAGCCGCTTCAACTCCAGAACCAAAGCCTTCCTGAAAATCATCGCCGTGTGGACCATATCTGTAGGTAAGCTGGACCAACTGATAGGGTCGCGTTTCAAACTAAAGTGGGAGTCCATCCTTTGCCGGGAGACATGTTCTGTTTGGTTGCGCTGAAACCTGATGCTCCAAGTCTGTTGTTTCGTGTGTTGCATGGTATGGCTCAACCTCGTGAATACTGGAGTTGTTTTAGGCAAGGAAAATCCGGTGGCTGACAGGCATCTGTTTGTATCGTTTCTCACACGTAAGAATAAGCACCCTCGCAGAGCCTGAGTAAAAATTGACTGTGTTCTTTCTCACATCCAAGCTCAGTGCTCCAAGTCTGGGGTCTCCCAGAAGGCTGAGTTTTGTCATTACTGGACTTGTGGATGCTGAAGAATCAAGGACACTTGTCCTAGACAGTATAGGCCTTGGAGTGGGCGGGGAGGGGGTCCAGAGAAGGGCAGAAGCTGAGGATCGAGGCAACAATTGTTTAAGAGCTGGGCATTTCAGGTGTCTGGTGCCTCTGTGGCCTTTTTTTTTTTTTTTTTCCTGCTATAATATCCACACCAAAGGATTCCAACCTACTTCAGTTAGGCCGATTACACACACTCACCTCTTCCTAGTATTGATCTTCTGTCACCATAATAGGATCTAAAGGGGCAGCTCTCAGGCAGCCAAGTCAATTGTACCTGTCACCTCAGTAGATTTGGTTTGTAATCAAAGCTTCCCTGAGACCTGTTGTAAGTCCCAAAGCTTTTCAGACAGAAATGCTGTGCTTGCTAAGGCCCATGGGATGTGATAGCTACTTTCAGGAGAGACCGCAAAATTTGATGGTAGGTTAAAATTTCAGGATTCATTTGATACAACTCGCCACTTTATAATAAAAATACATATCCATGGGGCTGGAGAGATGGCTCAGCATCCAAGCACTTGCTGCTCTTGCAAAGGACCTGTTTTTTGCTTGCCAGCACCTAACAATCATGGCTCATAGCCATGATTGAATCCAAGAGATTCATCAGCCTTTTCTGACCTCTGAGAGCACCAGGAAGACACACACACTGCAGACATGTAGGTAGGCAAAAATGCCCCTCCACATGAAATAAAAACAACTTTTAAAATGCCTATCAGAAATAGCAAGCACAGTTTGTGATCATTGATTTCTTCCCTGCTAATAACAGGAGTTAATGTGACGCGATCTCCATTTTACAGGTAAGGAAATTAATGTTCTAAGAAGGAAGTGGGGTGCACATGTGCTGCGAGCACGGGCACAGTGAGGAGCACCCTCTCTGGCTCTGATCGTAACAACGACGAATTAGATGTTACACAGCATCTTTGCACATTTTGGAAAAGCCTCCTGTTTTCCATCTTGAGCCTTACATTATCCCTTGAGGTCAGCAGCCCAGACAATCCCACTGTGTTAGGGATCCTTAGGACACAGGACTTGTGGTGTCCTGGGTCAGACAGGTCTGACTCACTACCTATCGAAGCTGCTTGTCACTGCTGTGGAGATCCCATAGGCTTAGGTGGCTAAGTGCTCCTAGGAGAGAGTGATGGTTGATGGCCACTAGCCAGATTACCAGAGAAGGAAACAAGATGCACAAAGGGTCAGGTGCAACTCATGAAGCCAGTACACCACCTTCACTGCACAGACTGTCTGTCCCATTAGCTAAGCAGAGAACTGAAATGATCCATCACCATTTTCTTGGTGTGTATGTGTGTTTGTATGTTATGGAGGTTCGTGTGTGTGCACATTCAATGTGGTGGCCGAAGGCTGATGCCAAGCATCTTCTTCAGTTTATCTATGTTTTATGAGGCAGGGTCTCTTGCTTGAACCCAGGGCCTTGTCAATTTGACTAGTCTAGCCAGCTGGTTTGCTCCAGGAGTCCTGTCTCTGCCTCCTGAGGGCTGGGGTTACAGGTAGTCCACCTAACATTATTTACGCAAGCCCTGAGAATCGAACTCAGGTCCTCCTATTGTACTACAAGGACTTGTACCCACTGAGCCATCTCTCCAGTCCCAGAGTCCGTTATCTTTTACCCTCATCTGCAACAACTCCCCATCTCCGTCAAGCTTCGTGATGGCACCAGTAGCAAAGGTTAGAGATGCTGAACCTTGCCACAGACCCAATCATGTCTGAGTCACCTTGTAGATAAGTTCGTCACACCGGATGGCAGAACTTAGAGCCAAGAGTCAACTCAGGCCAATCCAGCTCTGAAGTCTGGACTTTATCTATTACCTAATAAGGCTGGATGCCCTGGCTCCCTCTGGCTGCCATCCCAGGATGGAGACAGGTTGGAATGGGTTGGGAGGATGCTGACCAATGGTCCACATTAAAAAAGAGTCATTCAGAAAGTATCGTCTCTCTGTTCTGATACTCAGATGAACAGAGAGAGAGAGAGAGAGAGAGAGAGAGAGAGAGAGAGAGAGAGAGACGGAGGGAGGGAGGGAGGGAGGGAGGGAGGGAGGGAGGGAGGAATAGTAAGAAGACTAGATGTCACACAACCTGTGTGGTGAGTTCTGAGATGCAAGCAGGCAAGAGAGGCTAAAAAATAAAATCAGTTCTACTTCTTCCTGACTTTTCTTCTCTTGTTCCTGTTTCTACTGTTCTGCTTGGCCTTGAGGTTTTTAGTGTGCTCTGCATGTGGCTTTATGCTTGGATCCTTATTCCAGCTGGAATTTTTTTTTCCAGTTTTCGTTGTTTTGTTGTGGGTTTTAATCATGTATAGTCAACAAAAGCAACTGATTTCAAGATATACACGGTGGTGATTGAATGTACAAATATTTTGTAAAAATAAATACCACAATCAAATTAGTTAATTCATCCATCCTCTCACCAAGATGCCTTCTATTCTGCAGTCAGAACATGGAGAAAACTACAAGCTGTGAAACTCAAAATTAGCAGATGCCGACACACGCCATTCACAAGATCCCCTGAACTAACGCATCTCCCGATTCGCTCATCTGTCTCTGGTAATAGAACCACTCTTGCCAGAGAAGAAATATCCTGAAGATATGCTTGTACCCTCACTTCCAGTTAACAGATTATTTAAACAGTGAAGCCCAGGAAATCAATTTTTCCCAGAGTCCCATGCTGAGGGAAGGGAAAGACTGAAGCCCTGGTACCAGGCAGAAAAAGACATGCATCTCCAAAAGAGAGCTCACACTGGTCTGATGTCTTATCAGCCCACTTTGCAGGACAGACCAGAGCCTGGACAATGATGCTCAGTGCCGAGTGTACCATGCTTTGGCCAAGACTGTTTAACAATACTTTTTACCCTCCATTGAAATCTAAGGCTCATGTCAGGAGTCCAAAGATGGACTTGGGGGGCGGGGGTCACTGAAAGTCTTTGTTCTTCAGAAAGTGCCCATACTGATTAAACCCCCTTCCTCTGCATCTCTGAGTAGTTCTCTTTAACTGGCATATGGCTTGTTGGGAGCTGCCAGAGGCCAGATTTTTAACCCTAAAATCCCTGCTAACAGTAAATGTCATGCTATGGTTTCCATAAATTCAACCTTTCTTTTTTGTTTTTACTTTTTTATTAATTTATTCATATTATATCTCAATTGTTATCCCATCCCTTGTATCCTCCCGTTCCTCCCTCCCTCCCACTTTCACTCTATTCCCCTCCCCTATGTCTGTGACTAAGGGGGACCTCCTCCCCCTCTATATGATCATAGGGTATCAAGTCTCTTCTTGATAGCTGTTATCAAATTCAACCTTTCTTAAATTCCATGTATGAGTGGGATCATTTATCCTTGCAAGGCCTTTCAGACTTATCCATGCTGCTGGAAATGGGCAGGTTTGTTTCTATGGCCGCATAGTTTCTACGGCAGTCCTATTTGTACATTGCCTGCTTTGCTTTCAATGACAGTTAAACATTTTATGGAATCCATCACAGAACTTTTCTTCAGCTTACTGAAATGTTGCGTTTTCTTGATAACTGATGGATACAGAGCCAAACTTGAATATACAGTCAAACTTGCATCTCTGTGGTTTCTTCTCCTAGCTTCCTTTAATGAAGTTCAGAGGCTGCCATTTTTCCTCTGAGGTCTTTACATGAGTGAGGAGTATGTATTTTCAAAGGGTTGTATAGAACTTAGTCCTTACTCTACAGTGCCATTTAATGTATTATATATAATAAATTTATAATATGTCCTATAATTATATGTATATTAATATATTATATATAATTTCCAAGAGGTATAAAAGAATGTGCCTTGGGCTCTTTATGGTTAAAAGTGATTCCACTTGCTGCACATACATGGTTATTAGCTACATAGAAATTTTATCTTTCATTCTGATTTTTACTCATTATCAAATGCTCACTTCATTTCTAGTGATGCCTCTTGCCTTAAAAAATCAACTCCATAGGGACTGTATTTGTGCCAGATTTCTTTCCTTTTTTGGCTATATTTCACTCTATCCTATTGTCAAAGTGTGACTTTGTGTTTTAAGTGTGTTACCAAGATAGAAGGATACCTAGTTTTTAAAAATCCAATCCATCTTTGTCTTTAAAAAAAGAAAAAAATTATTTTTAGTGTGTGTGTGTGTGTGTGTGTGTGTGTGTGTGTGTGTGTGTGTGTGTGTGCTTGTAGGTGCTTGCACGTGAGCACAGGTGTCTGTGGGGCCAGAGGTGTGATTCCTCTGGAGCTGGAGTTACAAACAATTGTGAGCTGCCTGACATGGATGACGGGACCTGGGTCCTCTGAACTGCAGCAGTTGCTCCTAACAGCTGAGCCATCACTCCAGCCTCCATCCTTGTCTTTTAATTGAAGTATTTAGTTCTTTTATGGTTGATGTCAGTCAGTCTCTTTCTGTTCCCCTTTTGGATTGATCAGATTTCATTCTTTAAGCTTATTATCCTTTAGCAATGGCAAATGCCTCTTTTTTTTTTTAAATCATAAACAGCCTTATAACAAATTCTTTTACACCTCTTGGAAACGCAAAATTTTGAGAACATTTTAACCCATTTACCCTGTGGTCCTTTGTGTTTTCTTTCCTGATTTGTACACATAGGTTAATAAAACCCAAAGTGTCTTTCCAGCTGCCCTATGAACTTGGAGTGTGTTCCCCACAAACTGTTCTGTGTTCTTCAATACTACAGTTCTGTCTGGTCTATAATCCTCACTCCTGAGAACTTCCTTACAACGTCATGCTTTCTGTTTGCTCTCCCTTTTCATTGCTCTAGATCACTCTATTTTACCCTCACCTAAAGCACACTTTTGTATAGTACAGAATGCAAACTGACCTGACGATGCCAGCTGCTTGAGACTCTGTTGTCAGAAGAGCCCGAATTCAAGGCCAAACTGGGCAACTTCGTGAGCTCTTGTCTTGAAATAAAAGAGAAGCTTGGTCAGTGGCTCAGGGGTAGCACAGTCACTCATCAGGTGTGAGGCACTGTGTTCAAACCCCAGTACAATAGATAAGGATAGATAGATAGATAGATAGATAGATAGATAGATAGATAGATAGATAGATGGACAGACAGATAGAAATGAAACAATCAGTCTCTTTGCTCCAGAACTTCCCCCATGGCCTTCTGAGACCCTAGATTATTTCAGTTTGTTGTTTGTAAGAGGTCAACTCTCAGTGTTCAGCGAGGCATCATGTTATGCTAGCTTCCTAGAGCATCTTGGTCCGTATCTTAGCAATTTTCTAAAGTGCTGCCTGGAAGTGGGTTCGTTTTGTCTTCATCTTGAGCTTGGTTTGTATGGATTCTTAAATTTGATGTTCAATGCCACCTCGTTGTCACTTGGGAAAGTTCCTTTTCCATTAGCCTTCCAGTTATTACACCTGCCCCTTCCCCCTTGGCCCTCACTCTGAGGCTGCCGATGGAGACTTTGGGCCACGCTCCTTGGGGCTCAGTTTCCACACTTCTCTTCCTCCCGTTCTCTTCTGGCTTCAGTCTGTGTCGCAGATCCTCCTGCCATCAGCGACTTCTAATCTACTGCCAAAGCTGTCTAGAATGCCCTCGCGTATCGTACTCCAGCCTCTAGATTCTTAGATTGTCCAGGTGATTATTTCACAGGGTTTCGGTTTTCTGCAGTAAGTCTCCGCCTCTTCCTCTATCAAAGACCATTCACCAGTGTTTGGGCATCTCAGTCATCTGAAGATTCCGACCCCTGGGTTTCTCCCGATCTGTCCTCATTTCTTTGAGTTGCTCTACCTAGTCGATCTCCTTAAATTGTACCATGTTATCTTGTGTAAAAATCTACCAGGCAGTATGTTGATATTGGCTTTCACCACAGGGGAATCCACGGGCCTTAACAGACCTGGTGTGTGTGTGTGTGTGTGTGTGTGTGTGTGTGTGTGTGTGCGCGCGCGCGCGCGCGCGCGCGTGTGCAGGCACCAGACTCTAGTTATCTTAAACAGTGATCTCACAAGAACTGACGGGTTGCTAGTGGTGTCCTTAGGCTCCTTCTGTGTCCTTCTACAGTTCCAGGTGAAAACTTGATGTGTCTTGACTTTGAGAGCGCTGACCTCAGCTCTCATTTCCTCATATTATGGTTGCAAATGCATTCAGCCTCTGAGTGTTCTGAGAAACGAGGTGGTCCCCATAGCCTGATGCTCCTGCCCTCCCTTCTGCCCGGGCGGCACTCACAGAGACTGTTTGGGGACTGGTTTTCCACTTTACTCTACGTTAATACCGCTATGGCTCCTTCTGTTTGATTCTCTCCAATGTATCTTTCCATCTCTTCATTTTAACATAATTTGTTTCTTTGCCGTATATGCATTTCACAACTTATAGACAAATTTTTTTTCTCAAAACATGACTGTCTCTGCCTTTTAATGCTGAGCTTATTGTGTCTACAGTCACCCGTGAGAGTTAGCATAATTACTTTCCTGTTGTCTGTTTTGTGGTGTGTCTGCCATTTGTTTTCTGTAATTCTCTCAAGCTACCCCACTTTCCCCCTTTTAACTGAACTGCAAATGCTTTCTTCATTTCCTTAGCCCTAGCCCACTTATTCAAATTTCTACCAAAATTTTCTTCTCATTTCTCTTATTGCACCAACCTTTCTACTAACGAACATAAAGAGCCTCGATTTCTCTCATCTGCCCTGTGTATCCAGCTCATGGTTTGTTTTCTCTCAGCATTGTTAGCTCATCTAGAAGTACAGCAGGACTTTTAACACAGGTCACAAAGTGTGGGGATTGTAAAGATAAATACAGGCATAGCAAATTCTGTTGAAAATGTTTGGTGTGACTAAAATCATCATGAGCAAACCCAAGAATACTTATGAGAATCACAGACCAAGAAATGTACCTTTTAAGAGGGAAAATGCATTTACATCTTGATTTTTTTTTTAAGGACAAATAGTCCAGTAAGGAAAGAAATAAACCAAATAAATAGGCAATTTTCAGGAATATAATTTGCCATAAACACTAAGCGCATGGAAACATGGCTCAGGGGACTGCGGAGACATGACTTACGGCCGCGGTGTAGCATGGCTTTTCACTTGGTCACCCAGATAGAGCGACTGAAGATGCCCCACCCCCACCCTCACACATGCCATTGTGAGTGTCTCACCACGTGTACACCCATATTCCAACTGTGATAGTGTAAGGTATTAGCTTGTGGACAACCTAGCCAAAGGTATTAAAAGTGGACATCTGTCCTGTTTGACGGATTTTTTATTCCTAGAAAAATAAAATAATTGTATGAGTGTTCAGTACCTCAAATTTTTAAACCACTGTGAAAATAGAAGGTTGGCTGAGGTTGGGTCTGTTGGTTTTCTGTTTCAGAGCAATTTGAAGCTCTAAAAAAACCACTGAGTTAGGACACTGGATATTCAAGCGGAAGAGACATGTCTATGGAGTTAAATGCAGAAATCGAGTTGTGGTAGCATATGCAATAGGAACTGATGGTGATTTTTTTTAAATGCCAATGGTGTTAGTCACAATCATAGGGAGACAGACATGGTGAAACTGAGGGGCTGTTGAAAGACTTCACATTTTCGAAGACAGAAATTCCAAGAGTGGCGGAAATGCCACGTCTTCCCTTCATACACTTCTATACAGTTATAGTCACCACAACCATTACTTCCAAGGTGCTCTGGACAACCAAGAACGAAATGTCACAATTCCAGGACGAGTCAGGAAAGACTTCTTGAAGGGGGTGGCCAACCTGTAGGGCTCATATTACAAACAGCAGCCTCAGCAACCTGCTCACGCAGCACTTCCGTTTCCTCGAGCTGAATAAATTCTAGCCCTGGCTGTTCCTCCCCTGCTTACCGCCACCAGCATGGCTGTTTTCTTGCTTGTCTAGGCCTCCATCACCTCCCGAGGAAGGGAGCATAATTACAAATCGATCCTGTGTCCTATTCGTGAGCTTCTCTGAGTGAAGAAGCAACAGTGACTGAATAAGGCATTTGAGAACCTGGGTGTGGTGGCGCACGCCTTTAACCCCAGCACTTGGGAGGCAGAGGCAGGCGGATCTCTGTGAGTTCGAGGCCAGCCTGATTTACAAAGCGAGTCCAGGACAGCCAAAGCTACACAGAGAGACCCTGTCTTGAAAAACCAAAAAAATAAAAAATAAAATAAAATAACTCTGGGACAGTCTATGGATTACATTTGTCTTCTCACGCCTAATTCCCATGACCAGGGCTAACTGGCTCCACTCCAAGGCATAAAGTGAGCAAACTCTCCCCTTGACTGCCTTCCTGATGCCAAGGGAAAAGAAATATATGTTATTTAATATCTCAAGTGTCATTAGCCAAGACAAGCACGGGTTAGGAAGAAGGAAAGTGTCTGTTTGCACACTGTCATATGATGATGACAAGGAAATACATCCCTTCAAATCCTTTTCCATAAATAGTATTTCATTGCAGAAATGCACGTGCAACTCCTGGCGTGATTTTCAAGTGCATCTAAATAAGAAAGATTTGCCCCGTTCAAGGCTAAACACGACCACGTAGTTTTGTGTTATTATTTCTGTAGTAGACAAAGAGGCAGGCTAGGTCACATTTATCCAAAGCCTTCCTCCTCAGAAGCCTTGATTCCATGCACATAATCCTAAACCAGAAGCTCATGTCTCTGGTTCAAGCCTCTTCCTTTAAGCCGGTGGAAGACCTCCCCTCCCAGGATGTCAACACAGGGACAGTGAAAACAATACATCTCACAAGTTGCTTTTTTTTCTCTTTTAAAAAAGATTATTATAATTTATTCATATTACATCCCTATTGTTAAGCCCTCACTTGTATCCTCTCCCCTAGACCTCTGCTGGGGGGAACTCCTCCCCCACCATCTGACCACAGCCTATCAGGTCTCATGTGCTCCTCCCCCACCATCTGACCACAGCCTATCAGGTCTCATGTGCTCCTCCCCCACCATCTGACCACAGCCTATCAGGTCTCATGTGCTCCTCCCCCACCATCTGATCACAGCCTATCAGGTCTCATGTGCTCCTCCCCCACCATCTGACCACAGCCTATCAAGTCTCATGTGCTCCTCCCCCACCATCTGACCACAGCCTATCAGGTCTCATGTGCTCCTCCCCCACCATCTGACCACAGCCTATCAGGTCTCATGTGCTCCTCCCCCACCATCTGACCACAGCCTATCAGCTCTCACAGTGGATAGCCTGCATCCTCTACATCTAACAAGTTTCAATTTGTCGTTATTTTCACATGGATTTTGAGCGTCTTTTCGTATTTAACCACACAGTGTATACATGCATTCAGATATCATGGCACCCCACAAATACAGACTTCTATACGTCTTTACATAGCAGCTAATGATTTCAATTTTAAAAGCCCAGCAGGTTTTGCCCTTTATGCTCATGGAACTCTCATAGGGACGCTGAATCTGAAAATACCTTCAGAATGGTCTTTCCGATAACTGCGCATCATTGAGAATTCTTGAGACAATGACCGAAAGCAAGGAACAAAGAGTTCATTTTTGGCTTGGGCACCAACTGGGACAGAGTGTTCACATTTTTCCAGCAAACGTCCATCAGCCCTGCTCGGAGCTGTATCTCTCAGAACTCAGTCCTCAGCTACAATAAGCTGCCATTGTTCCCACAGCATCTAGTAAGCGCTGTCTGCGGTGCCCCACCCCCCTAAAGTGACCTTTGCTTTTCTCTACTACCTCTTCAAGCTTCTCTTCTCTCCAGAAGTTAGGCTTCGCCCCGTGTTGGTTCTTCCACGCCTCTGTCTCTTCACCTATACCATTTATGTGATAGTAATCCGTTCCCCTGCTAGGTCACAAGCTAGAACTAGAAACAGAAAGCAAAACAAATGAAAGTAAAGTGTACTTCATCTTGCTCCCAAACCATATGATAATCGAAAACACCTAGGCCAGCTCTCCCCTGAAAACTAATTTCTTCAGCCTGACACTGAGACGCCTTTGAAAGAAACTGTATTTCTAGGTGCTGTTGCAGAGCTATTTTTAAACTGTCTCCCTTATACTTCAAGTAATAAAGACCAATAGTCATGCAAGAAAGGACTTGTTTTGTCATTCTATTTAGCATCGGCCTGGCAGACTTATTAACAACGCCTAATCAGCGGAGGCTTGTAAGAAGTATGTGGAGAGCGGGGACTGACTGTGACATGAACTCTGGTGCCCCATATTTGACGACCTCTTCTTGGTGGGGAGGCCTGGTGGCACTCAGAGAAAGAATAAGCAGGCCACCAAGATGAGACTTGATAGCCTATGACCATATAGTGAGGAAGGAGGTCCCCCTCGGTCATAGACCTAGGGGAGGGGAATAGGGTGAAAGCGGGAGGGAGGAAGGAATGGGAGGATACAAGTGATGGGATAACAATTGAGTTGTAATCTGAATAAACTAATTAAATAAATAAAAACATTACAGGAAAAAAAAGAAGGGGTTTTGGCTCTGTTACTTGCCCCACTCGCCGGGACGCTTTAGTTGGAGGTCCTGTAATTTCTTCAGAAAGCATTTGGGAGTCATTGCTTTCTAAAGTGGGATTTCTCACATTGGAACCAAAGTGCCCTCTAAGGGGTGTTTATTTTTCAGTTGGGTAAGCAGGTAAGGAGAGGACCACAAAAGAGAAGAAAAGGCAAGCAGGCAGGCTTCTGTGTCTGTGGGAAGCCTCCGTGGTCCTCCCAGGCAGCATCTCAACACCTGGCTACCATGTAGGGGACTGTCCACTGCCCACTGCCCACTGCCCACAGCCCTGGCATCCAGGGTCCACATCTAGTTTACTCTTCTGATGCCTGTTTCCTTTATTCAGGTGTTGTCACATTCCGAGGAAATTTCCCTATCAATTTACAATTAAATGCCCTTATTTTGAGTGTGGAGTCCCAGGGACTTATCTTCCTGGGCCCTTTCATCTTCTTTGAGTGCCCCTCCTCGAAGGGGAATCCCCTCAAAAGGCATATTAAATAGCACTGCAAGATAAGAGGAAGTGCGGGGGGGGGGCAGGGGCTGTACAAGCATGTGTGTGGGGGGGAACACAAATGTGCCTTCATCAGGTCTGACTTGGAAACACTCAGATTGGTTTAAAATAAAAATCAGCTGTAGGGATGGGAGGGTGCTAAGAGGATCACAGGGTGGATACGTTCGCAAAATACTGCATATGCGTATACAATTGTCAAAACTTAATTTTTAATTAAAAATTTTTAAGTAAATATATAAACACACTAAATATAGCTAGTGGCAAAACAGCCACATAGAGCAAGAAGCAGAATTTGCCTTTATGATTGATGTGTCAAAAACTCTGGCAGGGTCTGGGGATCACAGAAGCTGACTGAACAGGGAAGGGTTAAAATGGAATCTTGAATGGTGAACAGAGTGTTGTGAAAGGAACAAAGAGAGAGAACTTCCCAGAGGAGACTGCTGTGGGAAAAAGGCATCATAAACAGAGAGCTAAGAGTCTCAAAAAAAGAAAAATCAGCTCTCTCCAAAGGAGTCTCACTGAGAACACCACACTTAAGGGCAGGCCCGTGCCCAGCAACAGATGGCCAACATGAAATTGGCTCAGTGGTATTCTGGGAGGTTTTGGGTCTCATTTTGTTTGTACCTTACTGGTCTTTGTGCTTATATATGATGGTTTCTGGTTTTGTGTTTTTATGAGATTTCTTGGTGTGCAAATGTGTGTGTGTGTGTGTGTGTGTGTGTGTGTGTGTGTGTGTGTGTGTATCTATACATGTTTCCTGTGGTGTTTTTCAGCTTCCTATTTATTTTGTCCTATTCTATTTTGTTCCTTTTTATCTTATTTTATTTTTTATTATTTTTTTATTAGATACTTGTTTATTTTCTTATGAAAGAAAGAAAGGGATGGTGGGGAGTTGGGTTGATGGGGGGGGATCTGGAAAGAGTTGGGGGGTGGGGAAACTGTCATCAGAACATATTGTATAAAGAAATCAGACTCTTTTAGAGACCCTTAAAGGGAGTCTTTTATAAAGGGCTACAATTCTATAGCCCTCTGCCATGGGTATCAGTGGATGGTTTTATGAGCCTAGTTATCCAAATCCAGAGTATGGTTCCCCTGGCAGGCACAGGGATGATGCCCAGCATGCCAGACTTGTCCATCTCAGGCACCAACCATCTGCTATTTTTATATCACAGTTCCAGGATTAACCCTGGCTAATACTAGTCACGTCGTAAATTCCTGTTTGCTGACATCTAGAGAGGGAAATATTTTTATCAGAAAACTTGCAGAATTCTTCTGGACAGGCTGTTCTAGGAAAACATCAGCAGATGAACGTTTTCACTGATTTATGATAAACTCTGGGTGCTTTTCATAAGGAGGCAATTTTCTGAGGCATTCTAGGTCCCTGGTTTGGGGCCTCTGTATTTTGTATTACTATAAGAAGTGTGAATTACCATGGCGTATTTTAAAGGTGGCGACATGGAAGTGAATCCTCAAATTTACTTTTCTCATTTATTATTAACATCAGACTCCAGGACTTAGGGCCTGTGGCTGTGATGAGGTATAGAGATGAACCTTGTTGCCTAACAGATTAAAATATGTCCTTAAGAACTTTTAGGGTCCAAACTGCTCATGCTTGCCACTCTTGGTAGTACCAAATTGTGTGTGCGCATGGTGTGTGTGTGTGTGTGTGTGTGTGTGTGTGTGTGTGTGTGTAGTCATATTATGAGGACCTTGAGTGTTGGTTCTTGCCTCCCACCTTCTTTGAGATGGGGTCTCTTGCTGTTCATTACCATGTACCTCAGGGTACCTGGTCACTGTGTTTCTAGGGAATCTTCTGTCTCTACCTCCCATTCGCAATTACAGAGCACTGGATTACAAACAGGATTACAATGTCCGGCTTTGTATGCATACTGGAGATCCAAACTCAGGTCTTCAAGTCTGTGCGACAAACATCCTAGCTTTCTTAGGGTCTCTTTAAAATGTGAGCTAATTGTCTTTTGTTATTCAATGGCTGCTGGGAAGCTGATTCACTATGATGCCTTTTCACACCGCTGCTCTTTTTAAAGTCCCAAATCAACTACTCTAAAGATTCATGTGAATGGTCTTGTTTAACAGGGCCATTCCCAGGCTACCTGTATCACCAGATTCGTCATACTCAGCTTGACACGGGAGCCAAAGAGCTGCCTCCTATCTACCCTCTCGTAGATCAGTTCATCCATCTGTCTGTCATTGGTAGGCACTCTTACTAAAATTTTGCTTCATCTAAAGAGAGGTATTCAAGCTTGTCTTAAATAGAGAGGATCGCCAATTACCAGGTATGCTGGGAGCATGCTAACTTCATGCCTACTACTTTTGGTTAGGCATAGTATTCTAAGTATCTGGCCACAATCCCTCATACACATGATGTATTAGATGTTGGAGGCTTCTTCAGTTAATCAAAGATCCATGGTAGTAGTAGTAGTAGAAGAAGAAGAAGATGATGATGATGATGATGGTGATGATGATGATGATGATATTTAATGGTTACTGAGTCCACTGCAAGAGGACAGTGAGCTAGGTAAACGTCAACTACAGCTGTACCAAGGAGACTTTGCATTCTCCATTATTCCTAATTCCCTAAGTCATCTCTACCCCAGTCTCCCAGGCATTCTAGTCCACCTTCACACTGAAGAGATCTCTACAACCCTTTGGGGTGTAGGACATTAGTGACGAAAACAGAAAATCCTTCCCATCATTATCTGCTTAATAGATAGGTTCCCTAGATACACACAAACACAGTAGCGCTGTTGGTTGGCTTCCCTTAAAGCTGTGTGTGACGGGCCTGAGCGAGACAGGAAGAAGGAGAATTATACGCACGTACCTATTTCACCGCAAGTGGGAGCACATTCATGTTGCTGAATAAATGACAAATGAGAAAAGAGGGGAGAGAAAATAAAGAGGTCCGACCAAGAGCTGAAAGAAGGAAGAGAGTGTTTCCCCAGAGGCCCTTGTGTGTTTCCCTGATAAGGAAGTTGTTTCTACAGTCCAATGTCTGCCTCTGCCTGCCTGGGTGCGTATGGGACCTTACTTGGAGAAGTCTAACAAATGAGTTTGGATGAGCATCTCCATGGTGGCTTTTCCAGTATTTTCACAGATTTAATGTTGGTTTCCTCGGAGATAGTTTTTGGCAAAGCTGGCTGCAGAGAGAAGCCAAGACTGAAAATCATATAGCATAAGGATTTTGCACTGAGACTGTGAGCTACATGCTGTCACTTTTCCTTGCACCATCCATCTCCTCAGCAACCTAGAGATTTATCCTCAGGAGAACGGCATATGAATTCCACCGAGAAATGTTTTTATTGTGTTAATGAGGTTGTATTTCTGACCGTTTCAGCTCCTCCTATGAGTGGAAGCAATTGCAGAGACAGGGTTCACAGGGAATGTTGCCCAGGGGGACGAAGAATTTAGGTTATGCTCACTCACCTGCCTGCCTATTTGTTTGTTTGTTTTTAGCAGATGGTCTTTTACTGAAATATTTTCTCATTGCTTCTTAACTAGCTAGGAATTCCACTGCACCACTGTTGATGTTATTCATGATGTCATGAGGGTGACAGCCATCCACACTGCAGCCTACACACTGTGCAGTACCCAGGATCTTCTTAATAGTTCCAGAAAGTTCCCTTGCTAAAGACTGGTGTCACATCTGCCTGGCAATGTTGACAATCTCATCAAAAGTCATGTTTCCACTGTGTTTAATGTTCTTCTGCTTCTTTCTGTCTCTCTTGAGGGCATTGATGATCAGGGCACTGCCTCAATCTGGGCCTGTCTGTTCTGGATGATCAGTTTCGCCATAATCCTCAGGCCTTTCCAGTCACCAGTGGCCTTGGCAATGTCATTACCGACGTTTTTTTGGAGACAGAGCCAGAGGACCAATCTTGGGGGCCAATGCAGATATGATGCCAACCTCGCCTGGGGTGGACCTCAAGTACACAACTTTGATCTTGTTTGGGGTTGAACTTGGGCAGCATGGTAGAGGTGGCCGGTATCAGATGAACTCAGATTCGGGACAACAGAGGGAAGTTGTACCATAACCTCCTCCAAGCCAAAAGCTGAAAAAAGTCACCTGCCCATTTCAAAGCATTTTCTTTAGTTTGGATAAAGCATTTTGAAGAAGAGACTCAATAGGAAAATATGGCAGAACTATAAAAGTGAATACTTTCTGAAGATCCAGACAAGTCTGAATGGGATATAGATGCAAAAATGATGGCCCCTGAGGACCTCTACACCTTTGGGTGAAAACCTTTATATCTCTGAAGCATGACTTTTCTGCAAAGTGCATAACAATTACTGGAAAATGCATTTTCTTAAAGGCCATTCCCAGAGAACCAGATTCAATAGGAGCTTAGGGGCAGCCTTTGATAGAATAGACTCAGAGTCACTCCTCAAACGTGTGGCTAGAGATTTTAGACAGGCTTTGTGTGAGCCACACAGCATGTGCACTTCTTTCTAAACTCACAGGGTTTCCATCCATTCCATGTGTTTGTTATGTGAGTTCCTCCAGCAGCAATATGCTGAGTGGCAACTTAGCCTCTTTCTCTCTATAGAGCAGAATAGAGAGTTTTGAACTCTCTGGAGCAAGAGATGTTATCAAAAATTGAGGTTGGAGAATTGCTCTGGCTAGAGTTGCTACATATGAGTAGAAACCAGGGTCCCCTGTTGGGGTTTTTAGTCTTGTTAATAATTTAAGAGCAGGCTCAGAAGAAAGCTTAGGACCGTTTTATTACATTTAAAAGGAAAACCCAATGTAGACAAGCTGTTAATCTCAGCAACTGTCCAGAGGACAGAGATGGGTAAGAGGAAGAAAGCAAGCCATGCATTTGTAATTAGGCACGGAGGTTCATGGAAAGAGAGAGGAAGCAAGACCCATGTACCAGAAAAGGCATACTTAGGCTCTGACTAGCATCAGAAAGGTGGGGGGTAGGGGTGGGGGGGAGAGAGGGAGGGAGGGAGGGAAGGAGGGAGGGAGAGGGAAAGAAGGGAAGGAAGGAATACAAATTTTAAAAGATGGAGGGAATAAAGGAAAGAAGGAAGGAAGGAAGGAAGGAAGAAAAGAATCACAAGTTACTCTAGGGCCCAAAGCCATGACAGACCAACAGAGCCTCACAGTAGCCCTACAGCAACTGCACTAGGAGAGGGAATTCTAGAACAGAAAGGTGCATCACCTCATAAGGAGATAATTATTCCTCTTTTCTCTTTAGCATGGTCTTAAGGAAGCTCCACCTTCCTCAGGGGAGCCCCTTAGCTAGGTGACTGGCCTCTGCAATATTAGATCTCCACTCAGGCCAGGGATTCCATTCTCTTGACTAGAAGCCTTCACTATCACCGTGACAAGGATATGTCTCACTGGGCTTCTCGCACTGACACGAGGGGTGTTTAATCAGTTCTTCAGGTGTCCTTTGAAAAGCCCATCGTGACTTCCTCAAGCAGTTGTGCTGGCCTAGGTTCATTGGTATTTCCTCCTGTTATCTTTGACCTGAAGTCTGTTATTCAGGAGTCGTTTTCATCCCGAGTTGATGAGAAGGTGAAAGTGTCTCCTTCTGTTACAATAAATGTCTCTGTTTAGCCTAGGAAGCCGATAACTGACACGGAGACTGAAACATACTTTAAAGCTTCAAGCACTAGGCAAGGCAGAATCTAAACTGCTACTAATCTACTCATAAACTAAAATAAAGTACTCTAAACCTCATAACATACATATGTTATGTTATGTTGGCCAAGCACTTGCCAATCTGATCCTTGGAGGCTTCTCTCTCCTCCTGTCCTGTCAACTGTCAACCATCCTCTCTCCTCTCACAACTGTCAACCCTTGGCTCCTTCTCCATTTCTAGGAAGTCCCGCCTTCCACTTCCTGTCCTTCTGCCCAGCTAATTGGCTAAACAGCGCTTTATTGACAGTTGTTACATCCACTCAAGACATTCCTCCACATCCTTCCATCTGAAAGGGCAATTTAAGATGACAGGCTTTAAGGATGTCATTTTCCATTAACATGTACTTCTAGCCTGTAACAGAAAAACAAAAGGGAAACTCAAATATCTTCCCCGGTCCATTCTGAAATGGCTCAGAACATCACAAGTCTTACAGGGAATTTACCTCAAGTGGAACTACATTTGGGTAATCCTTTTCAGTATACTAGTTACATCTTAGCCATCACGTTTCAACACCTAAGGCTGTCAGCAAGCTTCATAAAGGGATTTTTTTTTTTTACACCAACAGCACAGGCTCTCAAGCCTCCGTGCAATTTTCTGGATACTCAAAGGTATTTAGGTGTCACAGTACGTGCAAGGATGCTACACCCTCTCAGTGCTCTTACTAGCTGCAGCTATGCCTCCAGGCATCTACCTGTAAAGTTTAGCAGCATGTGACAATTTTCAAGACAATTTTCCTTGTTGGGGGCTTTAAGTTGTCAAGAGACCCTATTGAATGAGTGATGCTGAGTCCATTTTCAAGGTGATTTTCTTTTTTCTTTTCTAAAAATAGTTGAATGCAGAGCGGAACATTGATTCTTTAACCTCCTCACCAAGGTCATCAAACTGAAATAACAGGACAGCAATGGGATTAGACTGGGAAAAGGCTGATGGGCTAGAGGGGTTCTGTTCTGCCCTGACCTCCTGCTCCAAGCGAGCCTGCAGGGCAGCCCTGGTTGTGGCAGGCCTCCACGTTGATTTCTTTTTTTTTGCTTTTTCAGTATCTTTGGAGTCAAAATTAACCCAAACAATATATGTGCTAGGAACATATTTTGGGGGGACAGATATAAGGAATCCAAATCAGGCTGTACTCATAGGACCACATTCAGCTTCTTTCGTGCGTCAGAGTCCAAGGATAGCTAAGTGGAAATCACTTTTATGAGAAGGCACAGCAGGTTAACCAATCTGGTTACTTTAGTCTGTGTGTCCATGCTCAATGTTCATGTACAGGGATGCCTGTATGTATCCAGGTACATATGGAGGCCAGAGGACACAACTGCAAAGAGGTTGTTTCGAAGCTAGCCACTTTGATGCTTGTGCAGAGAGGTTCACTGGCCTGGGTCTCCCTGATTCGGCTAAGCTGGCTGGACAGCTGGCTTCAGGGATCCCCTGTCTCTGCATCCCTAGCATCGGGATTATAAGCCCATGCTACTGCGCCTGGCATTTTCCCATGCGAATCAAAGACAGGTCCTCACATTTGTACAACTTTCCTGCCTGAGATAACGCCCCAGCTCAAGTGGGTCATTTTAGTACAGGTTTAAAACAATGAGCTGGCACCATTCAGCGTTGTCTCCAAGCAACAGGTCCCTGCAGTCATGTGTCTGCTACAGTGATGCAGAACTTGAGAACAGATCAGAGGTCACACTGCCATAGTGAGTAGGGGACGAAGGCCCAGGCGACATGGGCTTCTGTGGGCTACCAAAGTCCTGAGCTCATTTCCAGCCCCATAATCTTAGCTACTGAGTCTTGAAGTCTTACCAGTCAGGCTATTTAGGGAGCTCTCAAGCAAAACCCAATGTGAAATTTATAAAATCTGTAACTAAACCATTGGTTTCACTCCAGTGTCACCACCTCAGTTAGACATGATCTGCCGAGGAAGGCTTTACTTTATCAAATCAACTCTAGGATAGGGAGGTTCTATCCTGAATCCCTGCCCCAAGTTATTTAGTTAGGCACTGAGTCGTTATTGAGCTTCTGGGTAGTTAGCCAACCTTTGTCTTCTCGCTTTTGTTTTGTTTTGTTTTGTTTTGTTTTAAAAGCCTGAATAATACACCAGCACGTGAAATATTTTAATCCTAGCACAGCTATTTCCATTTTATGTTTTGCCTGTCATATGTAGTGTGGCTTAAAGTTGCAAGAACACCTTCTGTCAGTCTACTCCCTGATCCCTCTACATAGCCTTGTGTTGCTAACGTCTTTGTTTCTCCCCCCTGGGGTCCATAGTAACTCCCGCACTGTGAGCCCCTCCCTCCTGTTGGCCTACCGCAGTGTATTACCTGTCCTTCCCAATCCACCTCTGGCCAACCAGCAAAAGTAAAAACAATGTGTTCGCACAACCTCTTAGGTCTGGTTTCAACCCATTCTCACCCACAGGAGTCTACATCTTCCCTTCCGGTTCTACCTGCTCGTCATTAGCTCAGGTGTATTTGTTTGGGTTACAATAGTTTTATCACCTGTGTTGGATAAAATTTAGAATTCACATTTTTCAAAATCACAAATAAAGATACATGCCTATTTTATTTGGGGTTTTTTTTCCTTTTTTTTTTTCGAGACAGGGTTTCTCTGTGTAGCCTTGGCTGTCCTAGACTCGCTTTGTAGACCAGGCTGGCCTCGAACTCACAGTGATCCGCCTGCCTCTGCCTCCTGAGTGCTGGGATCAAAGGCGTGCGCCACCACGCCCAGCTATGTACCTATTTTAAAAGCAAATCTCATGGTGAAATCTCTTGACACTGAATTTGCTATTTTAACCATTCTTAAGCCTATCACTGAGTTACGTTTACGGCCCTCACAATATCACCTATCGCTACCACCATTTCCAAACCTTCATCTCCTCAACAGAACCTGCATTTCCATTATTCAATAACCTTTTCTCCTCTCCACACAAGCTCCTAGGTTATCCTCAACCTATTTTTCAGTGGGCTGTCCATTCTACACATTTTATGTAAGTGGGATTGCACAATGTTTGCCACTTCAGTGTTCAGCTGTTACCCTTAGGTTACTGTTTACTGCTGAATAATACTCCGTGTAATGGTTCTTGCTTGTTGTTGTATGGATAGTTGAGCTTTTATGCCCTTTACTGTGAATGACATTACAGGGAAAGCGAATGGTTGCAAACTAACTCTCTACATTCTTGTTTTTCAATCTTTCAGGTCTGTGCTCAGGAAAGGGATTAAGGGACCCCTTAGTATATTTAAGTTTAGATTTTTTTTTTTTTTTTGAGGAATTGCCAAAGTCTTTTCTAAAGCAACTATCTTTTTGGGCTCCCGCTATCAATGTACAAAGGTTGTCATTTCTCCAAGCCTTCATCTACATGCACATTTCCCATTGTTTTTATTCTGACCACTTACATGTGAGCTCTTATGCCCTTGTGGTACTAATTTGTATTTGCCCACTAACTGATGGAATTGGCGCCATGTCATACGTGTATCAGCCACTTGTATGTCTTCTCTGCAGAAGTGTCTAAGTCTTTGCCCATCTTTACTGCATGGCTTCATCTTGTTGAGTTTTCATTGTCCGTTATCTAGCCTGGAAAGTAATCTCATCTGATATGATTTACAAATACTTCCTCTCGTCCTACCCATCATTCTAGAAGCTCTTTTTATGTTCATGGCGGTGTCTTTTGATATACAAAGGTTTCTACTGTAGATGAGTTCAATACCCCTGTTTCTATTTTTAATGCTTAAAACTTCTTAGTTGAAAATAGTGTCTTTCTGCTCTTCCAAAGGTCATGAGTTCAATTCCCAGCAACCACATGGTGGCTCACAACCATCTATAATGAAATCTGTATACACAATAAATAAATCTTAAAAAAAAAGAAAAGAAAAGAAAATAGTGTCTTTATACACTATACTCTGATGACAATTTTGCCAGCCTTATCTCCCAGATCCTCCTTACCTCCAGCGTTTCCAATTCCATGCCTTCTTTCTCTCTTTGTTAAGAAAACAACAACAGGCAAATTTAAAATGGCAAACAAATAAGAATAAAACAAAATGAACAGAAACCAACAAACAAAAAGAAAACAAAGAAGGAGTGTGCCAAATACATACACACAGAGACACACATATAAATAAAACCCATAAAAACACAAAAATGTACAACCATAATATACAAGCAAAAGGCCAGTAAGTTTTGTAGGGTTTTTTTTAATATTTTTTGTTTTTTGCTTTTTGTTTTTTATTATTATTAAATGCCCAAACAAAGAACTCTAAGGGAAAAAATTTCTTCAAGAATGTTTTACATTCATTTTGTATTGGCTATCTACTACCAGGCATGAGCCTCCCTTAGGTGTGGTTTATTGACACAGAAAGGCTCCCTTAGAGAAACTATTTTTTCTTTTGCAAGGAGAGCTTTTTGTTTAGGGATGGGAGTTCTCACCTACTTCCCATCTCATCACTGGGACCTGGAGTGGCTTTGATCTATGTGGGGCCCTGCACATGCTGCCATGGTCTCTTTGAGTTCATGTATGTGTCAATTGGTGTGTCTGGACCTGAGGCTGGTGTCTTCCATCCCCTCTGGTTCTTGTACTCTGCCTCCTCTTCTGCATAATTTCCCGAACATTGAGGGGAAGGATTTGATGGACACATCCTATTTAGAACTGAGTGGTCCAAGGTCTCTCATTCTGCATATTGTCCAATTATGACACTCTGTATTGGTTCCCATCTGCTGCAGGAGGAAGATGTAGTTCAGCTCATGACAGCTGAACAAGAGACACGTATCTATGGCCATAACCAGAATACCTTTAGGATTCATTTTACTGCTATGCTCCTCTAGCAGAATTGTAATTGTTTTTTTCTAGGTCCATGGCCTATCTAGTTGTCTCAGATTCTTACCCCCTTGATCTCCTTCAGTTGTCTTATTGCTCTAGCTAAGACTTCAAGTACTATACAGAATAAGGGTAGAGAGAGTAACATCCTTGTCTTGTACCTGATGTTAGTGGAAATGGAGTATTCCTCCACTTAATTTGATATTGGCTGTGGGCTTGCTATAAACTGCCTTACTGTGTTTAGGTATGCCCCTCATATCCCTAACCTCTCCAGGACTTTTATCATGAAGGGGTGTTGGATTTTCTCAAGGGCCTTTTCTGAATTTAATAAGACGACCATGGTGCTTTTATCTTTCAGTTTCTTTATATGGTGGATTACATTGATAGATTTTCATATGTTGAGCTATCCCTGCATTTCTGGGATAAAACCTATTTGATCACAATGGATGATCTATTTTTTTTCATATTACATCTCAATGGTTATCCCCTCCCTTGTATCCTCCCATTCCTCCCTCCCTCCCATTTTCCCCCTACTCCCCTCCCCTATGACTGTGACTGAGGGGGACCTCCTCCCCCTGTATATGCTCATAGGGTATCGAGTCTCTTCTTGGTAGCCTGCTATCCTTCCTCTGAGTGCCACCAGGTCTCCCCATTCAGGGGACATGGTCAAATATGAGGCAGCAGAGTATGTGTGAAAGTCAGTCCCCACTCTCCACTCAACTGTGGGGAATGTCCTGTCCATTGGCTAGATCTTGGTAGGGGTTTGAAGTTTACGGCCTGTATTGTCCTTGACTGGTGCCATAGTTTGAGCGGGACCCCTGGGGATGATCTGTTTGATGCAAGTATTTTATTGAGAAATTTTTACATCTATGTCCACAGAGGAAACTGGTGTGTACTTTGCTTTCTGTGGTGGGTCTTTGTGTTGTTTATGTATCAGGATGGTTGTTAGTTCATAAAAAAGATCTAGGCAATGTTCCTTCTGTTTCTATTTTAGAATAATATGAGGAGTATTGACATTAATTCTTTGGTAGAATTCTGCACTCAATCCTCTGGTTGGGAGAGTTTTAATGACTGCTCCTATTTCACTAAAGGCTATACATCTGTTGAAATTGCTTATCTGATCTTGACTTAACTTTGGTAAGTGGTATCTATCAAGAAAATTATCCATTTCTGTTGGATTTTCCAATTTGGCAGAGTATAGTTTAAAGTATGTTCTTTTTCCTGATGATTCTCTGGTTTTCCTCAGTGTCTGTGTCTATGTCCCCTTTTCATCTCTAACTTTATTTGTTTGGATCTTCTCTCTCAGTATTTTAGTTAATTTGACTAAGGGTTTGTCAAGCTTATTTTCTTGAAGGTCTAATTCTTTGTTTCACTGATTCATTTATTGCTTTGTTGTTTTGTTGTTTATATTTTATTGACTTCAGCCCTGAGTTTGAATAATTTTTGCCAACTACTTTTGAGTTTGATTTCTTCTTTGTTCTAAAGCTTTCAGGTCTGTTGTTACATTACTAACATGAGAGATTTCCTTTTTTATATAGTTTTACTTCATTCTTTTTTATTTATTATTATTTATACAGTGTTCTGCCTGAATGTTCATCTGTAGGCCAGGAGAGTGCATCAGATCACATTATAGATGATTGTGAGCCACCATGTGGTTGCTGGGAATTGAACTCAGAACCTCTGGAAGAGTAGTCAGAGCCCTTAATCTCTGGGCCATCTCTCCAGCCTCCTCCCTTTTTTTTTTTTTAATATAGGCACTTGGCTTTATAAACTTGCTTCTTAGAACCACCTTCACTGTGTCCCATAGGTTGGGTTATGCTGTGTTTTCATCTCCATTAAATTCTTAAAAGTGTTTAACTTCTTTTGGAAGGGGTTGGTTTTTTGTTTTGGTTTTTTTTTTTAAGACAGAGTTTCTTTCTGTAGCCCTGGCTGTTCTGGAATTCACTCTGTAGACCAGGCTGTCCTACACTCACAGAGATCTGCCTGCTTCTGCCTCTCCCATGTGCTTGGATTAAAGGTGTGTGCCACCACCACCCAGCTTTTAATTTCCTTAACTTCTGTCTTAACCCATTTTTCATTGAGAATTGAGCTAAGTTTCTATGGGTTTGTAAACTTTCTGTTGTTTCTTTTGTTGTTGATACCAAGCTTTAGTCCATGGTAGTCAGATAGGATATATGGTATTATTTCAGTTTTCTTATATCTTTAAGACTTGCTTTGTGTCCAAGTATACAGTCACTTTTGAGGAAAATTCCATGAGCTCCTGATAAAATGGTATAATCCTTTGAGTTTGCACCCAAACTCAATGTTCTATAAATATCTGCTAGGTCCATTGGGTTTATGACATTACTTAACTCCATCGTGTCTTTGTTTATTTTGGGGGGTCTGGATAAACTGTCTATTGGTGAGAGTGTGGTATTGAAATCACCCACTATCATTATATAAAGGTCAGTTTGTGACTTGCACTGTAGTTGTGTTTCTTGGGTGCCCTTGTGCTTGGTGCACAGATGTTAAGAATTGGAATAGCCTCTTGATAGATTTTTTTCCCCCTTTGATCAGTATGTAGTGGCGTTTCCTATCTTGTTTTTGTTGGTTGGATGCATCATTCCTTGGTTTCTGTTGCTCTCCCTGGATCTTAGGAAAGTGATGGCTATGGGTTCCCTGGTAGGGAGTGATTCTGCAGATTAGAGAGTGGCAGAGAGGAATAAAGGTGAGTTAGGAGAAAAGGCTGAGAGGAGCTTCAGGAAAGAGCTAAGGGATCACATTCACACCCTAGAGGTGGGGTCCCCAAGGAGTTGGAGATGTAGTAAGAAGAAAGGATTCTGCAAGTAGTTTGCAGTAAGGCAAAGAATTGTCTGGAGAGCTGAGGCTGACGGGCTGGGGGCCCTCTATCTGATCTAAGAGTTGAAGTTTCCAGTAAATGGAGTTGAGGTGGGAGGAAGGACACCTGTAAAAAAGCTGTTGCCTGGCTGAGGGTGAAAAGAGAGATGATAACTAAGACCAGGAAGAACAATATGATTCACTTCTCAGTCCATTATCTTTGAAACCATTATCCCGAAGGTTGTATTTGTCCTTGCCCATGCCTTTACACTCCAGGAGCTTGAATAAATGCGAAGTCTCAGCTCCCAGCTTGCCCCAGGGCTTTGCTGTCTGTTTCACATCTGTATCACTTGCTCTGCTCAGCTTCCCTGCCAGATGTGACCACTGGGGGAGTCCTGAGTAAGGAGTATTTCTTCTGACACAAAGGGATGGGGGAAGAGGGGGAAAAGCTGGGTTCAATGCTAGATTTGGAGAGTGCATGGAATGAAAGAACAGAAGGAAGAAAGGCCCCAGTGGTCAGTATTTTATAGGGCTGGGATGAGACTGGACATATTAAAACAGAAGAGAGGAATGAGGGTGGAGACCCCTACCTGAGTCCCAGCCCCGTGTGGCCACTGGGTTCTCAGGTAGACAAAGTCTATAGGTAGTCACAGATGACCCAAAGGAATGGGAATGTTCCAGAAGAGGCACTGAGAGGATCCATAGGAATGGAGGTAGAGTGGGAGGACTGCCGAGCGGTATGGTACAGAGCTAGGGATGAGCCTGACTATAGTGGGTGGCAGGCAGGACAGTAGAAATTGCTTACTTGAGTCCAAGTTCAGTGTGGCCACTGGGGATCCCAGGAAGAAAGTTTTTCTAGGTATTAGAAGCTGACACAAAAGGGTGGGGGGTGGGGGGAAGCAAGGTTGGCGGAGTCCCCAGGGAATGAGAAACGCATCTGCTTCCACTTTTGCTCTTGGTGTCTTGTTGACTTTATTGCTTCAACTTCCCCTTCTCTCTCTTCAGACTTTCTAAAGCCACTTCCTTATGACACACTGAGTCACTATTGCACTGAATTGTAACTAAGCAATATATCAAGGAATTAAAACTAAGGGCTTTCAACGGGCTTTATTTTTGTACTGCTTCTTTCAACTGCTTACCAAGTTTTGACAGTCTCCCGTGTGACAATAAAACAGCAGTGCTAAACCTTTGCTTACTGTCTTATTCGGTGTTCTATTGCTGCGAAGAGACACCATGCCCATGGCAACTCTTACCAAAGAAAACATTTAATTGAGGCTGGCTTATAGTTTCAGAGGTTTGGTTCATTGTCATCAGAGCAGGGGACGTGCTGGCATGCTGGCAGACATGGTGCTGGAGAGGTAGCCGACACTTCTGCACCTGAGTCCACAGGTAGCAAGAAGGAGAAAGAGAGCCTCTGGGCCCAGCTTGGGCTTCTGAAACTCCAAAGGCCACGCCCCAATAGCACACCTCCTCCAACAAAGCCACAGCTCCTAATCCATTCAAATAGCGCCCCTCCCTGGTAACCAAGCACTCTAATCTATGAGCCTATGAGGGCCATTCTTATTCAAATGTGACTTTTCAACAACTGGTAAATGTGGATAGTATATACTGCACTCTTCTCCATGCTTCTGGAGACTGAACGAAGAGCCTCACACGAGTGAGGCAAATGAGCTGTGCCCCACACCTCCTTTGAAAACACCTGAACATAAACGGTGCACACGCCTCACACAGGATAAAGCACAAACCCAGTTAAACATACGGAATTCACATGGACTCCCCATGAAAAGGTTCTTGCCAGGAGCTAGACGTAGCCATCGCACATGTGTAGGGTACTGATCCCCCTAACTATAAAGAAAATGAAATCAGCGGTGATCTTTTCTGGATTCTGGGTGGAGTGGGAGCCCGCACCCTGGCATTTACTTTTGATCATATGGAGGAGTCCCTGAAACTATTATCTCCGTGGCTGTATTTGTTCTCGCCCCTGCTTGCACCCTCCAGGACCTTGTACAAATGTTAAGGCTCGGCTCCCAGCCTGCCCCAGGGCTTTGCTGTCTGTTTCACATCCGGATCACCTGCTCTGCTCAGCCTGACTCTGCACCTGATCTGGCAGCTTACAGAAGCAAGGATGATAAACTCTTGGGTCATTCAAATGTCCAGTGTTCCCCAAGGTCTGGCCTTTTAGGGAAACAACAGTCCCATAGCTGTAGCATGGTAGAAGTGGGGGTAAATGCTTAAGAATGGAAACAGAGCCTGTAGCAATGGCCTAATACAGACACAAAATCATCTCTATAGCCAACTGGCTAAAGAAACCTGCCACTTAAGAACCATCTCGTCACAACTACACAAATGAGCCATCATTTTTCCTTATGTACATTACAATCTGGATATTGATTATTCAGAGTTCAATACATTATGTTCATAAAGGGTTTTTTTTTATCATTCCTCCTTAAATTATTATATTTTCTTCTTGAAAATCTGATTCACATAGATATCCAGAGCAAAGGTTCCCAGATTATATCTTCAAATTGTATTCTACTAGCTAATGAATGAACTAGCCCGCCACTCTTTTTTGCATAGTGTCAGACACTGGCTCTTGGGTCAGAGATTCATCTAGTAGCCTTGTAGCCCCTTGCTCCCACTGGCCACCTGAGATTTACTTCCTACCACTACAAATACTTGATGATACTAAAGCAATGGTTCTCAACTTTTCCTCATGTTTTAGTGACCCCCCAAAGCATAAAATTATTTCATTACTATTTCATAACTATAATTTTGCTACTGTTATGAATCATAATATAAATAGCTGTATTTTCTGATACTTAAGTGACCCCATAAAAGGATCATTCAACTCCTCCAAAAGGGTCATTTGATTCCAAAGCAGTTGTGACCCACAGGTTGAAAACCACTGCCCTAGACGAAAGAAAGCTAAGCTTAAGGAAACCAGCTCTTTCATAATGAACACTAAGCAAACCCGCCCTTTGCTCCAAGTACAGACACTATCTGGGTTTCAACCTGTGAATTCCACAAACATCCTCAGAAAAGATTAGGGAAGCCCAGCAACTCGCTGTCCCAGGGAGAGCCAGCTCCGTGTGGTTTTATTTCGTTCCCCGTCTCTGCACACCTAGCCATTTCTTAATATTGAGATAAATTCCCAGTGATAAATGGAGTTGGATTCAAGCTGAAAAATATCCATTTCCTGAGACTGATAATTTGAAGTTTTCCAGTTTGTCTTCCTCTTCCTAGGTGAGGACTAGTTGGTGTCAGCTTTTAGATGTGAAGTATTTAGAGCTAGGTGTGTGGCAGAATGCGTACCTAGAATGTTCAGAGCCCTGGATTTAATTCCCAATAACTAACATACACACACACACACACACACACACACACACACACACACACACACACACACGTGCAAAACCGAGAGAGACAGAAAGACAGAGAGTGGAGAGAGGAGAAAGAGAGGGAGGAGAGGGAACGAGGGGGAGAGAAAGGGGGGCATGGAGGGGAGACAGAGACAGAGACAGAGATGGACAGTCAGAGAGAGAGAGAGAGAGAGATTTAAGTTATTTGGCATCTAGCACATGCTAGGCACTTCAGCGTCACTGCTATTGTCAGCAGCGAGAGTGACCAATCACACTGTACACTCAGGTTTCCTTGTCCTGTCCTGAACCAAGCCTATGTTCCTTAAGAACTTGACCATATAGGGCTATACTTCATTCCTTTCCAGCCTTTGCTCTAAGGTCTGCTGCGTCTCTGAGAGATCTGCCCTGATGCCACTGCAAAAATGATACTCTCTCCCACCCCGACCCGTCCCTGCAGTTTATTTTCCCTCTACCTTGTTACTTCCCAGTATGTTTATAAAGTATTTGTTACATTTTATTTTCAGTTCCCCCACTGGAATCATGACTTACATGAGGTGCCTGTTCGCTAGTGACTCTATTCTTTTGTTTGTGTTTGTTTTGCTTTTTTGTTTGGTTGGTTGGTTTTAGTTTGTTTTTTGTTTTTCGAAGACAGGGTTTCTCTGTGTAGCCTTGGCTGTCCTAGACTCCCTTTGTAGACCAGGCTAGCCTCAACCTCACAGCAATTCTCCTGCCTCTGCCTCCCGATTAAAGGCGTGTGCCACCACGCCCAGCTCGCTGGAGACTCTAGTCCCCAATGAATTAGTACCTGGCCTGTCACTGGTCGTTGAAATGTGTTAAATAAGGATGCTAAGGATCCAAGAGATTATGTACCTAGTTACGCGTTCGTAGCCAACTCAGGGGCATTAGAGATCAAAGACCTGGCATCTGACTTCAAGGTGACTGTGTTTCCACTGTGCGACGCTTAACGCTGTGACCAACCCCTCCCTGCCTTCAGACAGATTGATGACATGGCCCTAGACAAACCTGTTGGCACAGCCCCCAGGCAGGTTCAGTCAGCTCTGTCTGGGAGCAGAGACCCTGGGACTGGCAGAAAAGTAAGGGACTGTGAAGGCAGGCTGCAGCAACAGGACCAGTAGCTTTATGAGTAAGAACCCTCTCTCTCTGAGGGTGTGTCTGAAAGGGCCCCTGTCTCCCGGGTTAACGACATGGATTCGTCACTCTGAGCCCTATACCGGCGAATTGTCAGAAGTCTAATCTCTCTAAGTCAGGACTGCCAGTGGTAATAGACACTTTCTACAGAATTTTAATCTACAAAGCCCTTTCTAGACCTCTCACAAATGAATCCTCTTAGGATTCCCAGGATGTGGGCTAGATACAGATAGCAGAACTTGAAAATAATGGAATACGTGAAAGCAAAACAGCAAAAGTTCTCGGGCCACGGCTGGGCTGCAAAGAGCCCTGGAGAGCTTACCTCAGCCCTTCAGGAGCTCCAGCCCTGAGCAGCGCCCCCATCAGGGTGGATGATGTACCGCACCCACACAAGCACTCCCTTCTGGTGATCCCTCAAATTTTCCCTTAAATTGTCTAATTCTGTGCTGTCCAAGGAAGTAGACGCCAGGTATAGTACTGTGACGTAAGCTGATTAAAAACTTATTTTTTTAAAAAAAAAATTAAGCCTTTAGCATTCTCCAGTCACACTGGCCACATCCAGTGGTAAGTTGATGCACAGGGCTGGTAGCAGGACTGGGACGCTTCCCTCATTTCTAAAGGTCCAAGAGAAATCGAGGCATGGAGGAGCATACTTATAATCCCAGCATGTAGGAGGCTGAAGCGAAAGACTTAGTGTTAGAGGCCAGACGGTCTCTAGGACTTAGCATGACCCTATCTAAAGAAATGGAAAAGCAAAGTGCCATCGATCGATGTCACTTTAGGTGTGGCATGTGCATGAAGGGCTGGGTTGGGCCTGATCTCATCCTGATGCAGCCATAATTTAGCGCCACAGCTTGTCGCTAGGAAGGAAGCGCACCATCTCCTCTTGTTTCTTTTCTCTCTGTGAACGGTAAGCCGTTGCTTCATCTTTCGCTGCCTTTTGGGACCATGAAGTGTTTAATTTTCTGTCTGACGTTCACTGACCTTGAACTGCGGACAGCAGAGCCTCTCCGCTCTCCCTTCTCCCCGGCAGTTGTAACCAGGCTCCCTTCTCTCCGCTGCCTGACAGTTTCCAGCCTCCCAAAGCTTAAAGAGCCTACCTCGTTCTTGGTCTCGCTCTTTGGGAGTATCAGAACATTAACCCTCTATATTTAAATTAAAGTTTCGGTACCTTAGTAAAGACAAGGTCAGAACAGGATGGGAGAACGGGGTGTATGCCAGATTAAACCGGTAAGCTTTAGGAGGAGAAGTAGTTTGATACAGACACTGCCAGTATTAACATCTGCTGGCCTGGGAATCTGAAGAGCTCGAGACCCATTGGTGACTAGAGGTCCTTGAGCTGTCTTGTATGAGAACCGGCTTAACCCATTTTTAGTGAATGGCTGACATCTTTAGAAGTGACTGGCAAGGGCCTGAACACAGTCCAATCATCCAATTCTTTTCCCCAAAGTTCACTTTATGCTGGTTTTTTTTTCCTTAAATTTTTCATTTTGTAGGTGACACAAATATACCTTTGTATGCTCTGAGGTGGTAATTAATATTTAAGTAAATTTGTCCTATGTGAATCAGGCAACTTAATTGTTTTTAGATTCATTTCTTCCTTCGCTGAGTTATGGGAAACTACTGCACTTAACGACGTTACGCTCCTGCGGACTGCTGCTACAGCTTAGGGAGACTCCTTACCATGTGGTTTGGAAATTCGATTTCAATCCCTATTAAGATTCTGATTTGAAGAAATAACCCCATCGTTCATGTCAAGGGCCAGTTGGCTGCAGCGTGTGTATTTTTCCTTTATTTCATTCTTCAGTGGTCAGAGCAGTGACCACTGCTAATCATAGAAAATAGACAACTATACATCTGGGTATGGTGTGTGCATGCCTGTGATGCCAGCAACTCGGGAAGCAGGGGCAGGAGGATTGCCATGAGTTCAAGGTCTATCTGGTCTACATAGTGAGTTCCAGGCCAGCCAAGACTACATAGTAAGACTCTGTATTAAAACAACAATAACAAAAACCCTACATACATACACACACCACATATAACATTAATATAGACAAACCATGCAAATGCATAATACATATATGCACTTAACCCAGTTAATTTGGAGTTGAATACTTAAATGTTGGAATTAATATAGATGCTAAGGCATTTCTTTAGACAACTGAGTAGACTTCAGAGATATGGCCGGGGTCTACCTCATTTAACCCTTCTATTGCTTGAAGCAGACTCTTTCCTTGCCCTTAGGATGGTTTAGAAAGGTCTTCCCTAGCCCCAGATTCTTCTCCCCTTCCCCTCCCTCTTTTAAGGCAGGCAGGGACTTCCCCAATTACCAATCATTCTTGTTTCGAGGTTCAAATTAATTTCCTATTCATGCCCACCATCTGCTTCATTTTTCACTCTTCCTTCAGGTGTGGGTTCCCAGTTTATATACTGGCATACTTTATCACTAGATCTATTATTATAAACTAGGCAAGATTTTTCAAGTTAACTAATACATGTTTACTTTGTCTCAAACAGTCCATTTAATATATAAACTGTAGTTTGTAAGGGGGGAAAAAGATTCTAAAAAGCTGATTTATTACAAACAGCTTCATGATGGAGAAGAGTTGGAATGTTGCAGATCTAGGCTACTGAGCCTACAACAGAGATGTCCCCACTTTTCTGTAATCCCCTTACTTTCAACTGTAATTCTTATATTGTAACTCCCCACTGTGTTTAAAAAGCATCTCACTTCATGACCTCCCTTTGGTATGGTACACTGTAAAACTTCATGCAATTGCTGTCACATTGGAACATGATGTTTGAGTGAGCTGAATCTGTGTCCCCAGGCCCTGATCATGTGCATTTGCCTCTAGAATAAAATACCTTTTGAGGTGAAAGCTGAGATTTTGTATCAACCAATAGGTGTTGCTGTTAATTATCACTCAAATAAGAGTCATCAATTTCTGTTTCCCAGGCTCCTCATGGGGGGGGACTAGGTTCCAAAAGCCATTCTCACCAAAAGAATTCTACTACAATTTTTTTTCTGCCAAATAAATTTACTTTTTTTTTTTCGTTGTTTCATTAAACTTGATAGTTATAGGAGCTGGAGAGATGGCTCCGTGGTGAAGAGAATTGGCTGCTCTTCCAGAGGACCTGGGTTCAACTCCCAGCACCTACGTGGCAACTCACAACCAACTTCAGTTCCAGGGGATCTGACACCCTCTGTGGTCTCCACCAGCACCAGGCACATTATGATGCGCAGACACACATGCAGTCCAAACATCCATACCCATAAAATTAATTTTAACATTAAAATAATCAACTTGATAATGCAATGTAGCATAAATCCCCTAATAACACAGCCATCTGCATATTGCAGATCTACAACCTGCAGGGTGAACATCTTTGTAGTCATAGGTTGTGAGACCAACAGAAGCAGCACTCCGTATTTAAAGAGATCTACAGAAAGATGTATTTTGAAAGGAGCCACTTGCTTTCAAAGTATGTTGTGTCTAAAACTGCATCTGCACTTCCTATATGCTGCGCCCTGGTGATCAAGGTCAAGTATGCTTACAGATGATACTGCAATTGTATAATCACAGTTGATCAGTGCTGGCCAGGAATTTATTCCTCTCTGGTATTTTGCATGCTAAAACAGAGGTCATTTTGAGGTCCACAGCTAATTCCTTATGTAGGAAATCACCGACAACCTAGACTACTGACTCAGGGTGACAAGTGTTGCAAGAGAGACCCCACTGCTGTCTTCTAGGTAAACTGTGTGCTGGCTCCTGGGTGTGCTCAGTATGCATCGCCTTAGGCTCCAGTGCAACACACAGGCATGAAAACACCTAGGCTGACTTCGGCTGGAGACTCACTGAGCCACAAAGTCTGGGTGGTAGCGATTGGCTAGGCCAGAGCTGACCTGACCCCTCCTTCCCTCTTCAAACCATAAGTCAGGCCAAGTGGCTCCAGTCAATCCATGGGAATGCTATTTCTTTTTTTCTCATCCAGATGATAATGACTCAAAAACTAACCTCATGTACATGATTCAGTACTGACAGGATATCCATTTTGGCTGAAACTCCATGTGCTAAGAGCAAAGTGGTGTGCAAGTTCACTATTTCCTCCAGATGCTGTTGTGCTTTACCAGAGAAGGCAGAAAGAGCTAAGTGCTTGACAGGTCTGAAGACATGTGTGTGCGGTGGGGAATTGTGACAAGGTCAAGGGAACATCTGAGCTAGAACAGGCCTTTCCAGCATCTCGTGAGTTGCATTGCAGGAGCACTGCTGGCTCTTGCCCAAAAAAAAAAAGAAAAAGAAATGAGAACAGCTTAGGTTATTTTCCACGGGTCAGATATGTAAAGGTGATGAAAATGTCATGCTTCTGAAAGAAAGTTTTGACAAGCTCAACACAGGTTAGTGAGGTCGATGTTGCTAACCTATGACTTCCTTGGGGGGGGGGACTAAAAAATTCACTTCCTTTTCCCATCACCTCAGGCTTCCAGATTTCAGAACTGCTAAGAGCTGATAGGAATGGTCAGATTTCAGCTTGCTTTTCCCTTCCATCTTGTTCTGGGGTTTTCCCCTTCATTTCCTCCCCTAAGCCTGGATGCTTTCAATTTATCGGTTCAGTTTCTGACTGGCTATTATGAAATAACTAAAGCTTTTTCCCAAAGAGACATTCTTACTTTCCCTCATTGTCAGCCTCCCATTCCTGCTTCCAACAAAAACATCTGGAGAGCCTAATTTTAAGTAATCAACCTTCTCAGTCCGGTGATTAAAAGATATATATCTGAATTTGCATTTCATTTGTAGACATTCTGCCTGGGAGGCGTTTGTTTTCCATCAAGCTCCCATGCTTTTCATTAGTTCCTCCCTCACCTTCTCCCTGGGGTCAGCATGCCCGAATAAGTAGCTCTCCTTCACCCCAGCTTCATGCTTTCTCTACAATGGAGAACCATTAGCAAACAATAGTAACCCATCGGGGCTTCATTATTTCAGGAATGGAACCTGTCAAGGTCAGCCGCCTGATAGCTCTTAATGACCTGACCACTCTGTTGATAAATAGGGGGTAACTGCAGTAACAGTCATTTTAAGCAAATAAAATGTACTCTGATTAAGAATCCATTCTGCCCACCCAGTTGGAATTCAATTAAGCCAGCTAAAGAGGAGGGCTCATCCAAGATCCCCCACTTAAGACTATACTGCCTAATCAACACAGTTCAAGTCAGACCCCTTTCAGTGAGTCTAAACTTTCTTTGAAAGCAATAAAGCATTGTCCTCCATTCGAACAGAGTGAGAATGATGATTTTTTTCCAGTCCCCTGTCCCTTTCTCCAGAGAGCCCGTATTTCCTGGCTGTCACAGTCATATACACATAGCCTATCCAGTAGCCTATACGCAGTAACCCACGCTATGGTTCTCCTTTAACGTGAGTGAGCTTGTTCATTGTTAACATTCGGGATCCTTTCTTCTATTGATCTAATTGTTGTGGAAGTTTCCATGCATGCCACAGCAAAACAAAGTAAAGGTAGTGAGGGATATGGCGGTCAAAACGTGAGCCTGTACAGCACAGACACCAGCTTGAGCAAACATCAGCTTAAGCACCAGCACAAGAGCCGGCTTGAGCTGGTTGTTGAGCTTTAAGTGGTGGGTTACTGGGGAAAAAAGATCCAAAGACTCCCAGAAGGAGGGAGAGCTGCGCATCAGTAATGGGGGGTGGGGGTTCCAGAGCTTTCCTTAGTGCCTGATAAGGAAACCAAAAGCAATCGAGCTGTTGAACCATCAGTGTGGTCAGAACAGTGGTGTTGGTTTAAAGGAGCCCGCAGATAGGGATTTCCAGGAGTCAGTATTGACAGAACAGTGGTTCCACAGCAGACATAATGCTGCTATTGGTTATGCCCAGGTCAAGAAGCTGTACAGCTCTCCGCCTACCCCGACCTACGACCTTATATAGCAGGAGAGATAGACAGTGAACAGGCGAACAAATGGCGAGGTGGGCTGCTATGAATGAACAGGATGTGGTGTCACGACTTCAGTGATAGAACATACTAGAAAATTTTCTGGAAAGGCTTTGTTGCCTATTTCCATATCCACTGACTCTGAAGAGGAGGAGGAATAGAAGGAAGAGGAGGAGGAGGAAGAAGAGGAGGAGGTACAAGAAGATGAGGAGCCACCACTGTATATGGCATCTCAAGGACTTGAGCAAACTTAAAAGTCTTTGCTACAGAGAAGCACCTGGTTCTTTTGAGTTATTTAACCACCGTACACTGCAAATGCTAAACCCTAGAGGGATTCCATCAGTGTTGACTAGCGCTACTGCTTCCTAAAAACAAAGACATTTCACAAATATGGGAGAAGTTCCTAAATCGTAATGCTGCTAAAAGAGGGTATGGGTGGGGCAGCACTAAGTGACATCATATTCCTTGGTACAGATGAAAGTGACTGATTATGGCTGTTTCTTGTAGGGACTTCAGACTAAAATGAAATACCAAGGTTTGTGACTGCTCCGTCATGACTCTTTACACCTAAGGTTCCCTAGTCCCCAGCTGGTATTGGCCCTTCTTACCATGTGGGCAAAGCAGAGCCCAGACACGGTCCTCAGGGAAGGCTGTATTTGTTGTTTCTGCTGTCTGCATCTCTCTCAAAGTCCTTCCTTCCTCTCCAACCCCTAGCCTTTCCTCCCATTTGAAGGTTGATCTTTTGAATGTCCCCATACTATATTCCCTAAATTGGTCTAAATTTATTCCCAGTGACAGGTCACATCAGTGCTAGTCTAATTTCTAAAACAAATGCTTCTCTCTCTCTCCCCCCCCATCCCCCCACCCCTACAAACACACACATACACACACACACACACACACACACACACACACACACACACACACACACCTCTTTGAGGCCTTTGGCTCTTTCTACCCCAGACATTATAATGCACAAGGCCAACCAGGAATGCCCTGCCTTGGATCTCTATCCCTCTGTATCACCTCCTGCTCCGGGCGGCATTTGATCTCCTTCATCAACACACTTCTTCCTCGGGTGTTTTCTTTCCTTCCTTTCTTTCTTAACCTCCTACCCACTAGCATTCATCCTTCAAGACTCATCCTAGCACTCGTTTCTTGAGGGCCCAAGAGCTGACTGAGGGAGAAGCCTATTCTAGAAGAATCCCCAGCACCGCACCCTCCTGCTCTGGACTCAGTAAGCACATACGCTGGCTTGTCTTATGTCAACTTGACACAAGCTAGAGTTATCTGAAAGGAGGGGCCCTTAACTGGGAAAATGCCTCCATAAGATCCAGCTGTGAGACGTTTTCTTAATTTGTGATTGATGGGGGAGGACCCAGCCCATGGTGGGTGGTGCCATCCCTGGGCTGGTACTTCTGGCTCTATAACAAAGCAGGCTGAGCAAGGCATGAGGAGCAAGCCAGTAAGCAGCATCCCTCCATGACCTCTGCATCAGCTCCTGCCTCCAGGTTCTTACCAGGCTTGAGTTCCTGTCCTGACTTCCTCCAGTGATGGACTAAGATGGGGCAGTGTAAGCTGAATAAACCCTTTCCTCATCAAGTTGTCTTGGTTATGGTTTTCATTGTAACAATAGAAATCCTAATTAAGACAGCATATATCAATTTAGATACACTTTACTTCCAACACAAGATGCACAATATGGAGCTGACACCTTCGCTTTAAAACTTTGTTTCTCCTTTCACAAGTTCTTATGCTAAAAAACCCCAGTCTTTTCCTTAGCACCTATTCCTAGTTGATTACCAAGCTCGGCCAATCCCACCTCCCAGCATCTTAGGAACCCTCTGCTTCCTGTTCCCAGCCCTGCTGTCACTGCCCATCCTCTCGCCTGCTCTAGTCCAAATCCAGCCTCCACATGGCCAGGCCAGTCATTGCATCATTTCTGTTCCCTGCCTGAATTCATTTGAGAGCTACCCATTGCCCCCAGGATAAAGTTAAATTTTCTCTAAGTGGCTTGCTAGCCCCTTCAAGATGTGCCTCTTGCATCTTAGCCTGAGCCCGTCTCCCTCTCGAGCACCCTTACTCCATATTGAATTACTTTCAGTTCTGATTGTGTGCTGAGCTTTCTTGCCTCTGGGGCATTGATCCAATTTGTCTGGATAAAGTCTTGGTGTTTTTGAAGGCTTGGCTATCACTTTCCACAGAAATCTTTCCTAATCAGTTCTCAAATCCAAGTCAAGCATCCCTCCCTGCATGATATGGTCAGAATGTTGGAGTGTATCTCCCAATCTGTGTGCTTAAGCCTAATCACCAATGTACTGGTGAGAGTTGATTAAATCCTGGGGGCAGAACTCTCAGGAATGGATTAGCATCTTTATACAAGGGGCCCCAGAGAGCTGCCTTGGCCCTTCTGCCATGTGAAGATGCCATGAATATATTTTTGTGTATAGATAAGGAAGTGAGCCTATACCAGGCAACTGTAAGAAATAGATGTCTATGGTTTATAAATGGCCGTGTTGGTAGTATTGTGTCATAGCAGCCTGTTGGGTCTAAGATACCAGTGTCTCATACCTTGCACTGTCTTCATGCTAGAGTTCATCATAGTGACATAAGTGTCTCATACTGACCTGTGAGCTGCTTAAAAATAGGGATTGTTGCTGTTTTGGACAAAGGTTATATCTCTCCGGATTTACCCTCATGCCTGACATACTTTCAGTAAGATATATCCTCCAGGAATCAGTTATGGAATTGAATAACAGTATGTCTCTACTCTAAGTTATGAGGAAATGTAATCCAAGTGTGAAATCGTACAAAACCACTGCCCTTGATTGCATTAATGACCTATTCCATCTGGGATTTTGATTCAAGAAGCCTGACAGGTTTTGCAAAACTCACTGCCACAAACTTGAAGGTATGTTCAGGTCTCTCCTAGGGTTTTATTGCTACGAAGAGACACCATGACCACAGCAAATTCTTATAAAGGAAAACTTTTAGTTGGGGCTGGCTTACAGTTCAGAGGTTTATTCCATTGTCATCATGGCGGGAAGCATGGTGCTGTGCAGGCAGACATGGCACTGGAGAAGGAGCTGAGAGTTCTACATCTGGATCAGCAGGCAGCAGGAAAAGAGAGAGAAAGACTGGGCCTGGCTTGTACACTTGAGACTTCAAAGCCCACCTCAGTGACACACTTCCTGCAACAAGGCCACACCTGCTAGTAGTGCCACTCCCTGTGAGCCTACGGGGACCATTTTCATTCAGTTCTACACCCCTTGGGTACAACGAGCCTCACATCCATTTTAAAGCTCTCTTGCTACTTGAAACCATAATGTATGTTCTACCTCTTGAATTTCTGAAGCTTATAGCATTTCCAGTAACATTTCTTAAACATTTTTCCTTCCCACCTGCCTTTGTTAGGAAATTATGAAAGTAATTAGATTTATTGAAGTTTCATTGGAAAGATAGAACTCTGCGCCTAAGCTTTGTCTTCATCTTTTCTAAATGGCATATTATTTTGATTATAATTCTATGAAGGACTGGTGCTCTGCTTTTATTTTAATGAGTTTCTATAGAGAACATCTTCGACTGGGTACTCGGGACAAGGGATGAGACAGTACTGGCAGGGGCCCAAAAATGTCTGAGTCTTGTTCTCAGCCCACTGGTAAATTGCTCAGTTTTCTAAGACAATGTGCATAAGCTGCCACAAAGCCCCTCTTACTCCTGGAGAGCCTCCCTACATCCTGCTGTATACACTAATGTGCCAATGCTAAATAACATAGGTACTCAACCATTAGATGTGTCCAGTGGATAGGAGCATTGTAAAAGAAATCAAAATGTATTCATTCTCAAATGACAAATTTTTGTATGTCAGATAATACTTTTTTTTTTCCTGGTCTTAAAAATTCTCATAGATTCCCACCTGCCTGCCTGTCACCTTCATTAGGGAGAGGGATTTGGGGATTCAGCCTCTGTTGACATGTTTGCTGGCTACGTGGAATAAAGAGCATCCCAAAAGCGTGGTGGTGGTGGTGGTAGTGGTGGTGGTGGTGGTAATGGTGTAAGGAAAAATATGTCTCCAACTGGGGATTCCTTCCCCGTTCTCCCACCCTCCAAGGAGCGGCAAACTGAAAGAGGCATGCCCATCCCTCCCTCTAAAGAGACGTGTGCAAAGATCTCTTTGCTAAAACATATTCTACCTTAAGTCCTGTGAAACTTCTGTTTCTGAAGGTCAGAATAGCTGTTAGTCTTTCTGTATTTTAGCCTGTGAATTGAACAAGCTAATTTGATCAATTTACAGCCTCTCTTCTGAGGGGTAGAGAAGGGGGGAGGGGAGTCTATGGCCTTCCTGGGTGGTTGGCTGCAGGATAGTCTTTGCCTCGCTCTGGAGAGCAGGAGACTAGGATCAAGGTAGCAGGCAGGCCACTTTCCTTGGGGGTCTTTTCTATGGCCTGACTTAGATTCTGGAGGTATGTTGGTGATCCTTAATGCCTCTTGGCTTTTAGGTCGCCACCTAATCTCTGTCTTCACTTTCACAAAGCATTAGCCCCATGTGCAGGTCTTACTGAACCCTAACACACCCCTCCGTCCCACACACATACCCCAATTTTATAAGGTCATCAGTAAGACTAGATTGGGACCACTTTCATGGCCTCACACTCTCCTGGTCATCTGCAAACAGTCCATTTCCAAGTCAGATCACACTCACTGCTGGGGTTTAGGACATGGAACACATGTAGCAATCACGACAGCCCCAGCTGGGAACAGAGCTTCCGAGATTGATGATCTGGCCATAAGCACTATTCCGTTGCTGCCTTGAACGTGAGGAGAATGGTAATTATTATGACTACTGTTCTCATTTGCTTTTGGTCCTGTAAGGAAACACCGTGGCCAAAAGCAACTTATGGGAAAGGGTTCATTTGGCTTCCAAATTACAGTCCATCATTGAGGGAAGTCAAGGAAGGAACTGGAACACAGGCCAATGAGGAGTAGTTCCTGCTTTCTTATCCCAATCCAAGGCCACCTGCCCGTGGCTGGCACTGCCCCACAGCTGGCTGGGCCCTTCCAAATCAATCACTAATTAAGAAAATGCCCGCAGGCCACAGAGATAATTCCTCAACTGAGGCTCACTCTTCCCAGGTGTGTCAAGCTAATAACCAAGAGCTCCTTGCCCCCTTGCGCAGGAGTCATCTATCAGTCCTGTGGATCATAAAAGCCTTGGGCAACTCTTAATCTAGAAAGAACTCATCCTGGAATGATAATATTTTCTCCGGCATCCTCCTCTAGCCCCTCTTAGAAGGCCTTCCTATAACAATCAACCCCAAACTGGTCCAACCTGCAAATGAACTGCCTAGACAGGCTCAGCCATGTGTTTCTTGGGTCCCGTAACAGAAGAGAGTTCTAATAAAGCCAATTTTGGCATTGTCTACTAAAATGTCCTAGTGTGGAGGAGCAGGAGGCCTGGCTCAGCGAACAGAGACATTTATAGGCACACAACCATCTGGCTGAGTCAGGCTAGTCTCCCCCTCTCCCAGGATTACAAGAGGGAAACCTGGAGCAATGGCTCAGCAGCTAAGAGCACTGCTTCTCTTCCAGAGGACCTGGGTCCAATACCCAAAACCCACGTCATGACTCAGAACCATCTGTAACTCCAGTCCCAGGGGATACAACAACCTCTTCTGGCTTCTACAGGTATCAGGCACACAGGTGGTACACAGACATACATGTTGACAAATGCTTATACATATAAAATGAAAAATAAATAAAAAGTAAAGAGTCCCTCCTTGTCCTGTTCTAAAGGTACACTAGCTCAGACTACATACTACTACTACTCCTCCTAATTGGAGGAAGGTGAGAGACTCAGAGCCAACAGAAAAACTAAAGAAATGTCCACCAGCCAGAGATCATTAATCCATCTGTAGGAACCATAGGCAGCCCAGATCAGAGGACTGCTGAATAAGCCACAATGTAGACAGTGCCCTGGTATAGGGTCCACTCTGCCTGGCCACGGGCTGCCCACTTTTCTGCCCCCGGCAGAGAGAGCAGTGGTGGCCCAGCATCTTCTCTAGCCTAGGAGGAATGAAGAAGGTCAACTCAAGCAGCATTGCAATCACCTGGGGGGCTCTGTGAGCCGTGCCATGCCCATGCCCTCAGCCTTACCTAAGATATAGAGTCAGACTCCACATGGATTCAGGCAGATGCTTGGGTTTTTCAAGTCGGTTGTTGGTCCCGACATGTATCCAATAACCAACGATAGCACAGAACGGAACACAAGCCACCAGCCGGGCCTCTGAGCTTTCTCCCTTGCTTCTAAACACAGGGTTAGGAGGCTTTGAGCTACCGCCAGAGTCCATGCAGATGTCCATGAAGATATCCAGGCAGGATACGGGCACGCAATACCTTTTAGCCTGCAGTAATGCTAGAAGTGTTCTCCCTGGAACCAGTCTTCCTCCTTCAAACCATAGGAGAGACAAGAGCTACTTGCTCCAATGTACTTGCTCCGTCTGCAAAGCCAGTCAGACCAGGCTGGCCTTCCTCTCCCCGAGCTCCTCTGATCAAATGCTCCCAACTCCCTCTTTCACTTCTAAAGACGCCTGTGACTACATTGGGCCCACCTGGGTGGTCCCGGAAGAGGAAGCTGTTTTTAAGAGCAACTGATCTGGATGCTCTATTCCTGCCCAACATTTTAATTCCTCTTTACCGTGAAACATGACATAGGACATGGTCATGCATGCCAGGCATCTGGTAAGGGCATCTTTGGAACATCATAATTCTGCCTACCACAAAATATATCTGGTGCAAATGTTTAGTGGCTGCAGAAAACTAAACAATTTCCTATTATTGTCATAAAATCTAAACGTTAGCTTGCACATCACAGAGAAGTTGGCAACTTGACCAGCTGGATACACACACACACACACACACACACACACACACACACACACACACACACCACCACCACCACCACCACCACACAGATACACACACACACCACACCACACACACACACACCACACCACACACAGATACACACACATACACACACCACCACCACCACACACAGATAGACACACACACCACACTATACATACACACACACACCACACCACACACAGATAGACACACATACCACATACATACACACACACCATACCACACACAGATACACACAGACACCACACTACACACACACACCAAACATACACACACCACCACCACCACCACCACACACACAGATACACACACACACCACACTACACACACACACACCACATATACACACAAACCACACACACACACATACATTATCACTAGAAGGATGGTGTCTTTCTAAACCTGCTCCTGCGAAGTGAAAAACTATAGCAACTTTCTAGAAGTTTCTGTTCCCAGCCTACAAATTTCCCACATGGCAGAGCCCTTCCTGGCTTACAGGCGCTCTGATGTACACCTGTAACAGCTACCCAGCGAATGTACTTCCGGGATGTCGGGGATGTTCCCTCAGAAGCTTCCCACCATCGCTCTGCTCTGTGTCTCCTCGTGAAGGGTCTGCCTCGCTTGCTTTTGACTGTGACTATCCTCAGGGAAGCACTGGCCAGAGAAAGCAGGACTGGGAAGCTGGGGAGCCTGATATACCAACGGGCATGAGCATGTGTGTACACAGCACGCACATATTCACTGCATTCACTGCGCATCTAGGCCCAGTGATCTGAAATGTCTTATGTGTTAGAGTTCTGGCAGATCCTAGCTCTTCTAAACTTAGACACATAAATATCAATGTTTGCAGCCATCTCTAAGGGTGTCTGCTTTCTGTGGCCCTGCCCATGACATCCGCTGGAGGTTAAGGTGGCATGCAGTCAACACCAGTACAGGTCTAGGACATCAATCCTCAGGAATTCACTGCCAGCAATTAATCAGAAAGAGTGGAGGAAACGATCATTTAAAAACATGTTGGCCTGGAAGTTGTGCATTAAAGGCTTATAGTAAAAGACATCCATCCCTTCATACTAAGGTCCAGAAGCTATCCCTCGGCCCCTTCACTTTTATGCGTCTCCTCTGGGAAGCCATGGCCTCTTTTCACCTCAGCTGCATCTTAATGGCTCTATATTTGAAATGATTGTCCCCGTGGCACAAACACACATAAAAGAAGATGTGTGCTCAATATGACGTCTAGGCCCCCATAACCTGGGTATTCAGGACCCAAGAGCCATGCCTGACCAGCTCAACTCTTCAACGGGAGAAGGCTTGACCCCGGCGCCACACACCTAGTGTCTCAGCTGTTATCCTGAAGCCACGCAGCATAGAAGAACAAAGACCGCAGAGCCAGATTGAGCGTGGGTCAAAATTCTACTTCTACCACTCACTGTGTGACCTTGGGCAAGTTGCTTGACCTCTCTGTCTCTCCGTTTCCTCGCCAGCAAATAGAGATAATGCTATCACACAGGCTCACTGTGAGGAATACGTGACCTAGTTTGCATGGAGTATAGTAAACTTTGTATAAATATTTGCTACTAATCTGATTTTTTTTTTTTACTAATTTAAGTCATATAAAGTAATGTGTTTTGTTATGACATTTTTGTACATGTATATGTCTTTTTATTTTTCTCATATTCACCTCTATTTCCCTGTCTTTTGTCCTCTCCTGCTGGGCCCTAAGTCACCCCCATTCTGTTTTCATGTGTGGAAGTGGTTGCTATGACCACCCCTACCACACCCTTCTCCCAATGCAATGTTACGTCAGAAGCACTAAGGTAATTTTATCAACTGGAACATTAGGCACAGCACAAACAGAGGGCTCACAGATTAGTATCTTTACCTCCATCCTCTATCAAGCCCAAGCTGCCAAAACTGTTAACCCTCAAATGGCCTCTATATGGGCAATTTCTTATCTCTATCGCTAGGATAATGAAAAGTCCACCATTTACTCATAACTGCTTGACTGCATTTTCTTGGTCACTTATCCCAGAGACTCTATTTGAGTGCTGTGTGCTGGGCGTGACCTTAAGGAGAGTCTCTGTTCCAATGGAGCTCACAGACACCCACCCAGCAAATAAGCACATCAGTAAAGTGGCTTCGGAATGTGGCAAATGATAAAGGGAAAGCCAGCCAGAAACCAAGCTCACGGGTGACTCGGGCCAGTTCAGAATAAGTGGTCAGGAGGGGACCTCTGATGAGAAGGTCCTTATGAGGATATGGAATCATAAGTACACAGCCATGTGACTGTCAGTGGAGAAAGGGTCCTGGCAGTGGGACCAACCAGCAAGTCCTACAACCATAAAGAGGTAAGCAGTTTATAGGGCTGAAGAACAGAGAGAAGCTAACAGTGATGCTCTAGTGTCCTGCAAAAGGCAGTGAGTGGTGGTAGTTGAGGTAGAGAAGAAGGCCGGTACATGCCATGGAGGCCCAAGGAAGCAGTAAGAACAGTGGAGAAGATCAAACATGAGTCCAAGGGGCTTGCAGGACAGGCATAGTGATGGGAAAAGAAAGATAGACTTGGCCATTAGGTACATACATGGCAGGGTAGAGTATCTACAGGTCCCTAGCATCCCTAGGATGCTCACAGGGTGCATAATGAAAATGTTCCTCTAAGTTCTTGAGTGGAGTGTATACACAGAGCAATGCCATTTCCTGGGCTAAGGGGACTAGGTGATGGAATGCAGCCTCTAGCACTGCTATAATTGTGCAAACGTAGGGATGCCCAGGAGACAGATGCAAAGCTGAGAGGCCAAGCAGGCACTCCATACTTGCATCTTACTGACTGTGACAGTGCCCTGCCCTTGGGATGGAGGTTTTGTTTGTTTCTATTTGTCTAGCTCTTCTTTCTGTTCCTTTACCCGTGTTTAAGCACTATGAGATCTTGAATAATTTCCATATGCATCTCAATGCTCCCACGGTGAATGCTCACAATCCTCAACCCAGGAGCACTGGCTATAAAATGAAAGTCATGAAAATGCTAATAAACCTCAGTTTGTCAAGGGGCCTATGAAAACTCCTTCCAATCAGCCTATGAACACAAGAGCCTAGTTAATCCAGACAAGACTAGCATCCACCAGGCCAAGGTCCTAAACCACTTGAGTTATGAAAAAAAAAAAAAGGATCAGATCTAGCCAGCAGTTCTAACCCACTCGTTTGTTAGCTCTAAGGCTGATGGAAAACCATAGACTATATTGGCGTCTGTGTTTGCTTTGTAAACTGGGAAAAAGTTCCTCCTGCCTTATCCATGCTTTGTTAGGTAGACCGTCTGTGATGACCTACACAAGTCTAGTACCGACCGTTTGGATCATCTATCCCAGACCATTACCTCTGAGTGTGTATTGGCATGAAGCTTTGGGTGTAAGGAAAGTTGCTTTGTCTGGTGACCATCACGCTCTACTGGAGCTCTTCACAAGAAAACTGTACATGGTCTTTTTGGTACCAACTAAATCAACTCCATCAAAGGTGCCTTTGAACTTGCAGTCGGCTCCTCTCTCTGCAAACACAAAGGCATGCCTAGATTAAAGAAGAAAGAGCATGCATAAGTAGGGACAGCAGCCCAGAATGGTCTAGAAAAAAAATAATAATTCTCCCTCCAAATGCCTGAGCTAACACGTCAGGGTATGTAAAACTTTGTCTGAAGGCAGCGGTTGTAAACTCTTTGCTGAGTAGCAGCTTTCCTGTTGCCCGTCTCACAGCAAGTATCACTTGGGAGCAAGCAGGATTCTGAGTTCCTCAGCCTCAGCTTCCCTGAGCTGGATTGAGAATGCGAGGGTTTCAGCCAACTAGACGGCTGCTGAAAGATGAAATCATAAGGAAGCTTCCGGATTTCTAGGAGCTCAAGCACGGTGAAGGCAGAAGGGAAGTACTGAAGTGTTGCTGGGCTTAGGAGATGAAGTTGCTAGTTAGTGACTACTCATGGCCCCAGAAGGCACTGTCAAATTGAGGATTTACCTATCTGTGTAAAGTGGTGTTTTTTTGAGCCCCGGGGCATGAGTCTGAAATGAAGCTGAGAACAAGCCCGGCTGATCTTGGGGTTTAGGAACCAAATAAAAAGTCACTTTGAGCCTCATGGTAGAAATGGTGTCAGTTTATCAGTACAGAGACAATGACCCCCAAGAGTAAGGCCAAGGTGAAAAGCCCATGAGGGATGCGAATTAAAAAAGAACTCAAGAGAAATTCTCTAAAGCTCTAAGCCTGCCAAGCTAATAACAAAATGGAAAAGTGTCTCTAGCCCACAGACACATTTTGTTTTGCTTGTACAATGTGTCTCAGTTTTCCTTTTAATTGAACCCGATTGTACAGCTATTATCCTTTACCAGGCTCTGGTCTCCCAGCCATCCTCCACAGACCTCAAAGCTGAGATATAAAGACTGCCTCCATAAGCATTTGAGTTCATGGTTGTCATCAAGTGGGTTATCTTTCCAGATTGACTGATGTGTGTGTGTCATATGCCTGTGTGTGTGTATGTGTGTGTGTGTATGTGTGTGTGTATGTGTGTGTGTATGTGTGTGTGTATGTCTGTACAGATGCCTGTGGAGGCCAGAGATCTATGTCAAGTGTCCTCTTTGATCTTTCTTCATCTTATTTGTGTGTGTGTGTGTGTGTGTGTGTGTGTGTGTGTGTGTGTGTGTGTGTGTCTGTACAGATGCCTGTGGAGGCCAGAGATCTATGTCAAGTGTCCTCTTTGATCTTTCTTCATCTTATTTGTGTGTGTGTGTGTGTGTGTGTGTGTGTGTGTGTGTGTGTGTGTGTCTGTACAGATGCCTGTGGAGGCCAGAGATCTATGTCAAGTGTCCTCTTTGATCTTTCTTCATCTTATTTGTGTGTGTGTGTGTGTGTGTGTGTGTGTGTGTGTGTGTGTGTGTGTCTGTACAGGTATGCATGCCATGTGAATATGGAGAAGTCAGAGGAGGACCTTGGACATCTGGCTTTTTCAGTTTCCTCCTTACTCCTTTGAGACAAGGTCTCTTACAGAGCCTGAAGCTAGGCTAGTGGCCAGAAAGCCCAAGAGATTCTCCTGTCTCCATCCTCAATATTGTGCCAGCATTACAGGTGTGCATGACCAAGCCCTGCTTTCCAGATGGGGACTGAAGAATTGAACTGAGATCTTCATCCAAAATCAACCCTTCCCCCACAACCCCTGACCCCACTCCAACCCCTGCTGCCACCACCGGAGTCGCTCGTTGAACCTGGAGTTCACAGATTCAGCTAGGCTGCCTGACCCATGAGTTCCAAGGATGTTCTCATCTCTGCCCAATCTTCCAGTTCTGGGGTTACAGGTGTATGCCACCGGGCCTAGTTTTTGATTTGTTCCATTTTATTTTATGTCCCAGCAGGTTGCCCCTCTCTCCTCCCCTTCCAGCCCGCCCCCCAGCCTCCCCTCCAATGCACCACGCCCCTCAATCCACCCCTCCTCTGATTCTCTTCAGAAAAGGGCCAGCCTAGATGAGTATCCACCAGCCATGGTGTATACTTACCCACCAAGAGTAAGACTAAGCCTCCTCTTCTATCAAGGCTGGACAAGGTAACCCAGTAGGGGAAAAGTGTCCCAAAGGCAGGCAATGGACTCAGAGGCAGCTCCTGCTCCCACTGTGAGGAGTCCCACAGGAAGATCAAGCTACACAACCGTAACCTACGTGCAGAGGCCCTGGTGCCTATATTTCATGTGAGCTCTAGGTGTCTTAACTCAGGCTCTTAGACTTGTATGGTAGGCACTTTACCAACTGAGCCATCTTGCTAGTCCAATACACACACACACACACACACACACACACACACACACACACACACACATATATATATATATATATATCTTTTTTTTTTAAGTATTAAATACTTGACCCTATGCTAAGTGCAAAACCCAGCAAACGTGGGAAATGCTGGGGAAGAGCAACCGACATTTAGCATCAGCACTTCCGAACCGGGCCATTACAGCAGCCACATATCTTCCGTCGTGTTGAGTAAAGCGGGTGCCAAGCCCTGCACTGCAGAGTGATGGCTCCTCTTGCCGTGACTTCAATATTTACAGGAGGTTCTTGAGAATTCCAAAAAAAACTCAGAACTCTAATTGCTAACTTTCCTTAAGACTTGGACTTGAAGCCAGTAGGAACGCTCTGGTCAAATCTGACTTGGGAAGGAGTGAAGCGAACCAACAAGATGAAGAAGCGGCCAGGTATTAGCTGGTTCACGTGCCTGACGCACTTATTACCTGGTATTGGTTCACACATAGAAGGTGCATATTGCCAGGGACTGAGCCCTAAGGCCCAATGACAGGAGGGGCACTCTGTGGCCTCATAAGCACTAAGTGGCAAAGAGCAGTAAATGCTCTTCCCCTACCCGTTGCATCTGCAGTGTAATTTTACTTCTGAGATTTTAGCCTGGAGCCCAGCTCTCTCCAACATCCTTTGACATGCTCAGGATCACTTTATTCTGCTACAGCAGCCAGGATAAGCTACCATTTCGTAAATCCAAAGACTATGATTAGCAAAGAAGGCAGTGCAGACCTTTTATTGAGGGGAAGACAGTGCAGACCTTTTATTGAGGGGAAGACAGTGCAGACCTTTTATTGGGGGGGGGGCTCCGTAGGTAGGAAGAGGGTCACTCATACCACTTCCCATGAACTCCAATGCCAGTCAAGGAATCTCAGCTGTCCTGAGGCCCACCAAGGACGGCCACAGTGGACATCTTTCACCATTGCTCTGAGAATCGGAATCTTCATGTGTTCTCTAAAGCCACTTCTACACCCATTGTTTAGTGTTGGCAGTTGACTCCACTGTTCCCACCCCAGACATCATGTTCAACACATCTGCTAAGACAACAGTCTTGCTCTGCAGGGACTTGATCTTGGGTTAATGGTTTGATGTTAATAGAAGCGGGAGTTAAGCCATGCACACATCTCCAAACTAACTTGTAAGGAAGACAGCATTCCCATTGGAACAAAACAAGGGCAGCTGGAGGTTTGGGCTACCACAGGGAACTCAGTCAGAATTAAGAACTCCGAGCATTAAGGGAGGCTATGGAGCATTCTTCTCTTTGCCAGCTCTTAGGCAGTACCACAATTGCCGCTAATGGCACAGCGAGTCTCATTTCTATTCCTGATGGCAGCCCTTTCAAGGGACATTACTGAACAACCCTCATTTTGCAGAAGAAACTCGGAGAAGTGAAGAGGCCTGCTTCAAATAACAGGGAGCCAAACCGGGCTCTTCTGATAGAAGCTAATTGCCTTTCTCTCTTGCCCTGGTGGCTCTCAAGAGCACCTTGCAGGTCTTTGGGAATCCCAGGGACACTTTCAGGAAGTCTAGAGGGGTCAGTGATATTTTCAAGATGGCATTTGCCTTCTTCCCTCTTATCCTCTTATGAGGACAGGGTGAAGTTTCCAGATACAAGGATTAGTGATAACAAAAAGACTGAAGCCGATGGAGCCATGCCAATCCACTGTGTCCTATTAAACCAGACAGTGAAGAGATCCCACTTACAAAACAGTGCCACTTCCCATTTGTTTGGGGGAAGTGCAAGGGCTTTTTTGGTTTAAAATATGCCACTCATGTTAATATTTAATATTTCGATATTTAATATTTAAAATGTTTTTTTAATTTCTGAAACAATAGATACTTAAAAATCCCCAAAACAAAAGCTTTCTGAACCCTTTAGTGATTTTTAAATGTGTTAACAAGTCTTAAAATGGAATATTCCAGAACTACTGTTACTGTACATTATAGTACCCTTCAATAACAACAGAGTTCAACTTAAGTGCAGATTCCCCTGAATGTGTCGAGATTTTTTTTCAGCAGCAGTGTGACACTGGTGGTAACCCTGGCACTGCCTACTTTGCCCTCTCCCTGCCACAGCATTCTTTGGGACTGATGACAGGGAAAGGTCCTGGATTATAAAGCAACTGATTATAGTAAAGACCTTTCTTCCTCCTGAATTCCTAAGTAACCTCGTTCGGTGGGGATTTAAGTAAATATTTGATTGATGGATAAATGACCAGAACTGACTGCTGACCCAGATGGCAGACCTACTCAGTGTCTATAATAAAAACATGACGTGAGTGTGGAACTATGTTTGTAGCTGGGAGGCAGGGGGAGGGGAACATTCTTGAGTTTGGTTCCAGCACAAAAAAAAGAAAGAAAACAGAAACAAAATAAGGGAAATGTACGTGTTTGCGTCTGAGCCTACAGCTGCACAGTAAACTGGAGATTACCTCAGCCCACAGTGAGGCTAGGTACACCTATTCCAAGATACACACAGTCAGGTGCTTGCCTCCTGGGATGCACAGGGCCAGGTGTTCCTCAGCACACAGACGCCCCCCCTCCTGGATCCTCCTGCCTTGGTGCAGAATCCCATCCAGATGTTAGACAGCCACAGGGCCAGCTCAGCAGCTGTTTCCCACCTAACTCTCTCTCTCCCTGAGCATCTCACTCCCCCATCACTCAGCCTTGCTCATCCCCCGCCCTTCTGCTTTGCCTCTGGATCTCATCTCCTCCTTTGCCGCCTCCTTAATAAATCATGTATGCACATTGAATTTTCCCAGTGAGATCTCGGGCTTCCTGAAGCTTCGCGTCTGCCCTTTGTGTTACCTACAGAATCCCACCCAGCACGAAGCAAATTGTAATTGCTTTCATTTAAATAAATCTTAGAAGTTTACAAAATAATTCTAAGCCAGCGTATCACTATTTCCTCCTCAAAGTCCTGCATGAAAATTAGGGCGGATCTCTCTCCATTATACCCCTTACCTTGCAGGTTGAGTCATTAAAATTCTGCAGCCTAAGGTCACCCAGCTAGTGATGAGCAGTCAGGAGACTAACTTGTTCATTTTTCTTTTTTATTTTAACTTATTATAATTTATTCAGATTATATCCTGAATGTTATCCCTCTCACTTGTCTCTTCCCGTTCCCATCCTCCCTCCCTCTTCTGGCCCTATTCCCCTCCCCTAGACCTCGGAAGGTGCCCTCCTCCCCCACCATAGAACCACAGCTATCAGGACTCACCTGGATAGCTTGCTTCCCCTTCCTCTGAGCACCGCTGGGCCTCCCCACCAAGGGGAAGCAATCAAATCAGGGGCACCAGAGTTCATGTCGGAGGCAGTCTCTGCCTCCGTGTGAGATAAACTGTCCATTGGCTACACATGGTAAATACTCACTTATAAGTGGATATTAGCTCAACATAGACATCTTCTGATAGACTCCACCCAGCAGGGAATCAGGACAGATGTTAGGACTCTCTGCTGGGTCTCCAGGTGGAGTGCGGAGAGTGGTATGGAAGAATAGGGGGATGGAAGGACCCAGAGGGTTTAGGAGCCCCACAAGGAGCTCCTAACTCATCTCCCACCATGACCCCTTCCTGCACTTGCTCCCCAGGCCCATAGACATTTATCTGAAATCTGAAGTTATAATAAAATTTTAAGAAAACCCAATGAGATTACCATCCCGTGAGTGAAATTTCTAGAGAAAAAAATATGCTAAGGTGTTGGAAACACCATGTAAATGATTAAAGAGTCAACGTCGAGTGCAGAGTTAGGAAAGGAGTTCTTACTGGAGAGAGAATGATTTAAAAATTTTCACAAAGGATATGCCTTGAGAAATGCCTGGAAAGAAATGGAGGAGGCAGTTTGGGATACGGTCTCCCTCTGCAGCCCAATAGCATATCTGCTAACCATATAGAGTAAAAGATGTGCTTTCTATGCAAATGCAGCCATGAGATTGGTTACCCACCCACAGATGCCCAACACACTGCCTTCGCCGAGTCGCTGCTCAGCAGAAACCCTGGACCCACAAAGGGCCATTTGTGAAGCATTTGGGGAAGTAGGCAGCATCCGAATTGGATCAGAGAGGAAATGGGATGAGTCTCTGTATCCTCTGTTACTATTTACAGTGCCCCCTTGATGCTCTAGACTTTTAATAACATACCAGGATATATTTATCATCTTACTCTCAGACTGGCACCCCCAGCGCTATTCCCTGTGGCTTCTCTTTCATGTCAGCCGAGGTCCACATGGACCTACCTCTAGCCACTGCCACTTGAATTTGGGTGAAAGCCAACCCTCCAATGGATTCCAGATACAATAAAAGGGACATCTCATACTAACAGCAGAGCACTGCAGTGTATCAACCAAATGATTGGGAGAAGACGCTTGTGGGTGGAGGAGTCTCAGAAACATCTCAGATCGCTATACTGCTAACTGAACAGGCAAAGAGTGCACAACGCCGTTCCGAGTTCCAAGACATGATGAAGAAGAGACAGGGAGAGACGGCTACGTGATTATGTGAAAATTTTAAGAATGGTGAATAACAACACGGAGGCCAAATTGCAAAGGCCTTCTAGGCTGAGTTGAATGATTGATTGGTAGTTGCTTGAGCACTAAGAACATTGTAGATTCTCTCTAGTGTAACATAGGTAATCCAGTGTATTAACCCACAGGCTGATTTGACTTCCCATAGACCCGGGTGGTGTGAACACATGGCTGCCACTCCCTAGCTTTCCAGACACCAGGACTGTTTCTACCCATAGCTTGTAGACTGGAGTTGCCAAAAACTAGATGTATCACATGCAAAACGTATTCCAGAAACCTGCCCCCAATAGGAATTTAGGAAGCTATAATAAAAGATGGGGTCCAATAATGTGAACCAGGCATGACCTTTGCCTAAACAATATTAATACTGAACTGAGAAAAAGAACAATTGGCAGCACTGGATAACATACATAAAACCCAAAGGCCCTTTATTATTTGTGGCTCCAACAGCAAAACAAGGTTAAAATACTTTGTTTTGGGGACACTGGAATGGTTCAGCAGGTGAAAGTGCTTGCTGCCTAAGCCTGAGACCTAAATTTGGTCCCCAGAATGAACAGTGTGAGGAGAGAACCAACTCCACAAAATTGTTCCCTGATTGCCACACACACACACACACACACACACACACACACACACACACACACACACGATGTGACATATGTGCCCTCCCCATAAAAATAATGAATGAACTTTTTAATAATAATTGTCAATGTTTTCAACGCTCTGCTGTGATTCAGACACTTACATTGTCGAGGGGCAGAAATGGCGACTGTAAACAAAGCTTTCCTGGAACAAGAAACACGCGGATGGGCTTCTGGGTGCTGAAGCGGCAGCCAACTAACTGCATTTCCAAGTCAGAATCCACGTTCGCTCTCAGTGGGAGATTGTGACGGAGTTTGCCAGCACAGACTCTTCACTACAGAGAGGCCAGCAGCTCCAGGAGCCCCTGAGCCAAGAATCTGTGATGCTATAGCAGTAGGTGCTAACCTCTGCACTGCACCCCACTTCTCTCAGAGGTCACTAATACGGTTTTTGTTCCACCGTCAAGACAGGGCCTGGTCATTCATATTTCTTAAAGTCTGGGAATGAGGCCCAGGCGCCATAATTTTTAAAAGCTTCCTGGGTGATTCTAATGTGCAATCAAAACTGAGAGCAATTGTTACATGTGTGACAGAAGAGACATTTTAGACTGAGACACGTGACAGAGGGCTTTAAATTATCTTTCTAATTTCTAGCCCCTGAAATGCAATGTCTCACTGGAGGAAATTTATTTTGAGATTAAGAATGAAGAAAGATTCAAAGTTCAGGTAACCATTGAAGAGGGGTGTGTGTGTGTGTGTGTGTGTGTGTGTGTGTGTGTGTGTGTGTGTATATATGTATAATATGTATGTATGCATATAGGTGTGTGATATATGTGCATGCATATGTGTGTACAACATCAGTGAAATTCAGTGGTAATTAGCAATGTTGCTTGCTAATAGTTTTCAGATAATCTAAGGAAAGTTTTCTCTTTCTCATAAACTGTATACAAATATGTATTTATTTGTTTAGGGGTTTGGGGACTTTCTGAAACCAACATTAATGAGCTCAGATATAGTCATAGATTTTTACAGCTACTACAAAAGGAATATACAATCATTTTCTTAACTATCAGCTATAAAAATTAAGAGTAGTATACTCCTTAATTCTGTCCCTAAATGTCGGTGCAATTCTAAACAAGTTGCATACGCTTGCTAGGACCAAGTTTCCCTTATCATCCCTTAGGGTAATCTGAGTAATATTTATCCAATGTGTGAAAAAATCAATGTAGAGTGAATGCCTGTGTGTAAAATAACCTGAAAGGTTGCCATGTGCTGGCTTTGGCAGGTTGGTGAGTGCTATTTCCTGTTTTCTATCTATCTTCAATTCCCCTTTGCCTGCAGCATGAAGATTATTGGCTTATCTGGTGCTTTCTGTCAAACCACTAGTAAATCCCCTTATAATTTTTTTTTTAAGGCAAGTGTTTAAATGCAAAGAAAAGGTTAACAATCTGAGGGAAACTGAAGCCCATGACTCAAAACTTTCCTCAGGGTCCTACAATCATCTGTTTCCATCTTCTCTGCTCTCTATCCACTGAAAGCCCCCCACACCGCGACTCTCAGTGTTTCACCTCCCATGAGACCCTTGCTCCCCAGTATTTCAAACTTCTTCATTAGAAAAGAAAGTCCTTGCCACAAAAGAATCATTAGTTCCAAGATCCTAAATCATGAGAGTGTAGGACTAAAACGGAAGGCTGCCTGTCACAGCTGGTAGTTCACAAAGCCCTTTAGCCCACGGTACAGTGCTAACTAGAGGTGAGAACTTTGTGTGCAAGGCAGAGAGCAGAGTCGAGGAGAGCACCCACAGAACCCTTTGTGTTCTTAGTGTTCACGGTTCCCCGTTCACTTCACTGTCTGAATTTTAATGCAAAGAAATAAGAAATATGCACAGGAGATCCAGTGAATTTTGATTTGTTGTCTTCTATTCCTCAGGAAAAAAAAATTTATTAAACAAAATGCAGAGTCATGTAGTTCAAGCTACTGTCTGTGTGTTCATAAAGCAAAATGCTTAATGTGCAGAAATTAAAGCGAGAGAAGATGTCAGGTCTCCAAAAGCCACTATTACCAAACAGAGGTGCCAGAAAAGTAATGCACTTGAGATGACTGTGGCCATACTCTTGGCTATCAGCCAGCGTTCTTCGTTTCTCTTGGCAGGACTGTGCTTCTGAACTCCTTATTGGACACACAAAGCCCTGTCTCCATACCTTTCTTTCCCTCTCTCTAGAGCGTTGTTTTGGCTTCCCTACACCCGTCTTTTTACAAGCATTTGCTGACCACTTACTCAGGAAGAAAGACTGAAAGCAGACGGTATACAGAGGTAGTCAGATAGCTTGGCTACTCGGGGAGATCGGTGCCATTTAAGGACCCATGCGTGAGCTTGATGCTCCTCCCACTCAAATCAAGGCGTCCTCTTTGAGCACAAACCGATCCTGCCTATGACCTCCTGCCATGTCCTCCTGTCAGGCAGTTCTTTATCTCAGGCCTTTTAGAGGGAGAATCTCAGTGCCTTTTCCTTCCATGGCTGCAGAAATCAAAGCATCTCACAGCAGTTGTATAGTGTGTGCATTTCCCCAACCCAAGACATAATTACAAATTCCAAATGATTGAAGAATTCGGTGTTTTAGGCTGTCCTACATTCTGGCTAAGTAAAAATGACCAGCCTTTATAAATTACCAGGTAATTAAATAATAGGGGGGGAAAAAAGCTTTCAAGGTAGGAACTTCCTTTGTATTAATCAAGAAAACGAACATCCAAGACTTTAATAACAAAATCACACACCTTTTTGGGCAGTTCATATTTTGTTTATGTGCATCATGACTAATAGTAATGGTCATAATCCATCACATTAGAGGAGTAATCAACAGTGCTAGCTGTACCAAATTAAAATTGATTGAGGCCTCCCATGACCCTGGCGGAAGCTGATAATTACATCATCGTTATGTAGCCAATAGTGAACAGCCAAAATACTATTTTGTTCCTTTGGGTTTATGAGCTCTATTATATAAAGGCTAGCATAGAGAAACTGAGCAAAATAGATTAGGATAAAATCATGTTGGTATTCTTTTTTTTTTTAATAATTCCACAAAGAAAATTATTCCCACCTGCCTTGCCATTTGTTACGCCAGGCACCATGCTGGTGGTCTGCACAGTTGATCCATTTTATCCTTGCTCCATCCATGGGGGCATGTTGGCACCAGCCTCATAGCATGGAAGTACTGGACATCACCCCAGGAGCCCAGAACCATAGGCAAGACGCACATCTAAGTTCATCTGAAATGGATGTCCAGTGTATTCACTCTGATCAAGTACGCAAGAAACCTGCAGAGTAAGGCTGGATGAGGTTCAAGAAACATCTCTCACCAATATGAGTTCAAATACTGGCAGAAAAAGAACGTACTCTTCTTAGAAACCATGGGCTACTGTTTATGGTTAGCTTTCTGAAGTTACTGAAACTTGGTGAGGCATCAGAGAGTCTCAAAGGATGGCTCCCTTACAGCCACGACTCTTAGCCCAGAGGATGTTCTCAACAGTGTGGCAGGTCCACACAGGAATGAAAGGTCATTTACCTCAGTAAAGGATCCCTGATGCCATCTATGTTCACCTTTCAAAACACAAGACAAAAACAAAACCAAGAGCTGGGATGACCTTGCATAGACAAGCTACAAATGCCATCACTGAAGCCTGTGGAGTTATCAGCAAGGGGGCACTCAGAAAGAGTCTTGTCCGACTAGGAAAACAGCTCCGGGGCAAAGGTCACGCCAAGCAAGCATGAGGGCCCAACCTTGAATCTTAAGCACTCATGGAAAATCTTGGGCATGGCATGGCAGCAAGAAAGAAGGGCAAGATGGAGACAGGACAGATCCTGGGGGCTCACTGGATAGCCAGCCTAGCTGAAATAGCAAGATCTTGGTTTAGTGAGAGACCCTGTCACAAAACATAAGATAGAGAAGAGGTGGAAGATGTCAGCCTCTGGCTCCCATATGGGCCCAGATGGTGGGCAAGCTCACTCTCTCTCTCTCTTTCACACACACACACACACACATACACACACACACACACACACACACACACACACGCATGCACACACATATGCATGCACGGTGTACATGCACATACACACATGCATGCACACACATGCACACACACACACACACACACACACACGCAGATGCGCGTGCGGTATGTAGCAGAGACAGATTCTTGTCCAATGTTACTTTAAGCTCCAGCTACCTTCGCCCACACCAGTGGAATGGCAGGGCAGTCACACCTGTGTTTTGATGAGCACCAACCTGCTCTGACCAGCAGAGTTTGGCTATTTTTCTCTCGTTTTTGTTGTCGTTGCTGCTGCAGCAGCAACAGCATTTGTATTACACATCCTCAGAGGAAACTATTTTCCTGTTGGGTGGCAAGGGAAGAGTTAAAGAGTGAGTAGCCGGAAGCTCTGCCAGGGTTCCTCTGTCATGCCACTCAGGAAACTGAAAATATAGGCAAGTGTAGGAAGGACGCAGGCCTTCTGTTTACCCTTCGGTGGAAGACTCGAACTTGAACTACATTGTACAGTTAGTTGCTCCTTCTCCTTTCCCACCCTTCTGATTCTGCCTTTGTGGCAGAGAAAACAACGAGAATAAGAAGGATACACCGATTGCTTTGACCTAGCCGGCCTCCCTCAAGTCTCTCCTGAGCTCCAAAAAGGGAACAAAAGCCTTACATCATGGTCAAGCTAAACTTCACTAAGGAGAGTAAAATCTCCGTTGGGAGAACTTAGCACGATCCAAGCCAACCGTGACACTTTGTCACCGCTGCACTCCTCTGCCGGAGGCGAGTGCCTGGAGGGTCATTCTAGCTGCCCCAAATCTGAGTATTCAGCAGCTGACTGCCTGTGAGCTCAGAGTCCCACGCCCTACAGCACTCTGTATCTAGCTCACACACTTAACAATAGAAGCCTGTAGAGCCGCCTTGTTTTGGGTAATTCATCCTAGCGGGAGTTCTGCTATGAAAATATATGACTTTTACGGAACAATGGAAATCTGAACACGAATTCTATATTTCAGATATAAAGGAAGATACACTCTAAATCCCTCTTAGGGAGTAAGGCAGTGCGTGATCACAGGTCTCTGGGAAGTGTGTCACGTTGAGATGTGCATAATAAGACGGGTACATGTTTAATCGTGTGATGTCTGAGGTTTGCTTTGAAAGAAAGAGGGGAGCCCCAGTTGAGGACCTGAAAGACACAATATTTGTCTTGAATTTACAATTGTAAAAAGCTTCCTTGGGATGGAATTTGCTTTTGTTCTTTTGGGGGTTTGCAGAGGTTAAAATTTCTCCAAAAAAAAAAAAAAAAAAAAAACCTTTTTCAAACAAACCCAAGTTTGTTTTGGATTACTTGAAATTAGTATTAGAAAATATTTTTCAAAAATAGATTAAAATACGTTCAACGTTAAAACTCGCCATGGTGGCTCACACACTCATGAAGCTGAAGGAGGGGGAACGATGTGGGCTCTGAGGCTAGTAAGACCCTGTCTCAATTGCCTTAGGTCTTTTCCTCTATAATCTTGCAAGTCTGGGTTCTAGAATAATGAGGAACCCGCGGGTGAAATTTAAGTGAAGCTGCATTCAGTGGCACGCTGTAGATACTTTGCCAGTTGCATAGACTAAAGACAGTTTGCTAAATGGCACTGAAGAAAATCCTGACCCAGGTGATCTGACTTAGTCCAAAATGTTTCTGACCAAGGAAATTATACAACAATATTTATAGGCTGACTTTTAAAGAGATGGTTGACATTAATACTGTACATATTTTACATGGCAATACACAGTCCAGAGTTTATCAAATAAGCTCATGCATCATTACCTCTGAGAATATCTTGTACATATAAACTCCACACACTTGTGATGGCTTATTAGCTGGAAGCAGTATTCTATACAAAACAGTCCAGTTTGTCCGTTGTGTTTAGTAGTAAAGAAATTGCAGGGCTTTGTGAGGAAAAAAAAAGTATTGGCAACTGATAGAAAATGTCAATCTGTGGGTTTAAAAATGTTTCTTTTATAAAGAAAAAGCCCTGTGTGTTTTTGTAAAGAAATGGCATTTTCTACCAAGTACATGCCATCCAGGTTTTTTGTCAATCACATTGTATGCAGCAGAAAAGGTGAAAGAAAGAAGCAGTTACTGTGTACAAGAATAGCTTTGCGTGGTTCATTGAAACATGAAATAAAAATGGAGACAAAAAAAAAAAGACCCTGTCTCAAGAAGCAAATGATTTCAAATGAATATTAAACAAGGTAGGAAAATCCAAAACTGCACGTGAAGTATGTATAAACAAAAGCAGCCTATGCGGGTGAAATGGGGAGGGAGGGAGGAACGGGAGGATACAAGGGATGGGATAACAATTGAGTTGTAATCTGAATAAATTAATTAAATAAAAAAAAAGTAGCCTATGCACCTTGACAATGAGAGTAAATCCGATTTTTATTCATTGTTACTCTTTCACATTTTTTTAAATTTGCTACAAAGACAATATGTCAGTCTTATAACTTTACAAAATAAGTAAGGAATGCTGATAGTATAATGGAACTTGGAAAGTTTAAAAAAAACTGAAGATAAAGTAGAACGTGGTTCTGTTTCCCAGTGTGTCACTGTAAAGTGAGGACACTGACCACCTGTTGCCTCTCAAACAAGTGGCCTCAGATAGCTCGAGCCGTCTTTATTTATACAGTCACAATCCTGCTCACCTGAGCGATGACATCATTGGTTACTTTACTTAAAGAAATCATAACATCACCACTACATGAGCCCCTCATTATGAAAAGCCCCCAATAGTTTCCCTTGCTCCTTTCCCCCTCCCACTGGGTTACTCCCCCAACCATACTTTGCCCTACAGAGCACAATTTCAGCAAGCCAAAAAAATAAGTGTCTAGCCAGGCACGTCTGTGGACATGAGCACGTACCCAGCTGGCAACAAATGCAGTCACATGGTGGTGCAAGGTGAGAGACAGGTTAGCCATTTGTGGCTGTGAGTCCCCTCATCAAATAGCATCCCTCCGCCTCAGGACTTGTTAAACTATAGACAGAGACGTGCGCATTGCACCGAGCACACTTTCCTGACATGCACCCGTCAATTTCTCATACCACCTTCCTAAGAGCCATGTTCTAAGCCTCCATCGATCAGGCCCAGCCTCCCCGCTGTTTAAGTCTCTGCCGATCAGACAGAACGGTCATGAAGCAGGACCCCTCGCCCTCCACAACTGCCACAAGCTTACTCAGGGTGACTGCACCTGTTTCTCTAAGGATGTGATTTCGTGTCCCAGGATTCCCAGGACTAATGGTCACAGCTGGAGGATCCATAGAGAGAGAGAGAGAGAAGAGGGTTTTTCCCTTCAAAAAGGTATCAAGAAAACATAGAATCATCCCCAGGGCTTTCAGCCTGTGTCATCCCGACCTTGACCATGACCCACAAAGTGACACTGTATCACTATGAGTATAAACAGCACAGCAAAAGCAAGGGGAGCTTGCAGCACACGCGATCTAGGTCACAAGCACAGAAGCCACTAAATTCACCACGGGTCCTTGCCAAGGGCCTTGTCACAGTACAGTCCCATCTGCGAAGCACTCGTATGCCGTTCCCCGCAGATGCGCCATGGCCACCGCCAACTGTCCACGGGGCTAGTCTGCTGATCTCTGGATGACAGTGGCTAGTGATCATTTTCATTGGCTTCATTTTGCCTCTGTGCGTGCTTTCTGCAGTTACTAAGTAAAATATAATCAGGAAAAATAAATAAATAAAACCGCATAGAATAAGAATTAGCCCAACCTTTCATTGCAGCAATATATTTAAACTCTTAAAGCAAGCTGGTGTCAAGTCTTTGCCCAGCCAGCATTAAGTGGTGACTCTCCCTCCTTTGTATACTCAACTCCTGTTTCGCTTTCCATCCTTTCCCAGGGATATCCATGCCGATCCCGGTCTTTGGACTACAGGATGATTCGAAGGTCTTTAAGGAGGGGAGCTGCCTGCTCGCCGATGACAACTTTGTCCTCATAGGCTCTTTTGTGTCGTTTTTCATCCCCCTCACCATCATGGTCATCACCTACTTCCTCACTATCAAGTCACTTCAGAAAGAAGCCACCTTGTGTGTGAGTGACCTGAGCACTCGTGCCAAACTGACCTCCTTCAGCTTCCTCCCTCAGAGTTCTCTGTCATCGGAAAAGCTCTTCCAACGGTCCATCCACAGGGAGACAGGCTCCTCCTACACAGGCAGGAGGACGATGCAGTCCATCAGCAATGAGCAAAAAGCGTGCAAGGTGCTGGGCATCGTGTTCTTCCTGTTTGTGGTCATGTGGTGCCCATTTTTCATCACCAATATCATGGCGGTCATGTGCAAAGAGTCCTGCAATGAAGACGTCATCGGAGCCCTGCTCAATGTGTTCGTGTGGATCGGTTACCTCTCCTCAGCTGTCAATCCACTGGTCTACACACTGTTCAATAAGACTTATAGGTCGGCCTTCTCACGGTACATCCAGTGTCAGTACAAGGAAAACAGAAAGCCACTGCAGTTGATTTTAGTGAACACTATACCAGCATTGGCCTACAAGTCCGGTCAACTCCAGGCGGGACAAAAAAAGGATTCCCAGGAAAGCGCTGAGCCGACGGGTAACGACTGCTCTATGGTTACACTAGGAAAACAACACTCAGAAGAGACTTGTACAGACAATATTGAAACCGTGAATGAAAAGGTTAGCTGTGTGTGAGGAGCTGAATGCTCTGACAACTGCCCAGGTCGCTCGACCAAGTTTATACCCGCGTGTGTACGGGCACGGTTAAGGAGGCTGGAACAAATTAGACTACTGCAGTGAGCCAACAAGCTCTATAGGCCTCGTTGTGTTCTGTGCGCGCAAAACAGTGTTTCCCAAAGTGTGAGCTTGGACAATGTCCTGACAGCATTTGAGACAGGGGCGTTCTGACATTTTTAACATTGTCACTGAGAGCTTTAAAATCGTGCGCCTTTATTGTACAATTGTAATGAGGCATAAAAATCAGTGTAATTAGCTTCTATTATGAAATAGAAACCTTGCTGCCATGTTGTTGATGGGTAGCACGGAGTGAGTTCGTAACCCACTGTTGTATATAAAAATAGCTAGAAATAATGAGTAGCCTCTTTTAAAAAAAAAAAAGTGTTTCAAATTTACCATGACATATATTTTGAAAAGAAAAAAAAATAGACATTATTATGAAATTTGTATTGCTAATATAACTCATTGGAATACTTGACAATATTTTTCATTCTTGCTTTTTCATAGATGCCATTTCGAAATGTTCACAAGATCGCTGGCATTTGCTGCATTTGTTGTTAATTCTCAGATGTGGAGGGTTTTAAATGTTATTCAATAACATGCTGCTTTCTCTTCTACTTCTTGGGCTTTACCTGAATTTGCAATGTGGTCTTGTTTCATATATTTTCTTCTCTGTAAACTATCAAAGCATAATTTCACTTTTTTCAAGTACGGTTCTAGAACTCGCTTCAAAGAAACAGCATCCTGGAGGGATTTGGTAGCACACTACGGAACGACTGCTTTGCGCATGCGCTCTCTGAGCAGTGACCAGTACAATGAGTTAGTCGACTGTCACCGCTGAACAATAAACTCAGGTTTCTCGCTGCTCGCAGTAGCTTCTTAGGCTATCTCTGTTAAAAAAAAAAAAAAAATCAAGTGACTTTCCTATTGACATTTATCAGGAAAGAGTGATATTGTTCCAGGCCTGGGGATGTAGCTCCATTGATAGGAGCACTTGCCTAGCACACAGGAAGTCCTGGCTTGGATCTCCAGCACTGTATAAACAGGGCACCGTGGGTGGTGCATGCTTGTAATCCTAGCATTTGGGAGATGCAGGTGGGAGGATCAGAAATTCCAAGTCATTCTCAGCCATCCATCATGTATGAGGACAATGTGGGCTACATGAAGCCCTGTCTCCAAAACTGAATAAATAAATGTAGGCTTTTAAAAATGATACTTTCAGATTAAGGAGCTTATATTATTTATTAAAAATGGGTTAGCTAGGTTCCACAGTAATCTGTTAACTGTATCTTATGAGTGGAGCAGTTTCTTAATTATTAGGGATATAAAAATAAATGTATAAGATCTCTGCATTAAAAATGACAACTTAATTGGTTGTTGTTAAAAAGTATGAACAGATTTATTTTGAGAATCAATTTGTTCAATTTCTTTCTTACCTGAATCAGAAAAGGGTTTGTATCAACTCTTGAGAATTTTTTTCCAGTTTTTCTCATTGGAGATATATATATATGCGAAGCAAGCAAGAAAATGGGGAAAAAGAGCAATTGGATCAAGGACCACGCCTAATGCATAGAAACAAGCTCCTCAAACTGAATCCAATTCATGACTACCAAGGTTTAAAGCGATATTTTTGTCTCCTCCCTCTGAAACCACATTCATTTTACTCTGGCAGACAGAGTACCAGCCCCCAATTGAATAGCGAATATCAGTTCCCGTAACGTTTTCTAGAAATGACTTTCACAGACTAACAAAGGTCGGCTCTAGTCCGTCCTCCTTGACACTGTGATACACAGGGTGAGTTGCACATTGCAGCCAGAACAGGCAATAGGTACAGGGTAAATGCTGCGTTTTTACATAATACAACGGGGTTTGGCTGTGAGCCTTTGGGAAATGTTACAGGTTCGGGAACTGAAGCAGGTGGAAAGCTTCTCTGTGTAAGCTGGAAGTTAAGGTCTTCCTAAGTGCATCCTTACAGACACATTGAGTGATGGTCATTGTTTCAGACCTAAAGTTTATAACATGTCACTAATACTGAGGTCATGTTTGGAAGAAGTTGGTCCTTGCTGTTTAGACCATATTGACTGATAAAAAAAAATGGAGGTGTTATGAAGTCTGCTCTCATGTGTTTTGCCTTAGTTTAAAACTCTGCACATGCCAATATGTACTGATGAAAAGATTACAGTTTCTATCCCATGGACTCCATTCATCGAAATGGACGTGAGTGCTGCCTGAAAGGGGTCTTCTGACTACACATATATTACCAGTGTGTATGTGGTTTTTCTCTCTGTAAGTAGCTATTACAGTGTATATAAGGAAAAGCGTCCCTGTATATATGTACAGACATGTTCCCATGCACTTTATTCAATATTTATATATTTATATGAAGAAGAGCAAGTCGATGACGTGTGCATGTTTGAATCATGTTGATCTAAATGTGAATCACGCTCTAATATTCCCATGACCTTCCATGACTGCCAAAGGAGGTTTCTGTGTAGCAGAGATACACTTTAAATAAACTGGAAGTTGTTTTAATTATACGGAAAGAATTTTAACACAATTCTATCAGGGCGTTGACAACAATAGTCTGTATTCAGTTTATTTAGTCTTCAATTGAGTGGTAACTTTAGGCCTTTCTTTAGTCTGGGTACTCCTGACCTCTATGGCTTTTTAGATACAGTCCTCTCCCCACTAGGGGGAAGAAAACCATCGAATGATTTATGGATCCACGATGTAAGAGTCCATTTCTAGAGTAACAAACTTCACTCTTCTGTGAGTTCAAAGAGTCTTCTAGACTTAAGGGGTCCCATTGGATATAATGGATATGGAAATAATAATTTCCATAATTAAGGAAAACTCAGTTAAAGCTTACATAATCTATTTGGCCAGAGCGCCACCTCATGGTCAGTTTTGAGAAATGCTATACCGTAGTCCAATCCAATCGCTACCGGGCTGCTTTTAGCAAAGGGGTTCTTGTCCCGTTTTGTGCACTGATGAAACATATTTATAAAGTGTTAAGTTATTCTGTGCCATATGTAACAAATACAGTGAAGATTTATTTTATGTACTGATTTTAATCTATTCTGAAATATTTCATGAATGAATGATTAATTGCAAATAAAGTATACTAAAAAAAAAAAAACAGTGAGTCGATAGCTGTCTTTACTAAAAGGAATTGCCTCAAACCTTCTAGGTCTTCAAGTTGTTGAGGGTAGTAAAAGCCTGTGCTTCTGGTTTCAGCCATCTCACAAAGCTAGAACTCATTTTATTGGCTTAATGGTCATGAGTCAGCTTCCAGTCATGTACAGAAGACAGGTATTGTCTTCCGCGTCCTATTGATATGGGCAAGAAATACAGGGGCATGCACACAGGTGTGCATATACAAGGTGCATTGCCACATATGCACGAACACACACACACACTCCCTCACAGGAGCCACAGGTAACCAAGGACATAGCATCATTAAATATACCAGAAAGTCACCTGATTCACTTCTTCACCTTTAAATGTAGGAGCAAAGCAGGGCTTTATGGTACAGGCAGTAACCCCAGCACTCAGGAGTGGAGGGTGAGTGACGCCTACAGACTGCAAGGTCAGCCTGAGTTACGTGACACCCCATGTCCAAAAACTTTGAAATGAAGAAAGCATAGAAGTAATTATAAACAGGGAGAGTAGGTGGCTCCCCCCCCCCATGCTGTTAGACCTCGTGTTGAGCACCTACCTACTGTATTCCAGGTGTTACCCTGTCTGTTTTGCCCAGTTTACATAAAAGAACTCCTTCACAACAGTCCTAAAAGGTAGGAATAGCCTCTGTTGAAGATGGGAAGACTGAGGTCCAGTTGGTGACATGTCAAAAGCCACACAGCTAGCAAGATATGTAACAGTTCAAGCCAGGGGCACCTGGTTCCAACCCGGAAACATTTCTCCCAGCTCCATCCAAGCGGAGGAAGGAATACGTTTCAGAACCCACACACTCCAGGTTCCATTTTTGTTTCTCCTACACACTGGTTAGAAGCTTGGGTCATCCTTAACAGCGTGCACCACACTGTGGTGTCTCTAGGGTGGACCTACCAGGCCCTGCCCTGGCTAACTGACAGAGATGGCTACATCAGATGGCAGCTGTAGCTGATAACCTGCAACACACTGGAAATGTTAGAACTGGGTGTGTTTGTTTTAGTTTTGTTTTCTTTTTATCATTATTATGATAGTAAAGGTTCGAACTAGGGTCTTCCACTGTTAGGCAAGCACATATTTTACTTTTGTCTACCAGGATGTGGCTGTCCCTTCATCCAGCTCCCCCTTATTGCTTCCATCAAAAGTTACCCATTTTGCAACCCATTTATCAGATTGTCACCAGACTTTACGGTCACACACAATCTGTGCCCGGCAAACCAGATTCAGCCAGTCATCCTCAGCAAGTCAATTGGAAATTAACAGTGATAAACAACGAAAGGGGACTTATCAATGCGGCCACATTGGGAAGAGGGATGAACTAGCTAAGCAGTGCTGGAGAGCTGTGGCCCTGCCCATCACTGCCTCAGCCCCAGTCTCCCCAGCATCATCCTCTAACAAGTCTTTCTCCAGGAGACAAGTTTATCTTCTGGCTGACAAAAACTCCTTCTCAAATATAATCAGAGATTGGTTGGTTACCTTTGTTAACACAAAGCACGTAACTCTTATATCTAAGGAGATTAAAGATAGTTTATCCTGAAGCTAAACAAATATGAATGACTATGGCCTGGGAACATTGATTTAAATTGCCCAAAATTCTATGTTCCAACATGGTTACTAACATACAGTAAAAAAAAGAAAAGAAAAGAAAAGAAAGAAAGAAAGTAGTAAATAAAGGCATTTTTAAAAAATATGTTGATTACCAGGAAACTGGGACAGAGGGGAGGACATCCTATTGAGACTCTGGATGAGAGAAACATGGGAGAACAGCAAAGTAGAAGGATCCAGAGGGTCCTAGAAACCTACAAGTAGAACATTATGATAGGCAGATTTGGGCCCAGAGGTCCCGCTCAAACTAAGGTACCAGCCAAGGACAATACAGGTGGTAAACTTTAAACCCCTACCCAGATCTAGCCAATGGTCAGAACATTCTCCACAGTTGAGTGGAGAGTGGGATGTGACTTTCTCATGTACTCTTGTGCCTCACATTTGACCATGTCCCCTGGAGGGGGAGACCTGATGGCACTCAGAGGAAGGACAGCAGGTTACCATAAAGAGACTTGATACCCTATGAGCATATACAAGGGGAGGTAATCCCCCTCAGGAACAGTCATAGGGGAGGGGAATAAGAGGAAAATGGGAGGGAGGGAAGAATGGGAGGACACAAGAGATGGGATAACCATTGAGATGTAATGAGAATAAATTAATAATTAAAAAAGAAAAAATAAAATAAAAATAAAAAAATATGTTGATGAAAACAAGTAGGTGGTTACAGCACAGTGGGAGAAATCTCAGCTTATAGACCTCATACGCTCTCTGATGACACTTTTAGTTTTCTTGTTAGTGGAAACTGAGGGTTTGTTAAGTTAACACAGTCCAAAAGGTTTTATATGTTAGTCATAAAATGTTACATCACACACAGAACTAGCTAAGGGGCTAAAAGAAGGCCCAAGCTAAATGTCTGCCCACAGTCACTGAAACTCTAGGTGGCTAATCATCGTTGCAGAAGGTCCAGCTGAAGTCTCACTTTCTTTCTAGGGACTTTCACTCACCCCTCCATAACAACTATACCACTACTGCACTAGTGAGCACATACCTATATATATATATATATATATATCCCATATATAGGATTTATTAGAGTGCTTTAGTCCAAGAAGCCAGTAGTTGCTTGGTTCATGAGGCTGGGCATCTCAGCTGGTCTTTGGTACGTGTTGGATCCCAATCAGCAAGCTTACCCAGAAACAAAGCTGAGGGCGAGCAGGCAAAAAGCAAACGCTTCTTTCATCCTTGTTCTTTGCGTGGGCTGCCACCGGAAGGTGTAGCCTAGAATTAGGGAGGGTCCTCTGACCTCAAGTGATCTGGATGTAAAGTGGGTCTTCCTACCTAAATAATCCAGTTAAATAAAAATCCCTCGCAGGTATACCCAGCCACTGGGTTTTAGTTAATTCTATAAGTAGTCAAGGTGACAAGCAGGAACAAGCATCATACTCTCCCAGAATCCCATGCAGCACCTTCTAGGACTCTGAAAGGTAGCTAGCAGAGTTAAAGCGCCCGGTTCAATTTCAGCTTGAGTTCTGTCTGCATTCCACTTGAAGGTGTGTGGTATCTTCAGCAAGAGGGCTTATCAACCGGTTCCAACCAAGAAGAACTGGAAGAACCTTCTAGCTTAACAGCAGTATGTTCACACGAACCAGCACACCATATGAAGTCTTCCTGCTTTTTAAGAACCTCCTCCGAGTGGCCTGATTGGAGCTGAAAACACAGAAAACTCAGGTCTAGTTTCCTGCTCTTGTCTGACCCTGGGCGAGGTAGAATAAAAGACCTGTTCTAGTTCTGAACTTATCTGAATGTGGGAGTGCCTAGCCCTTTCAGACATCGATGAACCTAGGCAAAGAACTTTTGGAACTCTTAAATTGTACATATGAATTTCCCACAAGTGGTAGCTAACTTTCATGCCAGTGATCCTGGGATAAATCATATATGATCTAAGGAATTTGGAAGCTATGAGGTCAAACGTGAGATATAAACCTAAATGATTCTTGCTGAGGTGGTTTCCTCATAGTCAGACCCCCCTGTGAACAGGTTCATAGCTGCTATAAGATAAACAGATGCTCTATTGAGTGGTTCCTGAAAAGGAATAATTGATGGCATATAAAGTAAATTAATTAAGTAAGTAAGTAAGTACTTTTAAAAAGAGTAATTGAACCTATTATTTTAGGTCAATTTTCTTAAAGGTTAAAATTTGAAATCCCAAATAGATTTAGAACTCATGGTGGCAAACATCCTTTTCTTTATTTATTTTAAGCTTGATTCTTGCTGAAAGAGAGCCAAGGTCATTTAGGTCTTTATTTATAATTAAAATGATGAGATCCTCAAATGGTGTTTATTCTGCCTCCTGGGGAAGAGCACAACATGTACTTCCCGTCCCACATTTCTTTCCGATCTTGAAAAGTAATGTATGCCATTACTCATCATGTCTGGGTTGGGGTGACTCTGAGAACAGAGTCAAGCGTGAGTGAGGTCCAGATTACCACTGTGCATGATGATAAGAGGAAGGAACTAGGGTTGGACAGGGAAGAAGAAAGCGTCCATAAGCATAGGGTATTGTGGGTGCTAGGCACTCATCTGAGCTGTGTTGAATTCCTCGTTCATTCTCCCAGCAGTTTTGTTAATGAAAGCCCCGATGTGTGCGTTGAACACGAGTCTTCCCCATTACACGTGGGGGGCCTGAGGATAGACATTTCCTCTTATAAAATGAACGAGATCTTGGGTGAGAGATTAGTCAACGCACTTTACAAAATACATGTTTATTTTATTCAGCCCTTCCAGCTTGGTCACGAATAAACCTGATTAATATACAGCTAACTTAAAAAGGTCTATCCAATGACACTGCCCGAATGGGGTGCATATGCCAAGATGATGCATGAGGAAACGCCACTGCACTGAGGCTGTTTTAGCCACCCTAGACACCGGTGAAAGGCAGTTATGTGGACCAACGACAAAAGTCTTCAGATTGTTGTAGAATTCATAAGTGTAGTTTAAATTAAAAAAGAAAACTAGGAGATTAGCTGCGACTATTTCCAGACCCCATTGTTAATGTTCTTCATTCTAAAGCGGTTCACATTGGGTGGCACCAAGAATCATGGTAAAAGAGGGAAGGAAATCAACATAAACAAGAATTAACAAAAAAAAATAACAATGAATCCAAAAAGGAAATAAGCAGTCATCAAGTCAAAACTAGTATTTTCAACATATACTCATTTGTCTCTCTGGTGCTCTGAAAAAATGGGACATATCTGTCTTGTATTTGATCTCCAGAAGGAGATTTTCTTATGAATTAGAAGGAAAATACGCAGTTAGTTATTCATGAGTGAGATGAATTTGATAAAATTAAAACAACGAAATGCTTCCAGAAGCAACCAGAATGCCCTGCATGAAATGTCAGGCTTTAGTCAGGCTTCTCAGAGAACCCAGAGAACATGACTGTGGCTAAATCATCTCTCAACTTCTCCCCACGGAGTGAGGACCAGCGGCCCACACTTGGTCTTGTTCCCATATACAGGATAGAAAAAGCAAAGTTCAGGAACTCGTTAGAAGCACTTGAATAAATCTTGAATCTGGGGGGTGTAGCTTAAAAGAAGACCATCTGCCCAACATGCGCAAGGCCCTGGCTTTTATCCTCAGTACTCCCCCCAAAAATTGGTTAAATCTGAAATGAAAATCGTCATGATATAAATACATTATCTTAATAATAGCCAGAAGAGATAAAAATGCTGATGCTGGTGCCTTAGTTTGAGCGGGACCCCTGTGCCCAAATCTGCCTATCATAATGTTCTACTTGTAGGCTTCTAGGATCCTCTGGATCCTTCTACTTTGCCATTCTCCCATGATTCTCTCATCTAGAGTCCCAATAGGATGTCCTCCCCTCTGTCTCAGTAACCCCTATCCAGATCTAGACAATGGACAGAACATTCTCCACAGTAGAGTGGAGAGTGGGATATGACTTTCTCACATACTCTGGTGCCTCACCTTTGACCATGTCCCCTGGAGGGGGAGACCTGGTGGCACTCAGAGGAAGGACAGCAGGTTACCAAGAAGAGACTTGATACCCTATGAGCATATACAGGGGGAGGTAATCCCCCTCAGGAACAGTCATAGGGGAGGGGAATAAGGGGAAAATGGGAGGGAGGGAAGAATGGGAGGATACAAGGGATGGGATAACCATTGAGATGTAACAAGAATAAATTAATAAAGGAGAAAAAAATGCTGATGCTAGAAGAACACTTACATAAATATTCTTTGAAGAAATTTGCTTTTCTGGTGTCAAAAGATAAGTGGACTGTTTCTTCTTTTGGGTGTGAAGAGTTTTTAAATAGAACATCTTTTATTTATTTTTTGAAAGTTTTGTATGTGTAAGCAATGTTTCTTGATCATGGGCACTTCCAACATTGCCCCTTGCCATTCATGCCATCTCTTTACAAAATAATTAACAACAACAACAACAACAGCCACTGAGACTTAGTGCTGCCTGCTCGAAGGTTGCCTGCTCTTGTTGGCAAGGTCTTGGGCAGGTAACCACAGCTGCGGTGAGCTCATAAGGGCAGCAGCATGCCATGACTAGACGGCAGGGTTTCACAGCACTCCTCGCCATCCTTCAGCTCTTAGACCTTTTCTACCTCGTCTTTTACAATCTTCCCTTGTGGTGGGGGAGAAGAGAGGCTGATATAGATGTCCCATTTAGGACTGAGGACTGGATAGCCCCTCGGGTAAGAGTATTAACATCTGAATGAGGTGATCGCTTATGTTGTTAAAAATTGTTAGTAGTCTGATTAGAGTCTAAGAATTTGAGTAAGTTATAGTCACTTGCTAGTCACTTTCAGGTAATAAAACAATACATACATCAACACAGAAATTAGCAGTGTTTTTAACCTTTTCTTATAGTGTGGATATGAGGCTCAGCGCCACCCAGTCTGCTTTCCTTTCTTTACAGGGAAAGTAGAAATAAGGGAGGAAGATGCAGATTCTGCAATCTATTGAGCAAGGACTTTGTGCAGAGCTCTCACATGTGTAATCATAAGAAGGCAGCCAACAGAGAGTAGGAGTCAGTCCCCGTGGACGGAAGGGAGATAGAGGTCACTGGTATAAAGGGTCAAAGGAGAATAATGGAACGAGACGTGGTCAGGAGTGGAGGGAAGAGTAGAAGAGGAAGTAGATGAAGGGACACACACACACACACACACACACACACACACAAGACTTAAACTGGAGTTTCCCTATAATGGGGTAATAGTGCCCCCTACTAAATACCAAAGATTAACAACAACAAACAAACAAACAAACAAACAAAACAACCAGAAAACAGTGCCGAGTATAAGTTACATCTCATGGTAGTTTGAACAAAAATGGTCCTACAGGCTCATATATCTAAGTGCTTAGTTCTAGTTGGTAGAACTGTTTAGGAAGGATTAGAAGATGTGGCCTTGTTGGAAGAGGTACATCACTGGGGGCGGCCGTTGATGTTTCAAAAGCCCATGATGGGCCCAGTGTCTCTCTTGCCACCTGCAGCTTGCGGATCAGTTACCGCTCCAGCACCATGCCTGCTTGTCGCTGTGCTCCCCACCACAAAGCTCACAGACTCAACCTCTGAATACGTAAGCAAGCCCCAAATTAAACATTTTCTTTTATAAGTCGTTTTGGTCATGGCGTCTCTTCACAGCAATAGAAAAGTAACTAAGCAATTTCTTTCGAAGTTGTCAGCCACTGAGGACCCGCAGGCCCAAACAGGACAGACCATTGTCATTGCTTTTGGTTTACCCTCCATAACTTGACAATAAGACCCTCTTGCTGAAGACACCACATGCTTTGTACTACAAAACATGGCAAAATCATGCTGGTTTTAACCTCGAAGTGGTATTCCCTACTGGATAGCTGTCAGAGCAGCTTTGTAGGTGGCATGCAAGCTGCTAGAGGAGAAAAATAAATGTCAATCATACCCAGTTATGAACCTTCTAGCTCCAATGAGCAGCCTGGAAAGATTTGCCCACTAGCACAATAGTGACACAAATGTCATGGGAGTAACCAACTACTTTTTCATTAGATCTAGGTCCCATGCCAGAGGATGAATCCAAACCTGAAACCCGTTTTTGGACTAAGATCCTGTGGCCAGATAGATCATAGGCCCTAAAGGTGAACCTACTGCTTCATTATGCTAAATGAACATAGCATTAAATTAACTCTTGCTGACTTATCATTAGATACATAGGTCAAGGCATCTCTCGTTCCTCATCTGAGAAGTTCCTATTTGCAGTGAATACAGTGACCCATAATTAGCCAACGTACAGAGGAGAAGCCAGAAAGAACGTAAGATCCTGAGGTAGTGAGTGACTACAAGGAAGCTTTATCTTCTAGACACAGCAGCTGCAGATAGGAGTTCAAGGCAGTTGCAGCAGCATACATAAAACCTGTGCAAGCTCAAGTGAGACCAAATGCCAGCAAACAAAAGAGTTGGGCATAGAGCAATTTGCAATTCATAACTTCTGGAAGAGATGGAGACAGTTTTCTCTAAAGGTGTAGCCCTGGTAAGCTGGCCCCTCTCCAGTAGAAGACCACACATCTAGGAATTTTTGTGCAACACAAATTGGTTTTGTTTTGTTTTGTTTAATGACACAAAGGGGAATGGATAAGGAAGAAAGGGAGGCGAATTGGGGAAGAGTTAGAGGAGAGATCATGACTATGATCTAAACACGTTTTATGGTTAAAAAAATTAAAGAAATAAAAATATTTAAAACTAATTAGTTAAAATTTAAGATAATAAAAAGTTACATTTAAAATTTAAAAACACATATTATGGAATACTAATAAGAAAAGAGTAAGTCAGGTACGGACCTCTGTGACCGATATTATGTGTTTACTGTGTCTACTACACTGTGCTAATGACCAGAATGTATTTTCTATAGAAACATGTTGTTGTTTGGATCTAAAGTTGTCTCCCAAAGGCCATGTGCTAAAGCCTTGGTTGCCAGCATGCCGCACCATCAGAAGGTGGAGTCCAGCTGGGGAAGTAGCAACTGGAGCTGAGAGCTCTTGAGGGGCTCGTTGAGATACTGACCCTTCCTTTCTCCTTTTCTGCTTCCTCACTGTCTCGCTGTAAGGCAAATGTCTTTGTTCCACCTGTTTTGCTCACCACAGACCCAAAGGAGTAAAGTCACATGACCACAGACTGAGACTGTGACTAGCAGGATGAAGAGACAGGACACATGGCTTTGGGGGTAGCAGAAATAAGAAGCCACCAAGCATACCTTTCCTGACCCAGTGTGACAACCAATGGCTCCCCAAGTCATGAATAAGCAACACCTCAGATCCTTCACGCTTATGAGCCTATTCCACTTCCACAGACAGTTGGGGATTTCTATAGGTTACAATGTGTGTATCAATAAAGTTCACTGCCCAATAATAATCTCTAGTTCATTATCCTAGTAAAACATACACGAGCGGGTGGAAACTCAAGATGCTAATGAGACATGCAGACATTCAACAGATAAAGAGCAATAAACGACTGCTCAAGTTTGGCCTGGTCTTCTCTTTACATTGATGATGTGAAGAAAAACAAATCTAAAGGGGGGCATAAGCCCAGACCACCCAACCCCAGGATGACTCTGCCCTGGGTTATCCTGCTGTTATTTCTCCTGGTGTTTAACCCAGGCTCCTCTGACGATGGGGCAGTGTTCTGTCCTTCCTCTTTGTAACAGAACTTCAGGTTGCTTTTACTTCAAAATGAGTCCAATGTTTTATTTCCTTTTTACTTCTGTTCTAGTTCCATTCTTTTGCTGTGACAAAAACTCTCTGGTTTTAGTCGGGCTTATTCATCATGTACTTCCGGGTCATGATTTATCATTGAGGAAAATCAAAGCAAAAAAACAGAACCAGAAGGCGGTGCTGAAACTCACTCAGAGCCAAGGGAGGGCAGCTGGAACCACGGAGACTGGTATCGGCAGGCCAGCTTGCCCACAGGCTCTCTCGCTCACAGCTTTATGCTTAGCTATTGTTCTTTTTTTTTTTTTTAAGACTTATTTATTTATTATGTAGATAATGTTCTGCCTGCATGTACACCTGCGGCCAGAAGAGGGCACCAGATCACATTATAGATGGCTGTCAGCCACCATGTGGTTCCTGGGAACTGAACTCAGGACCTTTGGAAGAGCAGCCAGTGCTCTTAACCTCTGAGCCATCCCTCCAGCCCCTAGCTACTGTTCTTATGTAGCTGGATCTTCCTGCCTAGGGCTGATGCTGCCTATAGTGGTCTGGGCCTGCACTAACTGATAACGAAGACAATCTCCCACAAACGTGCTTGCACATCAGTCGGATCTAGGCACTTCCTGAATCTATGCTTCCCTCTCAGGTTGACAAACTGAAGCTAACAAGAACAATCCTAACCAAGACAAAGGACTCACTCTGCCAGGGACAAAATTCTTTGAAACCGTGAAACAAAAATCAAGCTTTCCTCCTTTTAAGTTGTTTAATCTCAGCTATTACGTCAAACTGAAAGAAAGCTAATATCTGAGCTAAATATTTTGTTTTAAATTTTATGAGCTATACATGTAACCATTTAACTCTGCTGTTGTAATGAGAAAGCAACCATAGACAATAATCAAATGAAAGGATGTAGCTTGCTTCAATAAAAGTTTATTTACAAAAATAAACTGTGAGCCAAATTTGGTCCCTGAACCATAATAGGCCAACAGCTAGACTTTACCATGTAAAGCAATAGTAGTAACTACAACAATACTACTGCTATTACCTCAACTACACATTAAACTTTATTGACTATTATTAAGTACTCTGCTACTTTACTGTATCATTTAATCTTTAAAGTATAAATGCTATGTACACAGAAATATTGTTATTTCTGTTTTATGTGTGAAGAAACAATAGATTAAGGATTAAACCCAAACTCACAAAGCTCCTGGTGGAGCTGCTCTCTAAATTCTTATGTCTTGTTTGTTTGCGGCAGATGAAACTCCAGCACATCATGTGGCAATCAAAGGACAATTTTCAAAAGCCATTTCTCTTCTTTCAGCTGTTAGTCCTGGGGATTGAACTCAGGCGCTCAGGTTTGGCTGCCAGTGTCTGCTGGGGAAGCCATCTCACTAGCCTGGGTTTTAAATTAACATATTCTCAACACACACTCTCTCTCTTTCTTCCTTCCCTGCACAGGAGTGAAGGAACACCTCACCTCATGCCATATGTGGGTGTTTGGCTGAAATCTGGCTCCAGAGTGAAGCTCCACCATGCTCCATCCTTGGGAGGGATATGGCTCTTCCTAGTGACTTTAAATTCCTATGCAGGGTTAATAGACATTGCTAAAGCAGCATCCGGTGGCCATCAACATGAGCAATCCTCTACAGAAGGATAAGACAGAATCCTAGCATAGCCTGTGTTGTCTCCTTTTGACCCAGCTTTTTGCCCAGGGAAATATATTTAATGTAAGCTCTTAAACCAAGTGGAAATGCATAAACTCTCTGGCCTTTTATACTAGTCAGTAGGTTCAGAAATAACCTTCTGGTATGCTCTCTGCACTTCTGAGCTGACCAAGAATGAATTTTAACTGGACAGATACTGTTTTAAATGAGTGTTCGACATGCTAAGCAGAGAAAATGCAAAACCTGTACTTTCTTCAGAGAATGTAGAATTTGCTATCAGAACACAAATGGAAACAAGTCGGAATCAGCAACATCAAACTTGGATTACGGACATGGAGAGGCACAACCCACTTGATGCCACGTCCAAGGCTGCCTGAAAGATGCACACATAAGTCCTCCATATTCAGCGAAGGCCTCTCCATCCATGGCTGCCCTCTCTCAACCTGTTTCTCTCATGTCTCTTTCTTTTACCAGCTTCCTGCCAGTCAGCCTTCTAGCATCCTATAAGACATGTTGACTCATGATCAATCATCATGTGATCTTCTCTGTACTTCCTGTAGATGTTTAAGGAAAGATTGCTGACCATGGTTTGGGTTCTCCATAAAAGGACAAGTTTTTGTTTTGTTTTGTTTTCTAAGCCCTGCCTGGGAATGCAGACTAGATTCTAGCCAGAGGCCCCTCGCAATCTAATCTTCTGTGATGAGCTGGGTGGGATGTTCCCCAGAGAGGATCCCTTGGCAAGAAAAGAGTCGCAAGATCTACCCTCAGTCTATGCGCTACTCAAGACCATCTCTGCAGAGTGAATCCACCCACTTCCTGTCCTGGTCAGTGCCTCTGCCTCTTTAAGGCTTTGCATTCCCATTTCTTTCCATTTTCCCTTCTGATAATAACTATTTCCAAGTTCTCATGCCAGCTTCTTCTGAAAAACAGAACTTTCACAATAGCTGATACTTTTAGAGGATATTATCAGAAACACGTCAACCAGGCTTTTTTTTTTTTAGTGGCCTAATCTGCAAAACAGTCATCACTTAAAAAAAAAAAAAAGTCCAGAAGCTTGAATACAAAACCCTAGGAAAACAGTGGCTGGAAGATGAATCAAACTCAATGATGCTTTTTACTGCATGCCTCCAAATTGTGATTTGATGACCTTTATGGAGCAATTGAGGTGTTCCGTGATTAAAATAGTCACTTTACAATCTACAGGAAATTGGACAATTTAGGATGAAAACTCTTTCAAACCTCAGTGGAGGAGAGAATCATTTGGTAACTAAATTGGAAACATTTATGCCATCAGTTTGATAGAGCCCTTAGACCCGCTGACGTTACAGAATTTGTATGTTTCACAGTGTCTGCATCACACCTGCCAGCAAGCAGAACATGGGTTTCAGTCTGTACAGAGCAGAACTCTAAGACAACTTAGAGAATGGGGCACATACAAACAAGGTAGGCCAGGCATGGTGTTGCACACCTTTAATCCCAGCATTTGGGAGGCAGAGGCAAGAGGATTTCTGAGTTCAAGCCCGGTCTACAGAGAGAGAATGCCACGACAGCCAGGGCTACACAGAGAAACCCTGTCTTAGAAAACAAAAACAAAACAGTAATAAAATAGTATAAGAGTTATTTGAATTATTCACATCCTTTTTTGTTTGGTTTGGTTTGAGTTTTTGAGACAGTGTGTCACTGTGTAGCCCTGGTTGGCCTGAAGGTCACTATGTAGACCAGGCTGGCTTCAAATCCACTTGATCTGCCTTCCCTGCCCCTTCCCCTGCCTCTGCCTTTGGAGTTCTGGGACTAATATAGGGCACGATGGTTAATGATACTGTATCACCACCATACCTGGAAAATTATTGATATTCTTTAGATTTATAGCAAGAAGAAAACAAAACAATAGAGCTTGGGTAATTTATTTTTTTAATATATTTTATTAACTTATTCATATTACATCTCAATTTATTTTTAAAGAATATCACAGTGAATCAAAAATCTTAGGACGGACCTTGTGTAAAGTTTATATTTTATACCTAGTGCTGAAGGACACTAGGAGTGGATCAGAAGCTTCATAGTCTCACAGACGTTATGTCATATCCCGTCGCTACCACTCACTAGCTACGGAGTCACACTGTTTATAGTTGGCAAGCCTCACCTGTTCAACACACATTGTTATGGTTCAATTGTGAAATTCTTCCAGAATCTCCCATGGTACGATTGTGGATCCATTTGAACACAGAGCATGGCTGGAGGATGCAGGCTACTGGGGGTGAGTCCTCAAGCTTAGAACAGTCCTGTTTCTGGTCCTGTCTCTGCTTGCTGGCAGCCATCATATGGGAAGCATCAACCACAGGCTGCTTAGAAGTGAACATCTTTCCTCCCACTGTGCCTTCCCCATCATGAGGAACCATGAGCCAGGAGTCTCTCGTCCCTTAACTTGTCCCTGCCGGGTGTCCTGTCACAGTGGCAAACGTAACTAATACAAGGATAGCCTTAGTCTGTGGCGTTGTAAGGGTCGGAGATCCTTTGGAGAGATCTTCTGTAACAGGTGCTGATTCATAGTAGCACATAGTGAGCAGAGGCTCCTATGACCTCCTGGCCACTTCCCACAGGAAGGAGGAGAAAGGTGGATGAATGCATGGCGACCCTGAGAACTAACAAGCCTCAGGCAAAAGTTGCATATGAAGTCTGGCAAGGGTTTCCCACAAATCTATCTCTGTCGGTTTTTTCCCTCCCAGGGTACCCATAAGATGAGCTACCAAGGGGAAAAGCCACAAGAACAGATGAACACTGCTCCATCTCACTCACATATGACCAATCAGGGTCACAGAACAGAGTAGAGCAGTGGTTACCGCAGACCAGGGAGTCAGGAGGCGTTGGCCAAAAAAAGAAAACCTTACAATCGTAAAATTGATACTATGCAGCAGGATGCCAGCCGTTAGGGACTCTGCATCTCTTACTTAAAGTCTGCAAGAAAAGTAGATCTGAAGTGTCCTTTCCAAGTACACACATGACCAGGGGCAAATGTGTGGTGGCTGATGTGCTAATTTGACTCGGTTACTCGTTATACACATCCATGGAGACTCAATCATAACGTGGTATACCTTGAATAGATACCATTTTCATTTGTCAGTTATACCTCATTAAAGCTTGTGAGATTTCTGGGCGGAAAAAAAAATTTTAGCATTCTTCAACCTGGCCCATTCCCAATATACTTTCATAAAGTCTTGGAGAAAAATTACCCTGAGGAATTTTGCAATGTTGAAACTAATTTGATTTTTTTAAAAAATAATAGAGCATTCTTTGGAGTTCTTTTGAAGATACAGGTTTGAGGGGAGGTGTCTGGTTTCCTGCCTTGTCTTATTTCCAAAGGTCCGAGGGCTCCTTCCCATAAGGGAACCACAAAATAGGCCTCTCAGGCCCCTGGGTTGTGTCACATCAGATGCAGAGAGGATGGGAGCCATGCTTTCAAGGGTGGTTAGGTAGTGATGATATCCTGCCCATCCCCCACTCGGCCCCCCACCCCCCACCCCGTGTTCTCAGAGACTGGAAAACACAGGACTTGCCCCTGCTATGGCTGAGAAGGACCAGTGGCCTGCTCCATCCTGGACAACAGCTGGAAGTCAGAAAGACTTCCTGCAGGCTGCCAATGGATGGCAGAGAACAAAAATCAGATGCATTGGCAAAAGTGTTCTAAGCCTCAGCCAGGTGTGGAGAAGGTAAGCCTTCCCCCCCTCCCCCCTCCCCCCTCCCCCCTCCCCCCTCCCCCCTCCCCTTCCCACTTCGCCAGCCTGGCACTACAAACAAGAGCACCACAAGGCTTTAGGACCGCATGATATTCGGACTCTTTGAAGAGAGCACCTCCTTGGATTCCCCTACCAAGCTTTAAGGCATAAAGAGAGTCTAGTTCAGATTAATTTTGATTTAGAAAAAAACATCATTTTCTTTGAAATGTCCTTATTTAAAGTAATAGAGAGCATTCTCTACCACTGACTGCCATCTGCTGGGCATCCGCTGCCAAGCAGCCACAGCCCTTCAAAAATCAGGAGTGACAGCAAGTACAGCAGACACGGGTGGGTCTGCCCCTTGTTCTACGGAGACCCTCCTCACACCCTAAAGTGGAGCCTATGCAGGTAATATGCAACACTATGGCTCCCGTGGCTTATAAGTTTGAAATCACGTGATGATGTGCTGTTAATGGCCATCATGAGTTAGAGTGAAACAGAAGACTAGAAAATAAGGCAGAAGGAGGGCTCAAGAGCAGCCCAGGTAAGTGACAGTCATTGCCAAGGCTGTCCTTGACAAACTACAAGGGAGCCACAGAAGAAAATCACCCAAGTCTACCAATTTCACTTTGGACAAGAATGACAAAACATATGTTTCAAAAATCCCGAACAATACTTCTTGATCTTTAAACACTTTTAAATACATTTAAAATGCAGACCACACAGTCCCTTTCTAGAGATTCTATCTGGAAGTGTGTAGGGTCTAGCCCAGGAATGCAAAGTTGTATATAATACATAGTGTTTCTGTAGTGGATAGTCCTCAGACCTCGTTTCAGGAAACACTGACCTAAAGGTTTGACTGCACCCCATTCTCAGTCCTTCAGTGGGCGTTTACTTAAAAATGCATCCAGGTGGTCAGGCATGTAATACATAAAAGTAAAGTTCACCCAGCTATACAGGGGATATCCTGGGAATGTTAATGAAGGCCCAATCCCTGGCTTCCGAGAAAGCCCACCGCCTAGCTGAATACAAAGGCACAGATAAGGATGAAAAACTGGACTTTTGCAAGTCTGGAGAGTATGCGTGGATGAGAAGACTGAGTTGTGATGACTGGGATCTGAAATTTCCCTCAGGGGCTTGGTTTGAAGCACTTGGTCCTCATCTTACAGACCTAATTTGGGGTCTGTTGTGCATTTGTTAGATGGGGCTTAGGTGGAGGCAAAAGGCCTGCGAAAACTCCATCCCCTGCTGGTCCAGATGCCCTCTCTGCTTCATGGCCCAAGCTGAGTATGCTGAGCCAGGTACAGTAGCACACACCTAGTCCCAGCGTTTAGGAGGCAGAGGCAGGCAGATCTCTGAGTTTGTGGCCAGCCTGGTCTACAAAGTGAGTTTCAGGACAGCCAGGGACATACAGAGAAACTTTCTCTAGAAAAACAAAAACAAACAAACAGTACCTAGCAGACGTCCCTTCAGTTGTACCATGACTTTCCATGTATGGTGGACAGAAATCCCTATGAAACCATGAGCTGAAATAGGCCTTTCTGCCCTTAAATTATCAGTTATTTTGTCTCACTGGGAAGGAAAGTGACTGGAGTAAGTTGTATTTTATGAATAAGTACTAATTCACCATAACGCTCAGGTTATGGAGAAATACCGAGGAAGCTGTAAGTCCAGTGTTGAACATAAAGAGAGGAAGTGGAATAAGAGAGAATGCGGTAGAATTTTATGGAGAGGAGGCAGACCAAAGACAATCCCCAGTTTTCATGTGAAGAATCTCCCTTATGGGCAGTTCAGAGTCATTGACAAAGCTAGTGGAGGAAAAAAAAAAACCACATGTAATCAAATTTGATATCTCAGACACCAGAAGGGATCAAGTGTTGGAGGTAAAGATCCTGGACATGAATACGATGGCCCTTCCTAGGCTCACAGCATTTTTGACCACAGCTCCAAAATGCTTTCTCCTCAATTCTGAAGCCAAGTGTGTCAAAAATGAAAGTTACTACTCATTTTAAACCTCAGAGCAACAGAGAAGAGTCGGGACCGTGGGCATTAAGGAGAAGGCAGATCTCATCTCTGGCGTGGACTGGGGCTAACTGAGATTATCACCATCCAGAATGAAAAAGAAGATGGAGCCAAAAGGTTAAGGAATGAATGTTCAAGGGCATTTGGGCTGGATAATGCAATTTTTCAATTCAAATTGTTACTTTTAAAAACAGTTTTAAACGGATGCCATTAGCCATACTTGGAAGATCCAAATGCCAGGCAAACCTCAAGCTTCTTTTTTTAAATTAATTTTTGGAGAACTTCATACATGGGTATTGCATCTGTATCACTCGCATCCTTTCCCCATCCAACTGCTCTTGCATCTCCCTCCGTAAGTCATGTCTTTTTAGAAACACACACACACACACACACACACACACACACACACACACACACACACACATACACACACACACACATCTATGTATCTACAACCTACTGAGCCAGTTTAGCTTTGCTCATATGTGTCCAGGGCTGACAACTTGGGATTGAACAACATGTGTGGGAGTTTATCCCTGAAGAAAACTGATTCTCCCTCTCAGCAGCCACTGACCACCCGTAGCTCTACCTCGAGGGTGCGACCATGCCTCTCTTGTCCATTTTGGCTTATCTGTGCTGTTTTAGGCTGATCTTGTTGACAGGTACATTTTCCCCCCATCACCTAAAACTTGTTAAAACGTTAGATACATGAAGACAGAAACCAGTAATGTGTGAGTTGGGTGGGGCCCTGCAGACCCCATTGCTCATGCTCCTGAAGCTATGGCATTCATGTCTCTCAATACCCTTCCTGTGGCTTTGCTTACCTGTGCTTACAGATTCTGCCAGATCCTGATTTCAATAAGTATTCAGTTTGCTTTTCTGTATACGAAGTTTCAAAATATGTCCTCACCAGCAGTAAAGCTGCTATAGACAAGGAGAGGCTTGCCATCACCAGGAAAGAAATTGACAGAGCCCTATGTGCTTTGGTGCCAGGGGAGGAGAAATCTGTACTGAGTTCATCAAATAGCACAACGTTATTTATTTCTGCTTCTGGAGGAACAAATGGAAGCCCATGCCTCTCTCCTTTTCAGCACTCAGTATGATTTGATCACTGTTTTCTACCTGTAAATTTTCCCCAATGGTAAGAGAATTGCAGTCACCCGTACATCTATTAACCTTGTTTTCTTTCCCATCTCCTGAGTTAATAATAAATTCAACTGTTCTGTTCTTTCAATTAGCAATAATCGCGCCTCAGATAAACCCCATTGGCTACAATACTGCCACTGCGCAAAGCTTACTGTTCCATTCTTGATGGATTTTTTCTTTATGCTTCTATAGTTATCAGATGATTCCATGATATATTGCAATGCCTTTGTCAATTCTAGGTGCTAAATATTTGTCCCAGTCCATTTGGATTCCTGAGAAAGCACATGCTAAAATTAAATACAGCTTGTCTAAATGAAGTCCAGTATGTCCCTAGAATAAGTCATCAGTCTCACCTATAAGAGGTATTAAATCCCATGAGAATATTATATTGAACAGAGGTTTCTAGAAGAGCAGAGCCAACAACTGTATATGTTCGCATGTGTACTTTAAAAAGAATTTTTTTTTCCGAGACAGGGTCTCTCTATGTGACCCTGGCTTTGTACACCAGGCTGGCCCCAAAACTCACAGAGATATGCCTGCCTCTGCCTCCTGAGTACTGGGATTAAATACATGAACAATATATTAGATTTGCTGCACACTGGATGCAGGGTGGAGAAACAGTAGCTGTGTGCACACTGGAGAGAAACACAGTAGCACTCAACCCCAACCTTAGCAGTCCCAATCCTGCACTGAAAGCCTGCTTTGCAAAGCCACTGGTACTGAGCCTGCATGCTTGTGGGTATTCATATTTGCATCGATGAACACGTACGTACATAAGTATGTTTGTAGGTGTCACATTGCATTTAATTAGAGTAGCATACATAACAATGGGTGGGGGAGATTTACTGGAGCAAGGACAGTTACCAGTGACTACGCTACTGAGGAATACGACTCACCTCCCTCAGCCACCATTAGCATCCGATAGCACCTGGCTCAGGGGTGGGGTGCAGCTTAGACACTCATTTCCCATCCTTGACAGGATGTTGATGGGTCTAGTTTTACGCATGTCCTGTACATGTGGCCACTTCTGCTGTGAGTTCATTGGTTCAGAAGATAGCATTTCACATCACTCCTCCCCATCCTCCAGCTCTTACACTTTTCCCCACACTCCTTCCAAAATGCTCCCTGAGCCTCGCAGGATGGGATGCTATTTCTAGCCGAGCACTCCACCACCGCTTATTCTCAGCACTTGATTACTTATGAGTCTCTGAATTAACCACTGACCAACACAAACACAAGATTCACTGACCAGGGCTAAGTGAGATACCAATCTATAGATATAAACATGAATATTTAGAAGGCAGCTTGACACCATGTCCACTTAGCAACTAGTAGTATATTTCTCCATAGGAGAATTAGTTCTGGTGGGTGACTCTGTTATATATATTCATGAATATATATTCCTTATATATGTATGGAATATATATCTACATACTGATGTACATATCCATATATATGGATATATAGATATATAATATATATGCATATGTGTGTATATGTATATATGGCTGTTTGCACACTGGAGAGAAAAACAGTAGTATTTAACTCGAAAATTCTGGATACCTCATCAGTACCAATCCAGAACACACAGAGAGAGAGAGGGGGGGGGTGAGAGAGAGAGAGGGGGGGGTGGTGAGAGAGAGAGAGAGAGAGAGAGAGAGAGAGAGAGAGACAGAGACAGAGACAGAGACAGAGACAGAGAGACAGAGAGAGATGGGGATTTATTGGAATGACTTACAGGCTGCAGCCCAGCTAATCTAACAATGCCCGGCTGTAAACAGAAAGCCCAAAAATCCAGTAGTTGCTCAGTTCACAGGCTGGCTATCTCAGCTGATCATCAGGATATGGTATAATCCTGAAAAAGCACACTCCAGTGCCAGTGAAGGAATGGATGGGCTAGCAAAGTGAGGGCAAGTAGGCAAAGAACAAAAGTTTCCTTTTTCCATGTCTTTATATAGACTTCCAGAAAAATCTGGCCCACATTAAAGATGTGTCTTCCCACCTCAAGACCTGAACTAAAGAATTAAAAGTATATTTCTTTGTTAAAGTTATTTTTATAAAACTGTGTTTCTCAGTTTCTCTCTTAACCTGGCTATCACACAAATAATTGATACACTATTCTATTATTTTAACCAGCTTCACAGTGCAAGAACTGAGCAGTTATTACTCTCATCTTAACCCTCTAAGCTAATTTGGCTTCCTTGCTTACATCCCAGAGATACTTACACTTTGTAGCTTTCTTTGCTCCAGCTCCCCTTCTGATGTCTTCTGGACCTCTCTGCCCATGGCTCAATCCTGTGGCTGAATCCCTTCCACTTCCTCTTCTAACTCCTCCTCCCCTGACTAGCAGGAAGTCCAACCCTATTCTCTCCCCTGCTCAACGATTGGCTGTAAATTCCTTTATTGCCTTTTCTGTGGCCTACTCAGCCTGCTTTCTTATAGAACCCAGGACCACCAGGCAGGGATGGCACCACCCACAATGGGCCACCATCAATCACTAATTAAGAAAATACCTTCTAGGCAGATCTTGTGGAGGCATTTTCTCAGTTAAGATGCCCTTCTTTCAGATAACTCGTTTGTGTGTCAAGGTGACACAAGACTAGCCAGCACACCAGGGGCAGCCATATGTAAGCTAGGCTCTGTTTGATTCATTTCTTCTGTCACCTACTCACAACATGATTTTCAAATGTCATTACTATATTACTGGCTCCTATGTTGTATAGTTGGGGGTTGGAGGTGGTAGACTGGGAAAGGGCAGTATTTAACTGGTTTTTGAGAAGATATTGGCTATGGCGTGTTCATCTGAGCTCAGCTGGGCTGGAAGCAACAGTCATTGGCGTAAACTCAGTAGCTTCACCTGCATCTTCCCCAACAAATTAGCACTCAGTTTGGAACCAGATGGCTTGGGTTTGTATTCAGCTCAGCTCCACAAATTGAAGAGATTCTTTTTATTTTTACTCTTTAAAAATTGTAGAGGGCACAGAGGCCTTTGTGCGAGCTCACTAGCAGCCGTGCATCAGCAGAACATGCCATGCACAGGCAAACACTGGACACCCTCTCTAGCCTGGTGACCTTTGCCTGGCCTGTGTAGCCGGAAACCTTCTGGCCCTGGATCCTCCTCAAGGCCCATTATCATAAACTTGTTTTTCTGTCAATCTATAGAGCTGCTCTTTATGGCAGGCATCTCATGTGCTTCACAAAGAGTTTTTATATAAGCTGCGCCTGGTCTGTACTTGGCTTACTTTAGTCCTCAAAGAGAGATTTGTGTATGCTTTGATGTGCTCGCTGAGATCAAATCAGGCGTTTCTGCAGATTGTGCTGAGCTTAAATAAGACTAAAATTAAAAAAAAAAAAACCACTTGGGGTCAAACTACTAAAGTTTGTAGCAACACTGGCTACATGTTGAGCTGAATTGCCATCGCTCTAATTCCTGAGAGGGTCACAGAGAAGCCCCCCCCCCTTTCTGGGGGTGGGAGGGGGCGTGGCTGAAGGAAGATGACAGTGAGAATCAATTGTTTTCTCAAAAGAGGCAGAAATAAGGTATATACTGTTTCTTGGCGGGGGGAGGGGGGAGAGGGGGGAAAGAAACACGTTTTATGTAGATTCCTGCTAAGAAAAACTCCAATAGAAGGCCTTGCTAGCTTCCCAGAATTGATGCTTTATATTGACGCTGCCTTAATGCCTACTATATAAGGCGCTGCGCATCCATCTCTGTTTCAGATCTATCTAGCCAACAGACAGCTCATTGTGCACGGTTGTGTGGAGAGCGAGAGCTGCCTCTCACATGAACTCTGGGGTCACCTATTTGACCACTTTCCCTTGGTGGGGAGGCCTGGTGGCACTCAGAGGAAGGGGAAGCAGGCTATCCAGAGGACACCTGATAGGCTGTGGCCTTACCGTGGGGGAGGAGATGCTCTTCTGTCTGAGGTCTAGGGGGAGGGGAATAGGGTGAAAGAGGGAGAGAGGGTGGGAACAGGAAGTTACAAGTGGCGGGTTGGGGGAGGAGAAGAGGGGTGAGGATAATAATCAGGATGTAATCTGAAGAAATTATAATAAATTCAAATTAAAAAATTAAAAAAAGGAACAATATGTGGCCTAAATGTTTTTAATAAGTGTGACAGTTTTTAAACATCACCCTTCTAGCTAGCCTCCCTTCTGTAGTCTAGGTAGCTTGTGGTTTCTAGGACCAACATGTCAAGGCTTTGTTAGGAAGATCATGCAGTTCCTGCCCCTTTCTCTTGGGACTTTTACACACTTGAGGCACCGTATAGACAGGTAGGTGCTCTGACCAGGAGGCAGCATTCACTGCCCGTGGGCGAAAAGTTTACTTTATGAGTGAAAGTGCCTATTAGTGACTCCATTTTCCCAGTTCTGATTCATCTTAGCTACTGGATCTCACAGCTAATCCACAGACACCATGGATCAGAGAGAATTTATCCCTCTTTGTGCTTATTCCATAGAATGAGCAAAAATAGGTGGTATTTCACATTACTGTGTGTGGTGGTTTGAATAGGTTTGGCCCCCACAGACTCATGTGTTTGAATGCTTGGCCCGTAGGGAGTGGCACTATTAGTGGGTGTGGCCTTGTTGGAGTAGGTGTGGCCTTGTTGGAGGAAGCCTGTCGCTGTGGGGGTTTCCTATGCTCTTGTGCTACCCAGTATGGAACGAAAGCCTTTTCCTGGTTTTCTGTGGAGCCTGCCTCCTCCCGGCTTCCTTGAAATCAAGATGTAGAGTTGGCACACACGTTTAATCCCAGCACTCTCGGAGGAGGCAGAGCCAGGCAGATGGATGTGAGTTCCTAGTCTACAAAGTGACTCCAGGACAGCCAAGGCTACACAGAGAAACCCTGTCACAAAAATAAATAAATAAATAAATAAATAAATAAATAAATAAATAAAATTAAAATTAAAAGATGTAAAATTCTTGGCTCCTCCAACAGTGTCTGCCTGGATGCTGCCATGCTTCCCACTGTGACATCAATGGACTGAAACCATAAGCCAGCCCCAGTCAAATGTTGTCCGTTACACAAGTTGCCCTGGTCATGATATCTCTTCACAGCAATGGGATCCTAACGTAGACACTATCTTTTGCAATAGTTCGTACGGGATTAGTTACCAGGTCAGTGTGGCGATTGTTAAGTGAAATGCACACAGCACATGCCTATTAAAAAGTTTTAAAGCAGAATCGTTCAGAATAATACATATGACCCCAGTGTATGAAAGTGAAGATGATAAACACGGCACTTACAAGCTTTACAGAAAGAAATATGGCAGTAGATTTGAAGAACAGTAAAAATGTCCAAAATAATTGGCCCAATAATTCCTTTTGTCGGACTGTATTTTAAATAAAAAATGTTGAAGTTCACACATAAATCCAAGAACATCTGCTTTAAAATGTCAACAGAAATAAATCACATCCAGAAAAAAAAAATCAATAAAAGAAAAAGAACACAAACTCCCAACACTTAGCAATAGCAATATGATCACCACAGAGGTGGGAACATTCTTTTTTTTTTTTTTTCAAATAATTTACTCAGATTAGATCCTGATTGTTATCCCCTCACTTGTATCTTCCCATTCCCCCTCTCTCCCTCTTTTACCCTATTCCCCTCCCTTAGGCCTGTGACAGAAGGGGGCCTCCTCCCCCACCATATGATCACAGCCTAGCAGGTCTCATCTGGATAGCCTGCTTCCCCTTCCTCTGTGTGCCACTAGGCCTCCCCACCAAGGGGAAGTGGTCAGATAGGGGGCACCAGAGTTCATGTCATAGGCAGTTCCTGCTCTCCTCACAACCAAGGAGAATGAGCTGTCCATTGGCTAGATCTGGATAGGGGGATCTAGGGTTACTGCATGCATTGTCCTTGGTTAGTACAGCAGTTTGTTTAATGGCACTAGTATGTAGTATGCATAAAGTAGATTAGCCCTTCAGAACTCAAACAATCACACTGTAAGGCACAAAAACTCTCACTACAACACACACACACACACACACACACACACACACACACACACACTGACCTATGTAGAGAATTAAATTAAATTCTCTCAGAGAGGAGGGAGAAATGGTTCTCAGAAGGACACATTGTTACACATAGACCCAGCTTCATCATTGACATGTATTTTATAATAAAGCATCTTGATGTCTAGTATTCCAGGCTCCTGATGCAGACTGAACATTTATGTTCCCCGAATTTATAATGAAAGCCTATATCCTTATTTGGATGGCATTGGCAGACAAACAATTATAGGGATACTTATGTCACAAGCACAAGATCCTCAGAAGTGTGACTAATGCCCCTAACAAAAGATGAAAGGGGGGAAAAAGATGAAAGGAGCAGAACTCTTGCTCTTTGCAGTGCACTTGTAACAAGGCGCTCCTCTGCAAAACAGAAGGAAAGCCCTCACCAAAGACTACTTGGTCTTGGATTTTCAGCCTTCAAAATCATAATGAATACATTTCTGTTATGCTCCAGCCCAGTTTACAAAGTTTTTTGCAAAACTAAGACAATTTCCATCTCTGCAGATTTGAGTCTTTATCATTTTCATTGCATTCCTTTGTTGATTACATTCCACTATTCAAACTGAGAAACTAAATATTCCACATACCTGTAGGTCAGCAGTTCTCAGCCTGTGGGTTGCAACCCTTTCACAGGGTCGCCTAAGACCATCAAAAAACACAGATATTATATTATGATGTATAGCAGTAGGAAAATTACACTTAAGAAATAACAACAAAAATAATTTTATGGTTGAGATCACCACAACATAACTGTATTAAAGGATCACAGCGTTAGGAAGGCTGAGAACTGCTGCTCTAGGTAAATTTGGACATATTTCTTTAATTGATTAATATTAATTCATTTTCATTACCATAAATGTTAACGTTACTTTGTGATTTGGCTTACTTTACTTTCATATATTTATTTATTATTATTAATAATATTCTTGAAAATAGAAGTTTTGATGTAGTATGATTTCACACTGACTGAAATAAACTACCTTGTAATTATCACCACCTATGTGAATACAAGAGCCCTTCAGGGAAACTAGTGTGCACCTCAAAGAGATCAAATTACTAACTGAACACTCTTTAAACCCTGTTCAAGCAATTAACCATTAGAAGAACTTGCAGACTTGGGCATTCTTTTATTGTTTTGGCTGTGACACTCAGTTTGAAAATAATTACCTTTACAGTAAATTACATTTAAAAGTAGTTAAGCTGGGAGTGGTAGAGTACACCTTTAATCCCAGCACTGGGGAGACAGGGAGGCCTGGTCTACATAGTAAGTTCCAGGCTACCCAGCATCACATTTTAAATCCTGTCGATGAAGGAGGAGGAGGAGGAGGAGGAGGAAAAGGAGGAGAGGAGGAGGAGAAGGAGAAGAAGAAGGAGGAGGAGGAGGAGGAGGAAGAAGAAAAAGAAGAAGAAGAAGAAGAAGAAGAAGAAGAAGAATAATTTTAAAATTCACCTTAGTTTTCCTCAAAATTAGCATTCTTTTCTTACACATTAATCAGGTACACAAATGGACCTGAGTCGTATGACATAGAAAAGCAATGTTCTCTGTGGCAGCTCACACACATTTAGTGCATATTCCATAGTGGTCAGTTCACCTACTTGTTACTTCAGCAAGACTAGCCTCATAATCTGCAGGTCCCCCAGCAAAACTAAAATGTAGAGCCTACATACGCAAAGCAGGCACTGCGCTCTTCTGACCGACCACTCTATGGCAAAGGCCCAGGTTGCATGCTCACTGAACCAGACAAACTCTCAGGTTCTGTATAGTATTCGCAACCTAGCAGCCTAAACAGCAATTTTAAAAAACTGCTTGTTTTATTTAATTTTCTGAACAAAGTACACTCGCTGGTTAAATCGAATGAAGCTGAGATCTGCTGCAAATGATTAACCAGCAACTCTTAAGCAGTTCAACTTTTATTGAAGGAAGAAGTGAGAAAAACGGACATTGATAGAGCTAAATGTCCCCCCACTAGAAGCTCCAACTCATGCAGTTGCAATGAAGGCTTGGAATGGGGGTGGGAATTTGAAAACTTGCCAGGTTTCTAAAAACCTGCAAAGTTACACATAAGCCCTTTCCACGAGTTAACTAGGGGAGGCCTCTTGCTCTCTGGAAGCTTCTGAGGCGCGCTGCAGAGGTCTAAAGTTCCAGTGTCCTAACAAATAACGCTCTTGGCTAACCCGGGCACACTCGGTGAAAAGAGGAGCCAGCGAAAAGGCTCTCGGGAGTCGCCTTGTAGGGGAGGAGCAGGGCCTGGAGTGGGCAGGACCACGGGGAGAGTGCGCACCCTGAGGGCGGGACCTCAGAATGAGCGCAGCCCTGAGGGCAGGCTGGGGAAGGGAGAAGGGGGGAGGGCCATAAGAACGGGACAGAGATAGCTGCCAAGGGACGGGGCGGGCACGATGGGCGGAGTCTCTGTGTAGTCCCCGCCCTCTAGGGTGGAGCGGGCAGCTGGTGTGGGCGGGGCCAGTAGGGCCGGATTCCTAGCGGACATATTGAAGCTCCACCCTGCTCTTCTGGTGTGTTTGGAGCTGCCCCTCACCGAGGTAAGATGGGGGAAGCGTTGAACCCTAGGCATCCTCCACCGCCTGAGTCTGTCCTAGACCTGCGGCGGTGATAGCGGCGGCGGGAGAGCGGTGACGATCCCCGCGCCGTCCAGCCGTAGCAGGGCGGACCCCGTCCCGCAGGGCCTGCTAATCGCATTAACTTCGGGGAGCTGGGAACATTGTGTGACCTGGGGCGCCAGGCCCGCTGGGAAGCTCGGGTTGGTGGGGTGCCGCCCGCTGGTGCGAGCATTTCTCAGGGCATTCCTGCGCGGAGTCCCCGGGAACGCGTTCTGTTCCGGGACCCAGTCTGAGCTGCTGGCGAGGTCATTTAAGGCCCGGGCGACCCTTCACCCTGAGGCGTGATCAGCAGCGCCAACGAGGTAGAGCACCCGGGAGCTGGGGTGTTAACAGTTAAGGTGTATGCTGTTCCTCGATAGGTTATTTCTGGTTGGGTCGTCACAAAGATGGCATTTATTATTAATTAATTAAATTTGCTACCACTTTTGGGTAGGCCATAATAGGCCTAAAGATGAGCTGTTTATAGGTATCCATTGAGAAGTTAAATGAATGAAAACCCAGGCTTCTATAACGGCATTGTTTGTAGTAGTGGGACATACTAGTAAGAAAGTAGACTAAGTTTTATATATAATTGCCACGATGACAGTAGGATTTTTTTTTTTTTTCGTTTTGAGACACTGTATAGTTCTTTCTGTCCTGGAACTCACTTTGTAGACCAGGCTGGCCTTTCAGTGTCTTTCGAGTGCTCGGATTAAAGGCATGCACCACCAAGCCCAGCTTGATAGAATTTTCTAAGTTCAACTTTGAGACATTTCAGATGTAAGTTAGGCTGTACCGGCAAGGGTGGAAACAGAAGACAATGAAAAAGAAAATTGCCTGAAGATTAACGACCTAAGTTTAATCTTAAATGCCTTGAGTTTTACTAGCTAGTGACGGTAGGATCTAGCAATTCTAGCACTAATGCTTAATTAATATAATTTATATAATTTATAATAATAAATTAATATAAAAGGCAGATTTATAATTTCCAACCCAAGAAGTGTAGTTAAAATTGAGGGAATGTGGCTAAGGGGGAAGTATGTGAGGAGAGCTATGGAAGGAGCCCGGTACAGGCAGGGGGTGTTTAATGAAATGAAACAGAATTTTTAGCAAGGAGAGGCTTTGAAATGGTGGTCAGTACTGTGAGTTTGATGCAGACAAAAAAAAAAAAAAAAAGTAACCATTGGACAGGCAAATTTAAATTTCACTGTTTGTGACTCATTTAAAAATGATAGTAATGTAGTTTAGAACAGTTACTTTTCACACAGAAGAGTTTTGTTAAAAATATAATTATATAATATACTATGTCATATCTTGTTTATTTGACTTAAAATTGAACTTATAAGACAAACAATAGGAGAAGATTTTAAGCTTTTCTTTTGGGGGTTGGAGCCTTTTACCAAATTGTGGTTGTTGTTGGTGGTGGTGGTGGTGGTTTCCTTCCAGACTGGGTTTCTCTGTGTAGCCTTGGCAGTCCTGGACTCACTTTGTAGACCAGGCTGGCCTCAAACTCACAGTGATCTGCCAGCCTCTACCTCCTGAGTGCTGGGATTAAAGGCATGCGCCACACCCCAGCTCCAGGTTTTGTTTGTTTGTTTTTAAAGACTTTAACCATGTTTCTTCTAGCCAAATGGAAAGTTCTGAGTTAAAATTAACCAACAGTCAAAGAGCAGAGGAAATAAAATAATTGTGGTTTATTCTGATAGGTAAATAACAATTTATAATGATACAAAAAGTCAGCTCTTTTTTTTTTAAAGTTTCTTGAGGTATAGAAGAAGTTAAAATTATTACTCATCAGTTCTACAAGTAACAATAATTATTATTTGTTAGGTACCAGGTATGTGCTTCCTGTGCCATGGTTTAAGGAAGCAGATGTAGTTTTAAGGAAACAAGATTTAATTGTGGAATAATTTAGTGAATAAATTATATTCCTTGGTCTCATTCATGTGTATGTATACACACACACAGATACACACACACACACACACACACACACACACACACACACACACACATATATATATATATACACACTGTCTGCCTCTGTAATGTTAATGTTTTAAGAACATGAATGAGAATAACTAAAATTTATATGGAAAATTTACATACTATCTTCTTAAGAGTTAATATGTCATAGGTTAAACATCAAGCTATCCATGAACAAACAGCACTTTCTCTAAGTGTAGCTACCCTAATCCTATAGAATTGGTCTGTCTGGAGTGTGTTTCTTAAAAAGAAAGAATAGAATGCTCCATGGTCCTCTAGGCTGAAGGACCACACAGCAGCTAACATGGCTCTGATTTCAGCCCACCAAAACTCAAATCACACTTCTGCAGTATAGGACTAAGTGTCCAGAGCTAAAGACAGAAGTGAAATTGCTCTCATTTACAATTGTGCAAAGACATTCCCAAACTTCGCTTTTAAGTCAGTGTTATACTTGTAAGTATAGCTTGGAATAGCACCCAGTCAGCACCCAGTCACATCACCGAGGGGACCACCAGAGTGGTAACACCTGTGCCTGGTGTCTGTAACTGTATTTATATTTTATAGTATATAGAAACAGTGCTTCTAGGGTGGGAAGGAAATCTTCCTGTGAGAGATACACATCAGAGTTATTTGATTATTTTCTGCATAGTAGGTATAAGAATGGTTTTCTGGTTTTTTCCATGTATTTTCTGTTGAAAGGTAATATTTTTATATATAATGTTTAAATGTATCTTCATATGAAAACCAAACAGATTCATTGCAGAGAAAAGAAAACCAAGCTTCAAAATTTCCTGATAACAATCTATCCCTTTAATTCACAGCTAACAGGCTTATATTTGCTTGTTAATTTGTAGCCTTGGCTGTCCTGGACTCCCTTTGTAGACCAGGCTGGCCTAGAGGTCTGCCTCTGTCTCCCAAGTGCTGGGATTACAGGAGTGCACCACCAAGTCCAGCTGAAAGGAGAAAATGTTGGTCAAACAGAAATCTCTATTACTTTCATGCAAAAACTTAGAGGATGAGTAATTGACATCATGCGAATAAAATGCCTGTGATGCTGAAAGTGCTCAGTAATTTTCTAAATTACAAATAACCTAAGATGTCTTGAAAGAATGTGAGACAGTCTGTGACACTAACAGCTACCAACTTCACTGATGATTCCCAAAGTGTGGGCCCTCTCTAGAAACAAGTGTGGATAGGTGCAGAGGGGTATGAAAGCTGTTCCGTTCAGACAGTGCAGCCGAGAACAGTTGTTCCGAGGGGCTCAGGAATTAAAACGTCTTAGAACTTCTGGGATTCGTCTTCCTCACAGGATAAGAATGGCGCTGAAGCAGATCTCCAGCAACAAGTGCTTTGGAGGGCTCCAGAAGGTTTTCGAACATGACAGGTAAGCAATTACAGTCACTTCTCACTCACTTCGAAATGAAACCTTCACTTACAACTCTGCTTTCTCTCTCCCACTGTCATCCGACAATCTCACCAAACCTAACTGTTTCTGGATTGGTGCTGTGAGATAAAGGGGAGGAGCCTGCAGGCTGTCTTCAGGTTTTGGCTTGATGGTTTTCTAAAGTTTTCTGAAAAACCAGCTGTGTTGCCATTAAAAATTCAGAGAATGTTTTCCTTGTTGGTCTTCTAGTATAACAAAGAAACCTAGACTTGATTAACTTGGCAGCATAGCAGACATATGTGCCGCCACCTCCTTCTGGAATCTAACTAATAATGTCATTAGGTAAACGCATTAAACACACACACACACACACACACACACACACACACGTATTAAATATACAAATGTGTACGTGCACGCTGAGGAGGAGATAAAGAAGCAGAGGACAGAAGCTGAGAACAGTGTTTTAGATGCAAAAATGCAGATATTCATGTACTGTATAACTTAGCAAAGCCTAGAAAACTAAATTCTAAATGGAGAAGTGATACAAATATATGTACACGCCTGACAATACGAGAAAGATAGAAATGGAGCTGAGGGGCAGGATGATTAGTTGAAAGTTAATTTTAAAAATCAGAGCACTCAGATTGTCTCAGCATTCTCTATAGTGAGATAGCTGCTTTCCCAGCTCTGGCCAACAGCTGAAGGTTTACTATCCGTCGGAGGTAGGCATTTTGTATTGGGGGCAGATACAAGAATAACTGGCACATTGAATTTTTCCCAGTGGCTTCCAAAATCTGACAAGCTTAGGCTTTTCTTCTTGGGAACTTGACATCTTGAGGAGAGCAGGTGTTGCGATGGAGACCTTTTAATACAATTGTCCAGCTGGACTCCATTCAGCCATGGGACAGTGGGTGACATTCTCCCCAGGCATACTGCTGTCAACCACACATTCAGTGTTTCTCTGTGAAACATATTCTTCCTTTTAACAAACTGCTAAATGGCTTAGCTTCTGTCCTGATTAGTGATGGGCATTAATACTTTTCTGTGGTGGTTAACGTTACAGTGGTGAGCTGAAATGTAAAATGAGATTTGCTGTCTACCTACCGCCACAGGCAGAGGGTGGAAAGTGTCCTGCACTTTACTGGCTGTCTGGTAAGTATTTTCCTTTTGAATTTCATAAAGGAATTTCATCTTACCTTTTTACTGCGACCTACTTATGTACTTTTTGAATCACTTATGAACACTTTGGCTGGGGCTGGAGGGGCGGCTCCACGGCTTAGAGCTTGTGCCGCTCTAGTAGAGGACTAAAAGTTTGGCTTTTAGAATCCACACTGGGCAGCTTGCAACTTTGCTGTAACTCCAGCTCCAGGGACCTAACAGTGTCTGCTAGGTCCTGAGGGTACCGGGACCTGCACTCACACGTGCTCGCACACAGGCATGGGCATGTAATTAAAATGTAATAAAGTAAAATGTTTTTAAAACTTAAAAGGCTCCATCCTGTAGATTTTATCTTGGGAATAATTTCAGACTGAAGAGAATCACATTTATATTTTCTTTTAAACTAGACCAAGTAACTTAGCTGAGGATGTAATGTTCAGTACTCAGTGATAAGGGTTTGGAAAATTTATACATACTTTGTGCCTGCCTAAGCCTTTCTGGACTTTGCAAAGACTTTAGCGGTCAAACAGAGCAATGTTGGATGGAACTGGAAGGCAAGGTTGCATGCATTAGGAACTTCCTGGATGTGCTCTGAATACTGAACTCCATAAAGCTTCCTTGCAGCAGTGGAAAGAGTCCAAAGAACATGGCGCTTCTCCACTGTGATTAAGATTTCCAATCAGTCGATAGAACAGGTGGTGAGACAGGTGTACAAGAGCTCCTAAGTTTACTTCTCTTTCATAAAATACGAGCACAGCAAACATGAGAGAGTGACAGCAACTGTCAACAGATGCTATTTTGTTTTCATAAAGTTACTTTTTATTCTAACAAACCCTACCCAGGCATCCATCAAGGGGAATCCCCTAATGCCAGTATAAAAAAGAAAGTAAATATTTTATTTTAGAATTTAAGTGCAAATTTTATTTTAACACATAAAAATAAGAGCCTTTCTGTATCAGCTTCTTTCACGGTGACAAAACAGCACAACTAGAGGCAGCTCATAGAAGGCAGAGTTTATCCGGGCTTACAGTTCACAGAGGCCGAGTCCAGCATGGCAGTAAGCAGCATGCTATGCTGGCACCAGCAGGACTCTGTTCACATCCTCAACTGAAAGCATGAAGCAGAGAGATCAAACTGGAAGTAGAGTGAGTCTATATACTCTCAAAACCCATCCCCAGTGACACCTTCCTCCAGCAAGTAGCTTTCAACCTTCCCAAATGTGGGGGCTCCCTGGGAACACCACGGCTAGCATAGTGTTGTTCTAGAGGAAGCAAGAAGGGAATCCAGTTCAGCACGACTCAGTAGCTGCTGATGGTTCTAGTTTTGATAGTCTGACCTCAAGTAGTTTATTTTCGGCATATTTAGCCATGGCACAATTTGGTGAAAAACTGTGTAGGCTTAATTTTCTTAGCAATTATATTTTATTACAAACTTAGTAACCAAGAGGAGCTCACTTATAACCCGACTAACCTAAACATTAGGAAAGGGAGATTAAAGAATACAATAATGAAACCGTAAGGCTATCAGTTCCGAGGGACGATTCTCCTGGCATAATCAGCAGTATTTCTTCTGCTGGAACTGGAGCAACCGGCACCCGAAACCTCAGTCAGAGCCCAGAGCCCCAAAGCCTTCCCTTGAGCAAGTCTCTCTAGGAGCATCCTCAAGTGGAGTGATGAACAGCCAAAATTATCCCAAGTCTCCAAAGGCCCCGCCTCCTGTTTTTGGCTCACATTTATGTCTCCTCTCAGAATTTGTTCAAGGATATTTTTTAGCTGCTTAACAACCAATCTCCCCCACAAGATGGTTTGACTTCTAAGGGGATAAACATCAGCTGCTCTCTCACAAGTCTTTTTCTCATCCCCCACTTGTGATCTAAACAAAAAAACACGTTTATCTTACACACACACACACACACACACACACACACACACACACACACACACACACGGGATTGTACTTAGGCATAAAGAATGAAATTACACCATCTCCAAGAAAAAGGATATGACTGCATTATGGAATAACTATCAACTTTAATGTCGCCTGTAACTTTGTGGTTATCAATTTAATATTGGTTATGGGTAGACTTAGTCTCTGTTCTATTGTAGGCTAATTACTATAAATGTCTCCTAGTTCATGTGTAGCATATGCATTTCGGTAAGCTTCATTGTTGCACTAGTATTCAGATACTTGGCAATGACCTTTGGAAAAGGGCTGCCGGGTTGGGTTCAGCTCAAGCATCATTGCTAGTTCACTTTTGGCCACCGATGTGAGCATCAGTCTTAGGTACCTGATAGTACTAGGCTAGCTGGTTTTCTGTATAATAAAATATTAGAGCTTGTATAATATTCACGGTGCAGCTTAACATAACAGCCTTTTTCATCTTCAGGTTTAACTTGCACGGAGCAAAACTTCATATCAAAGTCTGGCTATCAACAAGCCGCCTCAGAGCACGGCCTTGTCGTTGTTGCTCCGGATACCAGCCCCCGTGAGTGTTGTTCAAAATGCTTTACAAACATGCAACCCTTTATGTCTAAGTCATGAGTAGAATGGTGCTCATTTTACAATTCCTCTCAAGTTTTTGCTGTTATTATCTTCTGGTCTTTCAAGCACCATCATGCCTCTGAAGTACCCACCACACCGGGAGTAGACTGGGGGAATGGGATGAAATATTCAGAAGAACATTAGGAGACATTTTCAGGTCAAGATCGTGATTTTTAACATTGACATCTGTCTTCCTCAAGGTTATGATGAGGAAGAGAATTAAAGAAGTGTAGGTAGAGGCCCGAGCATGGTGGTGCATGCCTTTAATCCCAGCACCCGGGAAGCTGTGAGTTCAAGGCCAGCCTGGTCTACAAAGCAAGTCTGGGACACCCAAGGCTAACATAGAGAGAACCTGTCTCAAAAACCAAAGGGAAAAAAAAAATAGGAAGAAAAAGTGTAGGTAGACTGGGAAGGTTGACAGGGAAAGCCTTGCAACACAGTCCTGGAAAGTAAAGAGCATGCTTGTGAGAGAGTAAGGGTGTAAATTTTCAGAGTATGTAAGAGGAAGTTCAAGCTATGGTAGTTTACTTCGCCCCCTGAATTCTCTGGTTGGAAGGTCATTCCCTCTCTGACCTCGGTGGCCAGAACTAGTGACACATATTCAGATAAAGGGGTCCAGAAAGTTGAATCCCATTATGTATAAAGTAGAAGAGAGTTCCTAATGTTCTCTGAAAGCCCCACTGTGTGGACTCCCATGTCAGCTCGGTGTGTGTGGTGGGTGTTGTTACTTGACTGTGTAGCCTAGGCTGGCAGGCTGACTAATAGGCAGGCGCCACTGTGCCCTACTGAAAACCCGTTACTAACCCTGGGGAGTCACTGTCCTCTTCCTTGCTAGGTGGCTGCAATATCAAGGGAGAAGATGACAGCTGGGACTTTGGCACTGGTGCAGGATTTTACGTGAATGCCACTGAAGAGCCCTGGAAAACTAACTACAGGATGTACTCTTACGTGACAGAGGAGGTAATTCAATTGGCCTTGTAATTATTCACTGATGACCACTGAGAGCTTGGGCTTTAGCTACAAAGCCCTTCCAAACTTGAGAATTTTAATGTAGGAATTGGCACTGGAAGGCCAGTTTTAATTTAGGGGAAGTTCCAAGGTCTGCTCATAATACGGTTGCGGCAGTTTTAAGTTAACAGTAAGTGTAAATTCGAGGATTTTTGGTTACATTCACATGGGTGCACACTTTCCAGGATAGCTAGAGAGCAGCATGTGAGACAGCCCTTCATGTCCTGGAGCTGGTTCAGGCCGGTTTCACATGTAGCCAACAAGGGCTTGATTAGCAAGGGCGAATGGCAAAGCATGCTTTGGTGTATGCATTTCCCCGGATGTTATCACTTAGATCATGAAAACTCAGAAATAATTACAGATAATTATATTTGAGTCAGTTTATGGTGAGTGGTTTGTTGGTTTTGGTGACAGGGTCAAACTCAGGATCTCACATTTGGAGGCGAGAACTTTCCCACGGAGTTGTCCGCCAGCTCCCAGTCACCCAGAGTTTTTACACCCTAGATAGCAATTATGTTTTGGTGAAATCTGGACTTTTACATTTCATTCTTTTTGTTTGTTTGTTTTGATTATGTTGGTGTTTCTTTTTCCTGTTAGCATCTGTTCATTGTACATTATACTAGGCTTCAGCATTTTCATACAAGCTATACGTCCCGTCTTCTCCACTTCTCCATTCCCTTGCTGCTGGCTGTTCCTCTGTCAGGCATGTGCAGCCCGCAGCATATGGCCACATGCATCCTAGGATAGCTATGAATACAGCCCACCACAAAACAGTAAGCTCAAGTAAAACGTGTGTGTGTGTGTGTGTGTGTTTTCTTAGTTGTGTCATTCTTAAGTGTGAGCTCTATAGCTGACAAGACCATGTTTGTTGTATTTGGACACCCTCCTTGGCTCTTTCATGGTATATAAACGTAAATGATTTTATGTATCTATATAGAATCTAGGATCCACAAATGAGAGAAAATGTGAATTATTTGTCTAACTTAATTTGCGTAATATGTTATTCCATAATGCAGTCATATCCCTTTTCTTGGAGATGGTGTAATTTCATTCTTTATGCCTAAATACAACCCCGTGTGTGTGTGTGTGTGTGTGTGTGTGTGTGTGTGTGTACATCACATTTTTGTTACCTATTCTTCAGTTGTTGGGAATCTCAGTTGATTCCATAATTTAGGTATTATGACTTGTGCTGCAGGAAGCATTGATGTGCAAATGTCTCTGACATATTAACTACTGTGTGGGTCCAAGGATTCAGACCCAGGTTGTCAGCTTAGAGGCACGTGCCTTTACCCTCTCACTAGCCCTGGGCACTTTTTAATTGAAATGTGTGTATCAGTTCCTGCCATTTCATTGTTTTTCATTTGTTTATCCACTGTTACACCATGGCTTGTTCTTTACTGGAGCCTCACGGGTGTGTTTATTGCTCTTCAGTACATAGGATTCCTTGGTAGTGTTGGCCTAGGAGTCATGAATTCTTTTAACAGTTTATCATGGAAGGTTTTGCTTTAATTATGAAGTTTGGCTGGGTATAGTAATCTGAGTTGGCTTATTTTGGTGCTTACAATATATCACTCCATGCTCTCCCAAGTTTTAGGGGTTTGGTTGAGAAATAATTCATCACTAATGTTCCATCCTCCATAAACTATCCATTCTGCTAGTGAGGCTTCCTACTAAGTTTTTTATTTGATCAAGATCTTTTCATTTCGAAATTTCAGTTGGATTTGTTTTAGTAGTTTTCCTTCTGTATAATTCTTTCATATCCTGTATTGACGTCCTTGTTTCATTTATGTATGTATTTATTTATATTATTTTTAAATTCACTTAGCTTATTTATCTTTATTTCATTAAACATTTTTATCGTTGTCCTCTTGAATTCTTCAACTGAGACTCCATATAACTCACTTTGATTGGAATCTAATTCTGTGAAATTGTTTGAGCCTTTTAATTTTTCGTTTCTATTTTGATTATCTTTCAGGCATCCTACTGCCTTGATTGCATGTTTCTCACATTTCTGCACTTGTGTCCTGTGCTTACTTCATTGGTTGGATTATATACTTTCACTGGATGTATTTATAAGGGTCAAGTGGGGCAACATTGTAGCAGGATTGGGGAATCTCTCCTCCACAATAGATTGAAGATGCTGTTCTGTGGCTAAAGTCTCAGTTTACATGCTCAGGGCAGCAGGCATAATTCCAAAAGTGTTATTCACTGCAGAAGCAACCACAAATGATAGGTAGGCCCACTGTGCCTAGTATTTGAGACAGAAAGAAACAAAGGCGGTTTGGGGTATACTAAGGATTTAGTGCTAAAGTTAGGACTGCAGAGGAGATCGGCTGAGTAAGTACATAGATTAGTGTCTGAGCCAAGGAGAAAGGAACGAGGAGGCAACAGTAGAAGGAAGGGGAGCACTGGGATGTTGCTAAGATCCCATGTTGAAGCTGTGGTTGCTGTAGTTAAAAAGTGGAAAGGGGAAAGGGGAAGAAGGGAGGAAATAGGTCAGAATGCGATGGTGCGCTTACGGATGGTGCATAGGAACAATGCAGTAGAACAGCACGGGCGCAGAAATTAATGGAACACACAACAATTATAAAACTACTTCACAATAGAAAAGCTAGCACAAGACAGGTTAGTGTGCAAAGACAGACCATGTTTAAAACGTAAAAACAAAGTCAAATCATTTTTCTAAATGTAGCTTGGGTCAGTGATTCTTCCTTGTTGAGATGGTTCTGAGTTCCCTCCTGACCTGTAATGTTTCATGTGACTGACTGGGTTGAGTTTCTTCTCACTGGAGCCAGCAGCCCTCTGCATGGAATGTTGCTTTGAAGGAAGCATCCACCCAGTAGCCCTCATCTGCTGGGTGGTCACACTTCCTCTTGCTGTTGCCCTTTTCACTTGGAAGCATTTGTCTTAAGGTCCTGGCTGCCTTCGGCTGTTTGTACTTCCAAGGCCTCTATGTACTTTCAGATCATGATCATGTTATCATAAAATTTCAGTATTATCCTAATTTTAATAATTCATAATCCTCCATGTACTTTATACATTTTTCCTAATGTAAGGCGTTTGTATTTTGAAAACACTTTCTATTATAACAAATATTACTGTTATCTTTGGCATAATTTTCCTCCCTAAGGTACTCGTTCCTTAAAGCATTTTTAAGTTTTTAAGACAGTAGGAGCCCTTGCTGTCAAGCCTGCAGACCTGAATTCTTTTTTTTTGGTTTTTCCGAGACAGGGTTTCTCTGTGTAGCCTTGGCTGACCTAGATTCACTTTTGTAGTCTAGGCTGGCCTCGAACTCACAGCGATCTGCCTGCCTCTGCCTCCCGAGTGCTGGGATTAAAGGCGTGTGCCACCACGCCCGGCTATCCCCAGAACCCACCTGGGAGGAGAGAGCTGAGCACCACAGGTTGTCCTGTCAGCTCCAGAGGGGTGCACAGTGCACACACATGTGGGACAATAAATAATAAATAAGTAAATATGGGGGGAGAGTTAGAACATTAGGGTTCTTCTTCTTCATCTTCTCGACTTTATCCATTGCTTTAAAAAAACATCTGCACACATACTTTTCAGTGACATATAAGTAACCATTTTATGAGGGTTTTTTTTTTCTTTTAATGTTCACCAGTTTGAGCCACTATAGACCTGTGCTTTTTAAGTACTGACAGTGCCACTAATACAGGTAACTTTGTCCAACTTCTTTCCTCTGAGATCTTTTATTGTGTTCTTCATTTTTTTTTTCCTAGCTTCCACAACTCATAAATGCCAATTTCCCAGTGGACCCACAGAGGATGTCTATTTTTGGTCACTCCATGGGAGGCCACGGAGCTCTGGTTTGTGCTTTGAAAAACCCTGGAAAATACAGAGTAAGTTAACACCAACTTCATTGATGCAGCGCTTCTGAGGATAGAAGAGAATTTCAAAGGCGTGGCCTTAGAATCAGGGCTTGAACATTTCTAGAGTTGAGGGCCTCAGGAGGGTGGCAGACAGTGTCAAACTTGACCCCATGACACACGCTGTAAGATTATGGCATTCCATCTGGAAACACTAGAAAAATACAGCTTACGTTTTCAGTGCTCCTTTTCACACTATACTTTTGAACGTATTTTGCCTCGGGATTGTTAGTCTTGATTAGTATTATTGTATGGCACTGTCTGTATATTATTTATTTCGGTTTTCGGGGTGTGTGTGTGTGTGTGTGTGTGTGTGTGTGTGTGTGTGTGTGTGTGTGTGTGTGTGTGATCTTTGTAGTGCTGAATCTGACTGCCTATAGTGGAGGATAGACATATTTTACGACTTTTATGTTCTGAGTGTTAGTTGGACTGCAACTTGGTGGAAAAGCCTCTCCCAGCACCGCCTTCCGCCTCTCCCAGCACCCCCTTCCGCCTCTCCCAGCACCGCCTTCCGCCTCTCCCAGCACCCCCTTCCGCCTCTCCCAGCACCGCCTTCCGCCTCTCCCAGCACCCGCTTCCGCCTCTCCCAGCACCCCCTTCCGCCTCTCCCAGCACCCCCTTCCGCCTCTCCCAGCACCCCCTTCCGCCTCTCCCAGCACCCCCTTCCGCCTCTCCCAGCACCCCCTTCCGCCTCTCCCAGCACCCCCTTCCGCCTCTCCCAGCACCCCCTTCCGCCTCTCCCAGCACCCCCTTCCGCCTCTCCCAGCACCCCCTTCCGCCTCTCCCAGCACCGCCTTCCGCCTCTCCCAGCACCCCCTTCCGCCTCTCCCAGCAACCCCTTCCGCCTCTCCCAGCACCCCCTTCCGCCTCTCCCAGCACCCCCTTCCGCCTCTCCCAGCACCCCCTTCCGCCTCTCCCAGCACCCCCTTCCGCCTCTCCCAGCACCCCCTTCCGCCTCTCCCAGCACCGCCTTCCGCCTCTCCCAGCACCCCCTTCCGCCTCTCCCAGCACCCCCTTCCGCCTCTCCCAGCACCCCCTTCCGCCTCTCCCAGCACCCCCTTCCGCCTCTCCCAGCACCCGCTTCCGCCTCTCCCAGCACCGCCTTCCGCCTCTCCCAGCACCCGCTTCCGCCTCTCCCAGCACCCCCTTCCGCCTCTCCCAGCACCCGCTTCCACCTGACCCCATCACCTGCTTCATTTAAGGCTTTGGAGGTTCTCTTTTCTTCTAATGAGCAAAGAGTGAAAACCCACAACTGAACTACCAAATCCAGCAACTAAAACTAAGTGTGCTTAAAAGTGGAGATGCGTGTTTTAAAACCAGCTCTTTGGCATGTTTTCGATCGGTTTCATCTTTAGGAAGGACTGCAGTCATTTCAGGCACGCTACTGAGGGACAGTGTTGCTCAGAGCAGTCTCATTACACCACACTAGAACAGATGGGTTTAGTTTTCCAATTTTTCTACAGTGAGTCAGTGAATTTATTGTCTAACGTAGAAAAAGTGAACTTCATTTTTTTTTTATGAACTTAGCTTTTTGTCTTTTAAAAATACAAGTAGCCCTGTGACCTGTAGAGATTGAGCATTCTAAAGCTGAGAGATGCACTACTTTCCCACTGTGAGTCAACACTGTTAGAACAGAACGCTGTGCTGGAAATGCCGCTGTGGAGAGGCAGTCCTTGCTTCTGTGGCACTGCTGAAGAGAAAAGCCTCATTTAATGACACTTTCACTAAGGAAGGCTTCAGGGTTTAGATCATTACAGATGCATTTTCAGTGGAAAAAAGAGTAGACAACCCGAATACAAACTTGTTTGTACCTACATTGACTTCTAAGGCATTCTTTGCATTAGAAACTTGGGTTTGTGAGGTTTTGAAATAGATTATACAAAGTTGTAGTATGAAGAGGCCACAGTTGCAGGGCTTTTGTGTCAAAAGTTGCAAGTTACAGACATCTGTATTTGATTTAGCAAAATATAACTTATTTTTAAATTTCCTTTTGTCTCTAAAGTCTGTGTCAGCATTTGCTCCAATTTGCAACCCAGTGCTCTGTCCTTGGGGTAAAAAAGCATTTAGTGGATACCTGGGACCAGATCAAAATAAATGGAAGGTAGGTGATGGGCCACTGCTTCTATGCTTATTCTTAGGTTTTCAGGTTTGTCATGTAATCATACATACATAGGGATGTACATACAAATGTACATACATACATACACATAATCATGTATGTTGACTATTGTGTAGTTACTCCTCCATGCCCATGGGTTCTACATCTGTAGACTGAACCAAAAGATACTTTCATTTAGTCAGATTAGTAGTTAAAATTCAGACCTTTTTTCATTGTCTTTGTTCTTTGCTATCTGACTTTAACACTGTAGCAGGTGCTGGGAGTAATACAGAGTAATTTAATCCAGTAATTTAAAGAACTCGGGAAGACATGTGTAGGTTGCATGCAGACATTGCTATTTTATATAAGTTACTTAAGTATTGCAGCTGTTGAGATCCTTTATTGTTTGTTTGTTTTTGTTTTGTGTTTTTCAATCTTTCAAGACAAAGTTTCACTGTGTAGCCTTGGCTGTCTGAGGTGATCCATCCACCTGCCTCTCCTTCCCAGAGTGCTGGGATTAAAGGCCTGCGCCACCATGCCCTGCCAGCGGTTGAGATCTCTGAGAGGGTTCCAGAACCAATCACTCGTCAGATACCCAGGGCAACCACACAGCAGCGCCCCCGGCCTGCAGTTGTCCCGAGTCACGGCAGCTGTCCTGAAACTGCTTCCTCGGTTGCTGACTGCCTTTCTATTTCCAAGTTACCATCACTTCTAATTAGTTTTTTAAAACCTAAACTGGATGTCTGACTGACTTGGACTAACAGTTAAAACAATTTTAATTTTGGTTCTGGTACAGTATATTCTGGGAAATATCGCTGTGGACACGTGTTAAGTTTTCATTGTTTCTTCATTTCACAGGCCTACGATGCGACTTGTCTCGTGAAGTCCTATTCGGGGTCCCAGATTGACATATTAATCGATCAGGGGAAAGATGACGAGTTTCTGTCGAATGGGCAGCTGCTCCCTGATAACTTCATAGCTGCCTGCACAGAAAAGAAAATCCCTGTTGTCTTCAGGCTACAAGAGGCAAGTACGGGGAAACCTTAGCTTGAGCTAAATAGCAACACTCTTAAAAACAAGAATATATTTGACCCTCTTAACTTTTCTTTTAGATACTGTAAGATATAGGGTAACACTGAGTAAGAATATTTATTTACTTTAAGGAACTTGAAGTGAAATGTGTGATATCTAAATTAAATAAGAAAGCCTTTGGCAGTGAGATACAAGTGCAGCGTTTGCTTGTTGTCAGGTTGTGCAAAAGGCGAAGCTGTGGCTGAGCGGTGGTTGCTCTCCCACACCGTCATCGTCGGGTGTCTGCGGTTGCTCACCACCCCTTTGTCAGGCTTCATGCACGCCGTGGCCTCAGCACTGTCCGGTCTCACAGGCACTTGCTCTCGCTGCTTCCCTCTGCTGCTGCGCTGCTTGCAGTCCTAGCGCTGTGAGCGTGAATCACAGGTGCCTCGCCAACTGTCTCTGCAATACGTGACCGTCCGCTGTCGACCTCTTGGTGCTGCTCTCATTTTAGAATGCTTACTTTTATTTTTTTGAAAACACTCAAAGGGTTCAGAACATCATAGAAACAAAACTAATCTCAAAGTGAAAAATGAAAATCGTATGTGATCATGATTTATAAAAACTTATCTGTTGAAAGTAAAGGTGATATGTCAGACATGTCTACCTAAAGTGTAACTGTGACGATAAATGCTCAGACAAGATCGGGCCAGTGTGCAGTGTGGTCCACTGCAGTTCACACCATGCTTTCATGGTATTAGCTCATCTGCAGTCTTCATCCGAGCAAAGGAGGCCATTCCTTTTCTGCACTTTTGCTTTGTAGATCTGTCACCCTTAGAGAACGGACAGCTGTAAGTTTCTAACCTGAGGTCATAGTGTGTGCTGGGACCAGGACTCTTAAACAAGACCCTGATCACAATTTCTGTCCTGTCGTCTGTCCAGCCTTTTCTAGGCAATGCTCTGTGCTTCTGAAGAGCCAAGGGATGAGTAAGAGCTACCACAAGGGGAAGCTGGGCGTAGCGTGCTATGTCTCTAGTTTATACAGGGTTAGTAATGTTTACAAGGGTAGCTTGAGAGTGTGCAATATATAAAAATGTCTGTGTGTATATACATATATACATGTGTATATATATGTGTGTGTATATAAATATATATGTATACATTTACCCCCATATATTAGGTTTATGTATGTGTGTATATTCCATCCTTAAGTAATTTCTTTTAGGCTTATATCAACATTTCTCATCATAATTGCATTTAGTTCAAGAGGTAACCTGAATTCCAAACCCCAAGTCCAGTTTGCTCCTAAGCTTGGCGCCATGTCTGACTGCATCCACTTTAGCTGTAAGCTGCAGTCGTATTTTGTTCAGATGACCTTAGCTGCTTGGCATTAGCATTTGGATGCTTTGTCACTTCCCCTGAGCCTGGACCAGAAAAGTCTGATTTTTTTTTTTCCTGTAGAGCTTCTGCTCCAGCAAAGTCTAGCACCAAGACCCTGTGACTGTTAAATGAGCAAATGAAGCTCTTTCAACCATCTTCTTCACTAACTCAGGCTTCAACCTGAGCTTTTCTAGTTGGATGTAGAAAATCTGCCGGAAAGCACTGCCTTTTGACGTAGATGTCCCCAGTGTGTGGTGGGCACTGCTTCCTATGTGAGAGTTGACTGAAGACTGAAAGAGTGTGTTTATATTCCCGGAGCCAGCCTTTCCACTTAAAGGCTGGAGCAGAGGAGAAAAGGCTCTAAGTGTTGCTAAATATAGGTAACTGCACAGGCTGCTTAACAAACAAGATGACTAAGACTGAGAGCCAGAACCCGGACCCTGTCAGGGAGGCACGCTTAGCTCTGCCTGTCCGCCTCCAGCAGAACGCCAGGAGCTCGGTGTGCTCTCTTGCCTTTTGGTGGATATTTTTAAAAACTCCATGGCAGGCAGCAGCCATAGCTCTAATCATCAAGAGGTGGAGAAAAAAGGAAAGCCAGGACATGGTCTTGATCATGACGACCCTGACCCTCCTGTCTGATGCGCTTCCACACTTGAGGACAAGTTACTCTTAAGTTACTAGAGTTCATCGACGCTGGCACTTACTATTCCTGCTGAACCCAGGTGGACTGCGTCTGCATCCCCTCTGCCATTAGCTCTCAGTGATGGGGTAGATTCAGCCCTATCTCAGGTGCTTGGCGCATCACATTTTCCTTCTGCTTGCCCCATCTGATGGAGGGTTTGATGAAGTATTCCTTTCTTCTCAGAAAAAGACAAGATATGGGTAGGAGACTTTTCTTTTTCCTTTTCCTTTCTCTCTCTCTGGGTCAGGGATTGTTTATGCCCATGTGCTTGTGCATGTAAAGGCTAATGGTGAACATCAGGTGTTATTCCTCAGATCCTGTCACCATTTAAATTGGGGGAAGGGGAGAAGGAGCAGACAAGATACAATCTCTCACTGTCCTGGGAAGTCAGATAAGCCACTGTGGCTGGCCAGCAAGCTCCAAGGACTTGCCTCCCTCACCCTAGGCTGTGTGTGCAGCCACCATACACCTGGCTTTTCCCCCGCCCCCTGTGGTTCTAGGGATTGAAATCGGGTCCTCATGATTTAAAACAAACACTATACTAGCTGAGCCACCTCCCCATAGCAGAAGTAGAATTCCTAACTTTGGTATGTGATGGCTACAGTTGACTTCTTCAACAGTGTTAAAGCCTTCAGGCATTTTTGTGTTCTTTCTCCATATTGTTTGTATGTACTTCCTTTGTCTTTTAGTAGTTGCTATTATTTTTATGTCAAATGTGCTGCTTCTAAGGATTAACATGTCTTGCCCATGTTTCTAACCTGATTTTGCTGCTGCTTCTCAATGTGGCCACATGTCTCCTTTGCCCACTTAATTGACGTATCATCATCCCTCTTTGCACGTTAGTGGCAACATTTAGAAACTAGGATATACAGAATGTTTGATTTCCCTTTATATCTTTGCTGCTTTTAAAATAAAGTACAAAGATGACAACCTTGATTTTGATTAAACCTTACTTAAAGTACTTGGGCCATGTACAAGCATCTTAAGTGACAGGAGAGTGAGTCGTAATAGAGACATTTAACATTGAGGTTTCTGAATGGGAGACCAATGTCTTATTTTGTCTTTTAGGGTTATGATCACAGCTACTACTTCATTGCAACCTTCATCACTGACCACATCAGGCATCATGCAAAATACCTGAATGCATGAAATGCTTCAGACACAAAAGAATCTCATCAGGATTATACAAATTGAAATAAACATAATTGCTGAGTAAAAGATTTTTGATTTCCTCTCAAAAGATCATCTTCCTGCAGTTGAATCACTTTTCTGAATAAATGTATCAAACTTTCTGGTTTTAAAAGGTTGTTTTTGGTTGGTTGGTTGGTTGATTGGTTGGTTGGTTGGTTGGTTGGTTGGTTGGTTGGTTGGTTGATTGGTTGGTTGGTTGGTTGGTTGGTTGGTTGGTTGGTTGGTTGGTTTGTTTGTTTTGCCAGTATTCACATAGGTACACACACACACACACACCTCAAAAAAGGACCTCTGGCCTATAGCTGAGGCAGGAAATAGAAGGTAGAACATCACCCAGCAGGCAGAAAGGACTCTGGAATAGAGCCATGTGTGGGGAGATTCTACAGGCAAGAGGTGAGGACAAAGGCGTGGTACCTGAACAGAATTAACCAGCCACGTGGATTGTTTTAAGTCATGAGCTAGTCAGAGTGAACAGCCCAGCTGTATGGCCTAGGTATTTGTAAAAATATTTTGAGTCTCAAAGAGTCTTTATTCTGAGAGCTTGGGGCCAGGAGGGAAAACACCTACAACACCCGTGGGCCAATCTGATGGCACCATTTCCTCAGTTCAGGTTCCCTCTTCCCAGATGACTCTAGCTTGTGTCGAGGTGACAACAACCTGACTAAGCAGCATAGGTTACTGTGCACAGTAAACGATGATCAAAGAAGGCACATCAGGTTCTTCAGCTTAGGAAAGCAGTGCCTTTTAGATGTATAAATTACTTTATCTGTTGCTGCGAGTAAAATACCCCCCGGGCGGGGGGGGGGGGGGGGGGGGGCACTGAAGGGAGAGCATTTGTTTTAGTTCACTGTTTGGCAGAACAGTCCATGATGGTGTGCAAATCGTGGCAGGGGCAGCTGGATAGTGCACAGTCAAGAAGCAGAGAGAAGTAACGAGTTGGCAGCTTGCCTGCTCCTTTGGATTCTGTCCAGGGCTTCAGCCCATGAGGACCACCCAATAGGAAACATGAATCATCTTCCTATCTCTTCATCTAGAAATCCCTCCCAGGTACCTGGAGGCTTGTCTACTAGATGATTCTAGACCCTGTCAACTTGACAGCGTTAACCACATTAGATGTAAGTGTAAAGACACTAGAGATCACTACAGTTTAATATTAGAGTAGGCTGAGCCCTAAAATGAACAGCACATGAAATGATTCCAATCTTGGGCCCGCAGTTAAAAACCACTTAATCTACAAGTCTCTCGCCTAGTGATTAGCTTTTGAGTTAGGTTCTGTTATGTGAGACTTTCGCCACAGAAGTAGAATGAGTAGGATATGAATTTTGTTTTGTTTCATTTTTCAAGACAGGGTTTCTCTATATTAGCCCTGGCTGTTCTAGAACTCACTCTGTAGACCAGGCTGGCCTCAAACTCACAGAGATCCACCTGCCTCTGCCTCCTGAGTGCTGGGATTAAAGGTGTGCACCACTGCCGCCCAGCAATAAACTCTTTTATAAATGAGTTGGTTTCTGTGATCATAGAGCTGGCTAAGCAAGCTAGACAGGCACTGGGCAGCTGTAAGGAGCTGAAGGTGACAAGTGGGAGGTATGGCCCTAGTGTCAAGTCCAGCCATCACAGTTTTCTCTCTGATGCCTTCTGACCTACTGAGCTTCCTCTCCCTCAAAGTCAGTTAGGAATGTAGAACCTCAAAAAGTGAGTAATGACACCAAACAATAGGGACTTACCTAGCCAAGTAGGTACACTATTCTGAGAAAATAGGCTCTTTTGTTTGATATTGACAGGGACTGTGCAAAACATAAATGCTAAGTAAATAATTGCTGACCCAGTATAGCTGCAAAAAAAGACAAAGGGCAATTACAACGCAAGTGGCCATTGCGGACAGACAGCTGGCCAGGACATCTGAACCTGCCTTTATGTAAATCCTAACCTTCAGGGACACAATTGTCTATTTATGCCTACCACATAATTGTAAGAAGAATTTCTGTCCCCCTCCCCCACAAAAGAAAAGCTCCCCAAAGAATCCACCTCAATGGCTTTATTGTAAGCAACAGCTAAGAGAATGATCTTGCATGATCTAGAAGCCGTGCAACAGAATTAAGAAGAAAAAAAGCCAAGTGGATTTCACACAGGTGCCCTGCACAGTGGTAAATAAGACCACCTTATCTAAGACACAGTAGTCAGCTGACAGACTGTGTCTTAGATGTGACAGAGAAGCCTCAACCACGGAACATCAGTAAGTTAGGTCTGCCCAAACAAGACCAGAACAGTGACACCAGCTGGCACCCTAAAGCAGATGGGTGAAATCTCACAGTTCCCCCCTTCTAGATGGAGAAGTATAAGGAATTAATGACTGCAAGAGACAGAGAATCAGTCTAATTCAAGTATTCATTGCTAAAGACATAAACACCCCTGTGAGCAGCACTAAATGGACTCAGCAGGCGCTGTTTGTATATTTATCCATATATCTATATGCAGCAATAATAAAGAAAAAGAGGCCGTGAATTTGAGAAGCGAGCAGGAGGGATGATGGAGGATCTTAATTAAAAGAAAGGCAAGGAGCTAGATTTGAGCACAGGTTTGTAATCCCAGGTACCAGCCACTGAGGAGATGGGATACTGACTGGAGATTTTAAGACGTGCCTGGGCAACGCAGCAAGACCCTGTCTCAGAGAGAAAAGAAAAACAAAAAGAAGTGCCTCGGATGCAGCTTGGTGTTAAAGTGCTGTCCAGCATGCATGAAGCCCTGGGTTCAAACCCAGACCATAAAAATAAAGGCAAGCCACCAAGGAGGTGGGATGTTTGCCATAGGCTTGTCTGAGAAGTACTCACACAAGTTTATTATAATAGGCAAACATTGCAAGTGGCTACATCACAAAAATGTGCTTCGTTAAAGCAGGAAATTCAGCAACAAAATCCAATGAAATGCCGTTGTACACCCTCCTGCATGTCTGCAGTGAAGGTCATAGAAACTCTTATGTTGCCAAGGCAACTGTGACCTGCGCTGTCATTGCTGAAGGGATTGATGTTAGCTAAGATAATAATATTATATGAATATAATACCCATGTCCCCACATAACAATTCGACTCAAATGACCACACAAACCATACAAAGTCCATATGAAAATGGTCACAGCAGCACCAGCCACAGAAACCCAAATCTGGAGGTGGGCCAGATGTCCATCTGCAATAGGATGGATAAAACTGGGTATGTAATGAGACTGTCTACATTAAGGAAAGTAAACATAAGCAAAGAGTGGGGACGGAAGCAGAGTGTAAGAGGACAGTTCACTTTGAAAAGTTATCAGGGCACGCACAAAATTCATATACTTTACATATACACGTTATTCCATTTACATGTTATTCTTCAAGTACGCTTAGCATTGCAAGTACATTGAGAGCCTGCGGAAACCATACCACTTCATGAAGAATTAAAAATCCTGATGGCACTACAAAGGACATTTATCTTGGGTAAAATTTCCAGAGGCAACTTCATTCATTAGTTCGATAATATGTGTCAAAGCCCTTAGAGGGGGTGGCGACATGCTGTGCTGCAAAGTGTAACTTGAGTGACGTCACTGATTTTGGAGCTGCAAATGAGTTTAGATAAAATTTTTCATAAAATTTCACAGTGGGAATAATAAATATTTCCGAACCACATGTCTAAGATTTATTTATAATTTGTTTATTCATGTGCATGCATGCTTTCCCTGCATGTATGGATACACAGCATGTGCTCCAGGTGCCTGTGGAAGTCAGAAGAGAGTATTGCATTCCCTGGAACTGGAGCTAGGGAGGGGCTGTGAGCCACCACGAGGGTGCTGGGGGGTGAATGGAACCCGCCTCCTCTGCAAAAGCAAGGCTCTTAACCGCTGAGCCACCACTCCAACACTAACATATCTCTTTTCTCACGTAATTTATTTTTAAAATTTTATTCATCCCCCTCATCTCCTTCCAGCCCCTCCCTCCCACCCTCCCTCTTCCCCCAGCCCCTCTGCCCTAGTCCTCAGAAAAGAGGAGCCCTCCTCCCCTACCATCTGACCCCAGCCTATCAAGTCTCACCAGGACTGCCTGCATCCTCTTCCTCGGTGGCCTGCCAAGGCTGTCCCACCCAGGGGGAAGTGATCAACCAGCTGACAACAGAGTCTGTGTCAGAAACAGCCCCTGGTCCCCATATTAGGGGACTCACATGGAGACTGAGCTGCTTATCAACTACATCTGAGCAGGGGGTCTAGGTCCTCTCCTTAGTTGGTGCATCACCTTTACTTGTAGTAGTCAGAATCTGGAAACAACCTATATGTCCCTCAACCGAAGAGTGGATAAAGAAACTGTAATACATTTACACAATGGACTACTACTCAGCTATGAAAAACAAGGAGATGATGAAATTTGCAGGCAAATGGATGGAACTAGAAAAGATCATCCTGAGTGAAGTAACCCAGACCCAGAAAGACACGCACAGTACATACTCACTTATAAGCGGATATTAGCCATAAAATACAGGATAACCTTACAACAATACATAGACTCAAAGCAGCTAAATAATGAGGACTCTAGGAAGATGCTTAATTTGCATACAGAAGGGCAAGTAGAATAGACACCAGCAGCAGTTGAAGAGAGGGAACAGGATGGAGCCTACTGTAGAAGTCTTCTCAAAGGCCCCACCCAGCAGGGGATCGAAGCAGATGCTGAGACTCACAGCCAAACTTTGGGCAGAGCACAGACAGTCTTATAGAAGAGTTGGGGGATAGAAGGACCTGGAGGGGACAGGAGCTCCACAAGGAGACCAACAGAGGCAACAAATCTGGGCCCAGGGGGAGCTGCACTAAAGTATCTTTAAGTGTAGGTGATAAGGTGTAGTAAATGGGAAAGAGATTTTTTTTAAAAAATAAACATTTTGTTTATTTGGTGGTCGGAGGTGAACACACATGCCAAGGCCCATGTGTGGAAGTCAAAGGGCAGCTTTTTAAGAGTTAGTTCTAAAATGTAGGTCCTAGCGATTCAACTCAGGTTTCACAGCAAGAATGACTTTTACCCACCCCCTGGCCCTGGACGAGAGTTTAGAGAGACTATAAAGACAGTTATGTAGCAAAGACTGTTCTGAACGTTAGCATCAGGGGAGAGTAGATGGCTTCCTGTTCAAGTTGACCTCATATTTAGGGAGAGTGGGGGTTATAGCACGTGAGATAGACTATGTAGTCTGTAGAACTTCTAGAACTAAAACCACCTCACTGAAATGTGAAACGCCAGGGTTTTGTTGTTGTTGTTGTTTTGTTTTGTTTTATTTTTCCTTTAAGGTTTTCCTTTTAGAGACTAGCTTCCAAGTAGTCTGAAGAATCTGGGGGCTTTGGGTGAAAAGGAAGTATTGCCATACTCCAGCGGTAAGAAGAAACTGCAGAGGTGGTGGGGGAAGGGATGACGCAGCAAGGGAGAGAGCAGCATGGGTTCCTTGACCATCTTGGTACTTTCTGTTGCTGTGACAAAGCACTGGCCAAAATCAATTTCTGGTGGTGGTGGTCGTGAGGTAGGGGAGGGAATCGATTTGAGGAGAAAGCTGTTCTCTCATCTCACAGGTTACAAGGCATTATCAAAGGAAGGCAGGCCAGGAGCTACACTGAATCTTCTGGGCTGTGTTAGCTTGGTTCCGTTTAGACCGGCCAGTCCTCCTCTCCTTCCTTCTCACAACCATGGTGTTGAGGACCCTTCAAGACTTGTTTCTTGACAACAGAAGCTGCCACTTGGTCAGCCAGCACTGCCAGCAAAGACATCTGCCCAGTGAGGACGCGGCCCTGGTGGCTGGGCTTGAATCTGACTGGACTTCCTTCTTGCTTGCTGTGACTGTGAACTGGTGACCCCAGCCTAGGAGGCTCAGCTTCCCCGTATCCACTTACAATCGTTCACTAGACGTGACAGTGGGGTGGCACACTGGCTTCAGGTAGCTCGTGCTTCCACACGTGGGGCTGTGCTCCTTCTGACTCAGGGCAAACGCTGAGGCGTCCTCCGCTGCCCTCTGGTCTCTCTGGGTGCTGCTTCCACACCCTGGCACTGCTCTAGGGTTTACTTCTTCTGTTTTCTGCCACCAGAAAAAGTACCTTGATTCTGGGTGTTAAAGAGTTCATGTTGTCCTGTTGTCATGGGCCTCTTGTCACATCACCCCATGGTGAGAGACAGGAAATTGTGTGGAAGGGGGGCATCTCTTGTGTGGGGTGTGCACGTGTGTGTTGCTGTGTTTGCGCACACATGTGGAAGCCAGAAGTCAACCCCAGTGTCATTCCTCAGGAGCTGTCCACCTCGGTTAGTGACAAGGTCTTTCGTTAGCCTAGGGCTCGCCAATTAGGCCAGTGCTGTCTTGGCCCAATGCTGGGATTAGGGGTATGGACCACCATGGCCAGCTCGGAACACATCATTTTCAGCCCCATTTCTTCTCTAAGAAACCCTCTAGCTCAATAATGGCATCTCTCTCTTAACCACTCTTGTACCAGGGAATCCTCAGCAATGGATCTGTCAAGCTGCTGCTGAGCTAATCAGCAACAGCTGGCAGCATCAGGGTAACGATCTCACGCACATCGAAAGCATCTGTGGTCCCTAGGACCATGTAGATAGTTAACCTTATAGACGTCATGTAAACCTTTTCCTGCCTAGTTACTGTAATTCTTAGGCTACCGTATATAGCAAATTAGCCCTTCTCACTGGCTTCTCTTCAGTACCTATGACATGTAGACTATTACAGGTCCTGAAACATCAGCACAGAAAGCATAACAAAAACATTACTTTATTGTAGCTGAACTCAACAAACATTGCCACATGGTGGAGATAACAAGGTTGCCAGTTTTGGCCTGCAGCCCTGCTGTATACATGTCCCTGTGGTCAAGGAGTACCGACTCCTAGTGACACGCCCCACCATCCCACCAGCCTGAGACCCACCCTTCACTAGGAGGGATGGCTGGTAGCTGATTTCCTGCAGAAGCTGGAAGATTAAGGGTCGTTTCTAGAAGATCTCTGACTCAGCCAGGAGGTACAGCTTTTGTCCAGGAGATGGTAGCTAAGGCAGTGCCAGCTGTGGCCAAGGCCACAAGTTCAAGTGATGTTTGGGGCCTCATGTCCGGTTCCCCTGCAGCCTCCCCAGTGCACCTGCCCTTGCTGCCTTTCTTCCGTTGTCTTTACAGACTTCCCTTGAAGGCCTGGGCTTCTGCAACGCACCAGAGGACAGCTCCGATTGGATGGGGCGGGAGCAAAGATGCAGCATGTCAAATCACATCATGGGCACGTGTCATTGTTCTAGCCCAGGTAGAGGCAGAACTTGAGCAGCGGTGCTGGCTCCTGGCTCAGCACGGTGGACCTGGGCCGGTGTGTGTGTCGCACTTGGAGTTAGTGCTTCCACTTGCATATGCAGTTTTTCTTTTGAGACAAGATCTCATGTAGGTCAGGCCGGCCTCAAAAACCACTACCTAAAAACGTCGGATCCCCCTGCTTGGTGCTCTGGGATTACAGGCGTGCACCATCACATCCAGTTTTCTATGTAGTGCGGGAGACTGAATCCAGGTCTTCTTACGGGCCAGGCAAGACTCTGCCTGCAAGCGGAGCTATAGTCATAACCTTCACCTGTATCCTCACAGCAGCTAGTCTCTCACTAAAGGGAGGGTGGATGAGTAGAGAAAACACCGGCCAGAACCCAGCAGAGGTGGGATCCAGACTTCAGTCTGCGAGAGAGCGACTGCGAGAGGAGCCAGTCCTGTGGCTTTTACAATTTGGATGAAGGAACTAAGGCAGCTTTGAGATACCTCTGGAGCCATGACCCCTGGGAAGCCTCACCCCACCCGACCCCCACCTGATCATAGCAAGTTTTCTCCTGCTCTTCGTGGTACCAAGTTAAGTTTTAGTTTAGGGAGAAAAATGTATTATCCTGGAGGAGGGAGGTATGTGTAGTATTTTCCCCAGTACAGTTTTATCCTAAACCTAGCAGCCGTTCAAAGACTTCCTGGAAACTATAGCCAGCACTGAATCTACTTTTTCAGTTATATGATAAATTTTAATTTATACATCAATTTAGTAAGATTCTAACAACAACTATTATAATAGAAATTACAATAGAATTTGTACATATATACATATTATATACATAGTTGTATTCATGTAGGTTCATGTATATGATCACTATGATCTATTTTAGCAATGGCGCCCTGAATATGTGTGTGTGTGTATATATGTGTGTGCATGTGTGTGTGGTCAAGTGTGTGTATGTGTGTTCAAGTATATGTGTATGTGTGCGTGTGTATGTATATATATATGTGCGTATGTTTGTATGCATGTTTGTTGGTGTGTATGTATATATGTGTGTGTGATGAGTCAACATCAGCATCAGACTGATAAGTCAATCCAAAGGTGGTTGGTACAAGTTCAAAATTTTAATGGCTGTTAAATAAGAAAAAGGTTGGTTTCGCACTATATACATTCTGTCTACTTATCATACTGTCAGCCAGCCATGCACATTTCATTGCACATAGAAACAGTGTACAAGGATTGACATCTTATTCATAGAAGAACCGCATTTTAAAAAAGTTTTACAAAATATCGAAGCCATTTGATACAGCCAACTTCAAGAAAATACTGGAAATTAATATCAAATAAACTATTTTAATTTTGAAAAAAAGTATCCAAAAATAATAGTTACTGAGCTTCATGTTGTCAAAAGGTACATGTAAAAATATATTTCAGGAACCCTGATCTGCAAGGCCCTAAAGGTGCAGCATTCTAAACCCTTGTGTAGATAACCTCTGAACTCCGCTTCAGCTGAATACACTGTTGAAAAACCCTCTCTTTACATTGTTAGGCCATTTGACAAAAGGCATTTGTGCAGTACAGAAAATATATTAAAATATATTTATGTTAAAGTGCACAGTACATTTGACAGGAGTTGCTAGCTGCCGATCTGAATTCCCACGATCGCAAGCCCTCCATCACATCCCAGCGTCGACACAATCATGCCTCCACACGTCTGTTGTAACCAACTTGAAGATGCCCCACTGCGGCTACTGGTACTCCACAGACTGCTAATGGCTTTGTGCAGAGGTGGAAGTGCAGTCGCTATTCACAGGCTTTTGTCAGATGAATGACTCGGGCGCCCATCCATCCAGCGGCATGAGTGTGCATGGGTGTGACTGCCTCCTCACCCCCAATAATCCTATGAAGCCTTCGGTAAAGCTCTCCCACGGACAGGATGGGGCAGACTCCTCTCCTGGGCTGGCTCCTCGCTAGTCCTAATGCGCCTGTCCTTGCTCCCCACTGGCTGCTCACACACTCCACTTCCAGGGCCTTCCCTCAGTCTGCTTAGCTGTGCATGTAGCTGCCCACTAGAGGCTCCATGGCCCGCTCACTTCCCAGGTTTCATACCATGAATCTTCCAAGTCTGGACAAGAAGAAGAAGAAGAAGGAGAAGGAGAAGGAGAAGAAGGAGAGGAAGAGGAAGAGGAAGAGGAAGAGGAAGAGGAAGAGGAAGAGGAAGAAGAAGAAGAAGAAGAAGAAGAAGAAGAAGAAGAAGAAGAAGAAGAAGAAGAAGAAGAAGAAGAAGAAGAAGAAGAAGAAATAATAATGCTGGCTTCCTGAGTCAAGCTCTTAAAACCCTTTTAGCTTGGCAGTCACCTTCCATCATCTCCATTTTCTTATTCATCTCTTCAACATCTATCTTTGGTGCTAGACGTGCCTCAATTACCCGAAATACAGTACAAATATTATACTTCAGGACACATGCTGAACACTTCCCACTTCTCTGTGTTAAAATGTGAATGTTTTGTGCATAGCAAAAAGAAACATGAATCCGGAAAAAAAAAAAGCTATTCACATTTTATCTTCAAGTTTAATATGTCTTTTTTTTTCCACATAGCTATTTACAAATAACTTTGGGGTGCTCTCTTGATTTTAGTCAGTTTACTATATTTGGGGGACAAGAGGGCTGCTGGAATGTAGGAAACTGGATGGAATGCAGAAATATAAATAAGACCGATGTTCTGCAAATCAAAAGGTTGATAACACCTCCCAGAAAACAGCTCTCTGTCACAGAAGCACGTGTTTCTTGCTTAATTTTTCTTTTCTGAACCATATACACCAGGAAATAGGAACACTGAGACCTGGAATTCCTACACGCCAAAGAGGCTCGAAAATAACTCAGTATTTATAATATTAAAATAAATTGTTTAACCACAAAAAAGCAGTAATAAAATAGTTTCCTAATTTACAATTTGCATCCAAAGGATGAATAACGACTCACTAATAAATAATATTTATATAAATATTTTGTATGCTGAAAATAGTTTTTCAAAAAGGCAATGATCTCAAGAGACATCTTGAAAACTTTTGGTGGCCAAAAAAACAAAAGAAAAAAAAACAAAAAAATCAACCAAACAAAACAACCTGATTGCATCCCCCTCCCCCCCCACGGATTCTGCAAGGAGTTTGGTTTTGATCAAGCAGATGCGACTCACTGTGAAACGGTTGTGCTTGGCATTTGGTAATGGCAGCTGGTGAGTGTGGAAGGGATGAAGGAGGTGGAAAAGGCAATGATTTGCTACTCAGTTCTCCGCCAACTCCCTTTCCTGGCTGTCAGATAAAATACCTGTCCAGCCCGAACCCGGAGGGCAACTCGGAAAGGTCCTGAATCCTCCCTTGGGCTGACACCTTGTCAGTGCAGCTTGTCCCGGAACTGGCCGGAGGTTGAGTTGGGTAGCAAGAGTCAAGAGTCCCTGCTCTGGGCGGAGTCTGAGCCCACCCAGAGCGAAGGGCTCGGTCTCATGTGAACAGAGCTTTTGTGACGGTGACGTCCAACAGCGCTTGAACGGTCATGCCCACTTTGACCAGGCCTTTCTCTTCAAGGATGTGATGAGGCAGACAGAGCTTTTCCTAAGAGGAAAGAAGAACATGACATCAGGTTTGGATGATGGGACTGTGACAGGAAACCATCCCATGGGAATTGAGTTTGCGCACCACTGTGCTGCTTGCTTCCCTTAGCCTGCGATCTTTGCCCCCTAGTGGCAAGCCATTGCTGAAGCCGTTTTTTGGGTGTACAGGGACAGTGACTTCTCACATGTGCAGGTTGTCCCAGAAAGGCTCTCAATCGTACCCAAATATGTATTAGAGCTAAACATGCAGGAAACGTCTCACTAAATAACTGAGTGATGTAGCCAAAAACCACACAGCAACAATGTTGCAGCCTTGGCAAGCAACATTGTAAATAATCTATTGTGTTGTAAAGGAACTCAATCACTTATTTACACAGACTGCAGACGTTGATAATGGTGGCCAGCCTTGATTTAATTCATTGTATGTTCTGTGATTTCTGAAGTGTATCTGCACTGGGTGGCTGGTATTCTTTGTGGTTTAGGCACAGTCTTATATATAAGAAATCTTTTTTTTTAAGGTTTTATTTTGTCTATGCTATGCGCATGTGTGTTTTGGCTGCACAGTTGTATGTGCATCGTATGCATGCCTGGTGCCTGCAGGTCTCAAGGGGCAGTGAATTTCCCAGAACCGGAGTTATGGAAGGTGGCAAGCCACCACATGAATACTGGAAACTGACCTTACTTCTCCTATTGCTCTTTTGGTGAGAAAAAGACCCCGCCACAAACGTTTTCTCTTACATCAATGACGGCAGGTTGTCTATAGGCCAAGGCTTGCCCTCTTTGTCTCTTTCATTTTTTTTTTTCCCTATATAAATGAATTTTTCCCTTTCCCCTCCCCCCTTTCCCATTGTCTCCAGAACATGTCTTCCAGACCCTGGTAATTTCCAATAAATTGGCTCTTCTTTGCTTCCTCCCTCCCTCTCTCCTCTCCCCCAATCCTCTCCACCTCCACGTACAACACCCCCCCCCCAATCTTTCAGTTGCCCTCTAAGTGAGATCACATGGTATTTGTTTTTCTCGCCTGGCTTGTTGAAAGTAACAGTGCCCTCCAGGTTCCTGCATGTTGTCCCTAACAAGGGAATTTCTTTGGGAAGGCCCAGTAGCACTGCTGCCCTTTAAGTGGGATCTGCACTGGGTGTAGGTGGTAGGGGGTGTTAATTACCATCAAGCCTGGGAACAAGCCTGCCTCCTCCTTCCACATAAAATGATGAAGGATCAGACCTTCCTGCCAATGTCTGGCCATAGACTCCTTACAAATCATCATAGACACAGGGCATGTGTGCAAAAGGTTGTCTGCAGGAAAAGGCAAAAAGGTGTCTGCAGATACTCATCTCCTCTTCTCTCTAGTTCATGTCTTTCTTGAATAAGAGAGGCTTGGACCCCAGGCCTTCTGAAATGGGCACATGTGACAGGGTAAGAACAAGTTTTCCAAGCCATCATATGGCTGTGAAGAATCAGACCAGGGCGGTCTTCTGTAATGCACTAGGCAATCATTTGAGTTGACACCGCCAGTCAGTCTAATGGCCAAATGTCAGTGCAAGAAAGGACGGAGGCTAGGAGGGATGCTGACTCAGGGGCAAGGTAAAGGTGTCTGTGACTAGATGACAGTATGCTTTCCTGTCACCATCTGCACTGGCCAGGAAATCCCTTAGCTCTGTTGTTCCTCCGCCACAGCTGTTTAAAGGGGCAGAGGCATGCCTTCCTCATCCTTAACCTCCCCAGCACCCAAGTTCACCCAGTAGGAAATTAGAAACAATTAATACACTCAAGCTTCTCATTATCAGGCATTATTTTGGGAGAGAGAGAGAGAATGTCAACATTTCACATCATGTGCTAAAACTAATTTTAAAATGTGTTAAATAATTTTTTTAAAAACTCTATAAATTTCCTTGAGTAAAAGGGAGCATTTAATATTTTAACAAATAGGTTCTGGAGAATTTTCTAAACTACTAAGCACTTAAAGATCTATTTATTTATTTATTTATTATCTATTTATCTGTCTATCTTTTGTGAGTGTATGTGTGTCTGTCTGTCTGTCTACATGGGTTTATCACATGTGTACATGCGCACAGATGACAGAAGGTGTTGGATTCCTTGAAACTACAGTTACAGGAGGATTTGTTCTGACCCATGTCTTCAAGAGCAGTCTTACCCACTGAGCCATCTCTCCAGTAAAAAAAGAAAAATTCTTCATAAAGAAATATTTACAAAATGTAAAGAAAAGACCAAGACAACATAAACATATTAAGTGAGGTTCCCATGTGAAGTGTGTGTGTGTGGGGGGGGGGAAACCAACTTAACGAAAAGACAAACAAAAAAGTCTGCAAAAAATGTGTATCAGCATCAAGCGACAAAGGACTCTGTGTGATACAACCTCAACCAGAACACTGAGAGATCACCAGGTGAGTAGAAGGGACACCCAGAAAGCAGGTGGGGACGTTTAAAGCCTACCAATGCCACAGGAAACTCTCCATCAGTCAGTAAAATTTCACAATAGCTTTGCCTAAGCCAGTGGCAAGACATTTCACTGTCAGTCTAACCTACCTGCATTATAGCTCTGCCTGCACACATGCTCAGGACACTTACATTAGCCTGCAGTTGGGCAAAACTGTCTTAACACAAATCTTATTCTGTCTAGGGCTCAATGGCTCATGTGGTTGATTGAGTCCTATACTCATCGTGAAAAAGAGCATGGCTTTTTAGAATGGCACCATCTTCAGCATGGAAAACCCTTAACTGGATATCATTAGGTCAAGGACCACCTGTAAATACAAATAGAAACATACCCTCCCATACCCTTCCTTTTTCTTTTGATTCAGGCTCATCCAGAGACAGCCTCAGAGCATGTGATGGCTGCGAGTCATCCAAGAAAACTAGCCCAGAAGGCCAGAAGCCCAGTAAAGGTGAATCGGTCACGGGTTTTCCATCACAGAGCTGGGACGGACGTGGGAGCTACAGAGCCCGCCCTTTGTGAGGATGAACACAGGAGAGATCCTGCAGAGATGGGGAGCAGGAGACACCGACTTGTGCACCTCCGCAGAGAGGGGTCAGAAGGTGGGGCGGGACGGGAGTTCCTGCGGATCACACCGAGGCCAGGAATGGCACAGAAGAGCAAGGGCTTCAAAGAGCCAGGCAGGTCAGGTGCCACCTCAGGAGACCCGAGTGCCAAAGGAACTTAAAACAGCAAGGAGCGCATGGGGACTGACTTTACATGAGCGGTCACAGGATACCTGGGAACTTGTTGAAAATGTGACAGAGACACCCAGCATATATCCGTGGGCATCCTCTGTTGTTATTTTTTAAACAGTGAAATCACAAATACTATCCTGCTTCTCAATAAGATGCTTTTCACAACCGGTAGATCCCATTACTTCCCTAGCACTGGGATCAATTAGGTTCTTCCATTTACGCTCTTCTGAGCCATAGCAAATAAGGTTAAAAAAGGGCAGACAAGCCAGAGGAAAAAATATTGCTAGTTGTGAGGAATATGGCTGGACTGCTGTCGCTGTTGGCTCTCCTCTCACTGCCACTTTCCTATGATGATTACCAGTAGCCATCCCTACCTTCTAGGCCAGCCTTATTTCCCTCGGTTCATCCTGTTTTTTTTAAAGGGAAACATTCAATGGCTGAATTATGTGAGGCTTAATTGTGTTATTTTAATGCAGGAGACGGCAAAGGTCCAGCTCTGCCCTCAGGGTGGAGCTCTCGCCTCTTCTCCCTGAGATTCTTTATGTGGCAGCAGTGAGGCTTCTCTCCAGCCCCTTCTCTCCCTAGAACATGTTAGCCACACACCCCCCATCCGTCCACACCTAGCTCACGCACCTTTCTCATCTAAGTGTAGACATTACTCTTTCAGGGGATCTGCATGGGCTCCCTCATGAATGCCATGCCTTTTCTTTTTTTTTTTTTTTAAGATTTATTTATTATGTATACAGTGCTCTGCCTGCACGTCAGCCTGCAGGTCAGAAGAGAGCACCAGATCTCATTATAGATGTGAGCCCCCTATGGTTGGCTCCCGTGGTTGCTGGGAACTGAACTCAGGACCTTTGGAAGAGCAGCCAGTGCTCCTAACGCCTGAGCCATCTCTCCACCCATGCCCGCTTTCTATGTGTTTCACAGAATCCTGTAATTGCCTGGTCCTTCTTGCTGAATCCCTTTTTGTTTCCTAAGAAGCCATTTAATCAGAGGTCCACAACTAGAACCTGCAAGCTAATCCAATTCCGAGCCCTTGTGTGTGTGTGTGTGTGTGTGTGTGTGTGTGTGTGTGTGTGTGTGTGTATAAAGCTTTATTAGCACACAGAACCGCTCACTGGCTCATGTGCCCTGAATGGCAGCATTCATGCTTCAGTGGCAAGCTGGGTAGTTGCAACACAGACCATCACCCTAAAAAAAAAAATCATAAAATATCTGTCCTTTGGTCCTGCCCCCCTCCCCAATGCTGAAACCTGGCATGAACTACAGACTTTCTGAGGGCAGGGGCATGATCTTGGGCACTATTTTATCTGCAGAACCTCCGGGCCAGTAGCCCGTGAACATGGTTCACGTTCAGTATACAAGACATAACTCAATGAGAACCACTGCCGGGAAAGCCGAGGGCTGGGAGAACAGCACAACACAGAGTCCACCTACCTAAACGGCTGTCCTGTCGAAAGGAAACTTTGAAGTCTCAAACCTAGCCTCTAAAACCAACCCCCCCCCCCCCGAAAGAAAATTCTATTAAAATATTTTTCAGGCCGGGCGTAGTATCGCACGTCTTTAATCCCAGCACTCGGGAGGCAGAGGCAGGCGGATCTCGGTGAGTTCAAGGCCAGCCTGATCTACAGAGTGAGTCCAAGACAGCTAAGGCTACGCAGAGAAACCCTGTCTTGAAAAAACAAAAACAAAAACAAAAACAAAAATCCAGGCAATGTAGACACAGATTAGAGGTAGCTAATGTACTTAGCGTATGCGAGGCAAGGCCCTGGGTGGACTTCGTAGCACCCAAACTTTTTTACCTAACCTATAACCAAGCATGTTGTCACTCTCAGGCTCCCAAAATTTTAGCTCAGACTGGGACCGGTGTGAATGTTGGGAGATAATCTGCCAAATGGAACATTTCTCGACAAGCGAACAGCATCGTGATATCATGTGTATTTACTCAACCACTGTTGCTGATAAAAACCGCACTCGGGTTGTGCTGCTTCGGGATTTCACAGGCTTGCTTGGTTTTGTTTTATTTTGTTTTGTTTTGTTTTGTTTTAAACTGGCCCCTTTTCTGGAGTGTTAAGGACAATGAAGTGACCCGAAGTCCAGAAGGAACAATTAAAAATTGTGGCTGTCACAGATTCTGGAAATCCTGACACTGAGTAAAACACTTCCTACCGAATGCAGGAACCGAAGAGACACATCACCAACGGCTACCGCAAAACGCAAGCGAAAACAGCTGTGTCTTTTTATCATGTGTTAGAAGGGGAATACTTAAAAACACTCTTTCTCGTGAGAAGATGGGAGATCTGGCAGGCGGGACAAGCCGTACACGTGAATCCCCGCAGGACGGTTAGTCAGGTGTCCCCAGCTGGGCTGCAATGGCAGGTGTCACGTACGCTCGTGAGCTGGTGTGGGGTACTGTGGAGAGGCAGCACAGAGAGGCCTGCTGTTCCAAACGGATATTAATGGCTTGCTGCTAATGAGCAAAGTGACTCACTGGAAGTTAACGCCCGAAGGGCTGAATTAATTATGTTCTGTGACTGACCGTTCTCCATAATGGGGGAAAAAAATGTCACACAGCAAACCCCAAGGAGAGTAGCACATTAGGGTGTAAATTAGTGACATGAAAAATGAAAGCGTGGCCAAGGAATCATTGGGCTGCAGGGGAGAAATACATGGGAAGTTAATGTTGAAGATCAAATCGAATCTCGTGAGACTGTCTTACTCGCTTGATTCTTTATTGATGGTATTTGCCCTTGAGCCAGCAGCGCAGTATGCTTTCTCCCCCCACCCCCACCCCCCACATACCATAAAGGAGAGAGAAAAACCCCAAACAAACTGTGCTGATCACTGAAGGAAAGTCCCCTTACAAGGCAGGGCTGGGTGGGAATGCCAAGGGCCACTTGGGGTACCTATGAATAAATGTATCAATGGGCCAAGGTAAAAAAAAAAAAAAAGAGCTTGGATTGGTCACCCAAAATTGTGTTTATTAAGCAACTTATGGCTCAGGGTGCTCACCAGACACTGTACAAAGGGATTTTTTATTGTTACAGATGGAAAAGTACAAGATATAGCACCAAAGGCAATTCAGCAAATCTGTGGTTATTTAGACACGACTCATGTCCAACAATGTCCACGTACCCTGTGTTCACCACTCAACACAAAGCTGGGAGGGAAAAGGCTCAGGCAGTCTAACGTCTTAAAGAATGGTTCCTGTTTTCTTTAACTAAAAAAAAAAAATCAGATCTGATTTAGCAGCAAGGACTCTTTATAAATATATCCCTCCAAGTATGGAGGACTTTCAGAATCTCATCCCCCCGTTATCATGAATATGTTCAGAAAAAATAAGATAATTTTCTTAGCAGCCATAGCTGAGGAACGTCTGTGTCTCAGCAAACTAGACTTTTATCTCGAGGACATTAATTCCATCATCTTCCCAACCAAAGAAGGAGGATATAAAAGGAAGCAGGCGGTGGTGGCTGGAGCTTGCAGCAGAGACTTCTCATGTTGTGAAAAGCATCTCTGGACCCTGCAAGATCTCGGCCTACATTAGAGTCTAAAGGTTTTTCTTTTGTTTTGTTTTCCTTTAAATTAAAAGCTCGTCACTTTGCTCCAAAAGCTGTGGTTGATATGCAAGCCTTTAAAACTGACTTTAAAAATAGCCAGTTGGCTCGTTAATATCATTGGAAATTATAGGCCAAATGGACATTCAAAGAAAATGGAGAAATAACAATCATCTAAAATAAGAGCAATCTTATTATTGAGTGCTGCTACAGTAACCCAAGGCCCCGGTGCCAACAATCTTCCAAGACCCATAGATTTATCTGAGATCTGAGGTGATGCAATATATCAAAAATGTAAAACGACTCATCTCACTATGCAAAAATAGAAATCCCTTCTAGAAAACCTTTTTCTCTGCTTCAGAATAGACCTAACAAAAAGAAAAGGCCTTGTACGCAGATCCGCCAGGTGGCGCTCTACCAGGAAGGCACTTCCTCAGACAATGGCTGCACAAGGTAGAGAGGGCGACCCTCCAGGGTGCCCTTCACAACCCTCTTGCAGTGAACAGTGAGGACTCCACCTAACCAGCCAGCAAAGTGGTCATTCTCCAGATAAGACTCCTCAACTTGGTCAACAACGTTATTATCAGAGATTTTTATAAATCACACTGGGCCCAGACGCTGGCTTCTTGTCTCTGCAAGGCCAATTCCCAGTCAATTCCCAGTCCTGAATTAGGAATGGGCTCAAGTATCAAGACTCCCATATGCTAAATCCAGCTTGTACCGGTCCAGGTTCCCCTTACCCGCTACCCAGAGCAGCAAAGGTTCATGGGAGAGACCAGGTCCCACAGCAGCACTGCTGCCCAGCACTATGTACATGAAGGAGCATGAGGTACAGACTGAAAGGCTTTCGCTGTCGTTGTTGCTTTTCAGTTAAATGCAAGAAATTACCCAAATGGGAACTGCATTCTACAAAGTCTGTGCTTCTGGGGAAAATCTGGTTTATAAATGTTCAACTTCAAAACGCGATAGCTTACTGAAGAGATGACAGGGATGGGAGTTTGCAAGGCAAAGGCTCCAATGGAGGAAGGAACTGGGATGGACCAGGGTGCCAGAGCAGAGCGTTTGAGCGGAGCGCGCATGCAGGCGTTACGCGGACAGAGCATTCCAGCGGTAAGTGACATAGGCCAGTATTATAAAGAGAACATGGACAAGACAGAAGCCTATAAGGTCCCTGGAGCGGAGGGCAGAAGTTGATTGTGGGGGTTTCTCCCCGAGAGCCAGCAGAGTGTCAACAGTCTTTCGAATGTGACGAAAATCCAACAGCAGGATGTCACACGGAGAGCAGAGGTCGGCCTAATCCAAGGGCAGCCATTAGAACAGAAAGAGACAGTGGATACAATTAACAACACACGGAAGAACAACTGGAAAGAAGCACACAATTTTTTGTTTTGTTTTGTTTTGTTACTAGCAAATAGCAGGAGTCAACCCTTATTTCAAGTATGTAAGCCAAGTCAAAATTAAAGGTGTGTACTACCATGCTGGGTCTGAAACAGGATTTTAAGGCATAGAGCTCAACGTTAACAGTAATTATAACTGATATGCCGGTAAGAAAGAAAAGTTGTCTTTTGCTTTCAGCTTAAACGAAGACTGACGATATCCGTGACATATTTCACAAATACAATTTCCAAATGAGCAAAGCATTTAAAATACATATTAGATGTATATATGCATATTTTTATATACCTTGCTGGTGTATTAGCCTTTTATCATAACGTCCTTGTTAAGCGCAGCAATCCCAACTGAGAGTCTATTCTAAGTCCAAGGGCTCATCTTGCCTGTATCCTCTGAGTTCAGCCTGGTACACTCAGGCAAGATACTATGTGAGCTGCTGCTGCTGCTGCTGCTGCTAGAAATCCCTTATGGTGGTAGAGATACTCTTACCAAATGATAATTTAAAGATGTTATTTAAAGATAATTTAAAGATGGGGTGTGTGTGTGTGTGTGTGTGTGTGTGTGTGTGTGCGTGTGCGTGCGTGCGTGTGCGCGCGCGCGCGCAATGCATGTGCATGCAGTACCCACAGAGACCAGAAGAGGGTGCCCAGCACCCTTCGAGCTGTCCCACTTTGGTGCTGGGGACAGAATTCCAGTTCTCCTTAAGTGCTCTTAGCTGATAAGCCACCTCTCCAGGTCCAACACAAGATATCTGAAGATTAACCAATCATCTTCTACCCAGTCTCACACGTTTTCTTGGTGGATCCCAACAATCCAAGATTGTTAAGAGACCTCCCAAGAAGTAACACAGCCACATATGTAACCTGGATCTTTCCTGGTGGGGGCAGGGGCGGGGGGAGCAGTTGCTGACTAAGAACCGAGAGGTGGGAAATATCCGCTTGCCACAGACAAGACACAGGAAGAAGGGCCTGGTGTTGCGCTATACTTGACCAGGAAAGTCTGAGAAAAGCCGACATCAAAAGGCTTTAAACACAAACTGAAATGCGACTTTCTCGGGGTATATCCACAGTAGAAGCAAACCACTCTGCCGGGGTGGTGGCACTGATATATAATCCCCAACAGCTGGAAGGCTGCAAGTTCAGGGTCAGCCTGAGACACATAACCAGACTCTGTCACGACAACAAAGCAAGACCAAGTAAGAATACCAAGAAGGCCCACTAGTCAGCTGCCTGGTGGTACTGTTGCAGGGGGGTGGCGGGGAGCGGGAGTCAGGCTGCCTTGCAGTTTGGGGTTACTTCTCCAGTGAGGCAGGCACTCTCAGAAGCACACTTCCGGGTAGGTAAAGGACACGGAGCATCCTTTTCAGTGAAGAGATGTTCCCAACTCATCATAGAAGCTAGGCCCAGTTAAAGCACATAAACTCTAATGGAAGCAACTAGGAGTCTCGGGCTATGATTGGTTGCTTATGTTAAATTCTGACCTCCAAGAAATAAACAATCAGGACTATCTAAGCCCGGTTGTGAGGCCAATCACCATGTGGAATGTGCAGGGCTGCTGCAGCCAGGCCACCTCACTGCCTGCAACCCTAACCCTCAGAGCAAGGCTAGCCATGAAGGAAATTCCTGAGACAACTGGGGTTTCCTGACCCCTTGTGCTTTCCCAAAATTAGCATCAATGAGAGGAATTCTGAGGTTTGAATACTCTTTTATCTCTGAGAATTGAATCTGAAAACACCAAAGCAGGGAATTTGCAAAGGCTAAACAGCCGCATTTCTTTCTTTCTTTCTTTCTTTCTTTCTTTTTTTTCTTTTCTTTTCAGAATGCTTGTAATGACCGGAAACATTTGCAAAACAGTTAATTCCCTCAGAAACCATCTGAGGCAAATGTTGATTTAATTTCTCATTATAAAGGGGAAAAAAAATCACAACCGGCAGAGTCTAAAGAATCAGCTTAGATTAGACCCAAGTATGTGACTGAAATTGCTAGTACGCTAAACCCTGTGAGCTTACTCACTGAAAACAGACAAGAGCTGGCTACATGCCTCGTTTTCATAGAAGAACTGGATGTCTGCCTGTCTGAAAAATTATTATTATTTTTTTTTATAGGCAAGAGTCTCATTGTGTAGTTTCAGCTATCCTGTAACTCACTATGTATACCAGACAGGCCTTGAAATCACAGAGCTCTGGCTGCCTCTGCCTCCTGAGCATGTGCTACCAGCTAAATTATTTATGAATGTTCTTTTGCCATATGTTAGCTTATGTGCCATACACACACACACACACACACACACACACACACAGAGGCCATATTTACCCCTCCAGCTGGTCCCCTTCCTCCACCCCCTCTACTTTGACATTATTGTTGTTGTTATTACTACAACCTGATCTACACACAGTGTCTGTCATTCTGAGTCAGATGACGCTCTACAGTCCCACCCATTTTCCTGCCCAATGACATCAATTCATTCTATTCTTCTGCTGAAGGAAAAGAGCCCTGAGCAGATGTTTCCATGTTTCCTACCCACCTGACTGCTCATGGGCACCTAGGCTGACTCCACGCTTGCCTACGGGAAACAGTGCTCCCATGGGCGTGCGGGCACCTCTGTGGAATGCTGCTCTGGGTTCCTCCAAGTGCATACCCAGGAGCAGTACAGCTGGGTCACGTGGAAGTCATAGTTGCTAGTGTAACATTTCTACCCTCACTGGCACTTTTTCTTTCTTTCTTTCTCTTTTTTTTTTGTTTTTTTGTTTTTGATTACTTTTATCCACTTGTTAATTGATGCTTTTGTTCATTTCTTTTTCTTAATGACAGCCACTCTGGCAGTGATGATTTTGTTTTTAAAATTCCTGGATGGCTAAGGCGTGATAAACAATTTTTTCCAGGTTATCCATCAGCCATTTGTACTTCTGAGAATGGCCTCCTCCGTTCACTCACCTGGTTATTCATGGCGCTCTCTTACTCTTAGAGTGTTTTGTTGGGGCTATTTGAGTTCTTTTTATATTTCAGCTATTAACCTCTGTTGGCTGAGTTGTTGGCAAACGCTTTCTGTACTTGCTTGCCTGGGAAGAGCCCTTTAATCTGACAGTTGTTGCTGTCATATCTTGAACAAGTGAAGTCCTATTCAGGGTCATTGTCTACCCCTTCACCTTGGAAGCTTTTCCTCTGGTGCTTTCACGTTTTCATGGAGACTTTTGATCCAGTTTTCACTGACTTTTATACAGAATGAAAAAAGCGGGTCTTGTTTACTCTTCTGTGTGCCAATGCCCCATTTCCCCAGCACTGTTTGTTAAAGAGGCCATCTTTTCCTCAGAGGATGTTTTTGGTACCTTTGTCAATAACTAGATGATTATAGTTGCAAGGGTTTACTTCTGGGTCCTTTATTGTATTCGTGTGTGTGTGTGTGTGTGTGTGTGTGTGTGTGTGTGTGTGTGTGTGTGTGTGTAACTCTGTCACTATCACTATGGCTCTGCAGCATAGTTTGAAATGAGATTTTGCAATAAACCACAGCATTAATTTTTCTCTCCCATGGGATTGCTTTGGATATTCGGGCTTTTTGTCTTTCTATGCAAATTTTTACAAGTGTTGTTTACAGTTCTATGAAGAATGTCATTAGGATTTTAAGGCATTAGTGATCCTTTTTTTTTTTTTTTTTTTTTTAGTATCTTCTTCAATTTTCTTTCCTTCAGCATTTTAAAGCTTTTGTTTTGTAGGGGTCTGGCACCTACCTCCTCAGTTTATTTTTCCTAGCTTTTTGTTCTATTTTGTTTTGAAAGCTTTGTTTCCCACCCAGCCCCTTCGTTTTATACTTGGTATACAGCAAAGCCACTGAGTTTTGTATACTGATGCTTGTGCTCTGCCAAAGGTGATCATCATGTCTAAGAGTTTTCTCTCTTTCTTTCATTTTTGTTTTTTGTCTTTTGAGACAGGGTTTCTCTGTGTAGCCTTGGCTGTCCCGGAACTCACTCTGTAGACCAGGCTGGCCTTGAACAAGAGAGCCCCCGCCCCTGCCTCCTGAGTTTTCTTACCTCCTGGCTGACGGTAGTGACAGCATGGCTCTTTCCTCATCTGTATCACTTCAAGTGTTTCCCTCGCCTTATGGCTGGAGCCAAGAAGGCAAGCACCACAGTGCATAAGACTGGAGAGCGCTGACAAATCTTCCTGATATTAGAGGAAGTGCTTTCTTCAATTTGTCCTCAACCTACGGCTATTGTTTTGTCGCACATAGCTGATATTACGTTAAATATGACCCTTCCAGTCCTAGCTTGTTTTGTTTGTTTGCTTTTAGCTTTTATCATAAAGTGATACAGAATTCTGTCAAAGACTATTTCTGCATCTACTGAATCGTCTTTGTCCTGGGTTTTGTTTACCTCCCGTGACATGCTTACTGACTGCCATGTTAAACCACACTTGCATCCCTACAGTGAATCCAGGTTGTCACGATTCGTCTTCATAGTATTGAATTTGTTTCACTGAAGAAAACTGGCTTGTGGTTTGACTTACTAGTGTGGCTGTTTGGATCCAAATACCAGTTGTGTAGAATGATGGAGAATTTTGTTCCTTCCCTGTCCATTTTATGCAGTAGGCAGAAGAGTATTTGTGATGGCTAGAGTTGGCTGTCACCTTGGTATACCAGGGAAGAGGAAACCTCAGCAGAGGAATTTCTTCTATCTGACTGGGCCATGAACATGTCTGTGGGGCATTTGCTTGACTGCTGACTGGGGCAGGAGTGCCCGGTCCACTGTGCACGCTGCCAGCCCTGGGGAGGTGGGTCTGGGCCACAGAAGAACGGTGACTGCATGAGCCGGTGCAAGCAAGCCAGTAAGCAGTGCGCTTCCATGGTCTTAGCTTCAGTTCTTGCCGTGAGTTTCAGCTCTGGCTTCCCTGGCTGATGGGCTGTAACCTGTAAGCCAAGTTCACTAGCTCCTCATCGGAACTGTTTTTGTGCAGTTTTAAATAACAATTGCCCATGGGCTCATCTATTTGAATGCTTAATCAAGAGTGGCACTAGTTGAGAAGGATTAGGACGTGTGGCCTGGTTGGAAGAAGTGTGCCAGTAGAGGTAGGCTTTGAAGCTTCAAAAGCCCAAGACAGCCAGTGTCTGTCTGTCTGTCTCTTGTTTCCCTCTCTCCTTCCCCCTCCCTCTCCCTCTGTAACTGCCACTCAGGGTGTAGCTCTCAACCACTTCTCCAGCACCATACCCGCCCACATGCAGTCATGCCCTCCACCACGATGGACTAAACATTGGAAGCTGTAATCAAGCCCCCAACTGAATACTTTCTGTTATTAGGGTTGCCTTGGTCATGGTGTCTTTTCACAGCAATACAACCGTGTTTTATTACAGTAGCATAAAGCAAAGCAGGACAGAAACGGGTGCCAGTGTGGGGGATGGCTGAGATGGGCCTGACCATGAGACTTTTATATCTTGGATTGTTTTGTAGGAGGAAGATAGGGGGTTTTGAAGCCTTGGCTAGAAAAAGCCATTGAGTGCACAGAGCTCAATAAGATATTGTGAGGGCTTGGAGGATGATGCTAAGAATGCTGCTGGCAGTGGAGCCTGACTTGTGACATTCCAGAAGGAAGTTTGCGACTCCCTCCAAGACTTTATCTGGGCTGGTTGTATGATATTTCCAATTAAGAATCTGCAGTATCTGGTCAGCAGCAAGCAACAAGAGACTAGTGCCACTGAGGTGAGGTGAAACATCTGCTTTACTGGGACAACCAGTGCTGGTTAGCTGGTGATGAGAAACCGTCTGTGGTTAAAAAAGAGACCATCACCACAGGGTTTGTAAAGTCTTCTGGGAAGCACTTTTGAAGGTCAGCACACAGAGGCTGTGGTCCAGCCCGGTGGCCAGGGCTGCACACCAGTTTGGCAGCAGAATCTGGTAAATAATGTGTGAGTGTCTCCTGTATGGCCCTGGGTTTGAAGGGGTTGTGGAGAGCAGCTGAGGCTTGACATTGTGTGGTAATGGTCAGGGTCTCCCTGGGAAGAGAGCAGGAGAGGCCCCTGGTGAAGATACAGCCTCAGTTAAACGGCGACTCAGGGATTAAAGGGGTCATGGGAAGAAACTGAGGCTTGCCATCACAAGGGGCCAAATGACATCATCACGAGGGGCCAAATGACGGCATTGGTGAAGGTTGCAGCCTCGGTTGCCTAGAAATCCTGGAATATCAGAGGTCCCAGGATTATGGGGTGTCTGCCAGGGACAGTGGCAGGTGGGGAATGAAGACGGCCTGAGTCTCCAAGACAAGCTGAATGCAGTGTAAAAAGGCAGAGCCGGAGGCATAGGACTGGTCAGTCATTACACCTGTATAATCTCCTAAACCTTCACAGCACCTGTAATGTAGGGACACTTTTACTATTACTTTCAGCAAAACAAACAAACAAACAAAAAACAAAAAACAAAACTTCACTACAAAACACAAGTCCAAATACTAAAAGGTGGTACAAAGGAGAAAATCTCCAAACATAATCCACCCAACTCCATTTGGTGCAGAAACCGAGGTCCACCCAATGGCCTGTCCTTGTGGATTTGGAATGAAAACTAGTGCCCTCGAATCCTCCCGAAGGGACTGGGTGGCCAATAAGGCAGGAAGGGCCACTGCTGCCAATGTGACCACACCCACTGCTGTCTGGGTCAACCTGAGAAGCTACCGGTAATATTCCCAAAGTAGCCCAAATGTGGGATGATAGCCAAAAATGAACGTGCTGCATGCAAACAAGAGGACAGGAGGACCAGGAGGACTCAGAAATGACAAAGGAAGCTCAGGTGCGTAAGTGGCTTCATGGACCCAAGACTTAACCAGACTTGGATTCTTGGGTGATTCCAAGACTCTATTCTTGAATGACTTAGGAGCCCACCAAGCACTGTCCTCAAGGCCACGGTGATGCTTGCACGGTGGACAAAGACAGCTGCAAATCTGGCCCCTAGCCTCAGCCGCACACAGGGTACCGCTGTTGCCTGATGCTGCCTACAGCTCTGAATCGAGCCACCAAAGAAGCAGTGTGTGCATAAGACCCAGCCCAGAACCGCTCTGCCACCCTACTGTAAGGAGTGGGCTTACCGTGTCCACCAGACCGTCTCAGCCACGCCCTCTACTAAGATGCTGCCTTACCCTTTCCCATAGGGGCACACTTCCTGGATAATTGAAGCTCACAGTCTGCTTCTGAGGATCAACCGTTCAACTGTACATCACAAATACTGACCAACTCTGGGGCAGATATCTAAGGTTATACTGGTGAAGGCTTCTTTCAAAAAAAAATAGAATAAACTATAAAAGTAATAACAGTTTAAAAAATCCCTCCCACCCCGACAACTGACTTTGCATGGAATCTGCTCAGCCCTCGCATCTACCCCGATATAGCTGATCAACTGTACAAACTGTTGATGCTGACTTGAGGCTGGAGTTCCGAAGTCTGACTCTATCACAGAGCAGAACTAAGCAGAGTCTTAGAGAGCAGGTGCACTCCAGTGTCATGTCCTCGAGTGAGGCATTCCCCCATGCATGTGTGAGGTGAAAACATTCTGCCGGGAACAAGCAGCGACAGGTCACTGCTAGTCACCTTCCGATTGGGGGTTTCTGGTTTTCCGCTTAAGTAGGCCTTCCCTGCTGAAGGTCACTCACAGCTTTAAAAGTGACCGAGTACAAACAACTGGGTCATAGGATCCTAGCCAAGTGTCATTCGCCATTCGCGTTGCTTTACTCTTCTTGGGGACTGTCAGTTGCCTGTCACTGTTAGGGGCACCAGGATAGGTGGCATACTTGAGAAACTGTGATGCTCTGTCTTTTGTTTTTGTTTTTTGATTTTTGTTTTTTATGGCAACTTAACTTCCTTTTCTCACTGGAAGTGAGTAAGAGCATTCACATCTCATTGTGCCCCAGGGTAAGCCAACAGACAAGATGATCCTAGAAGGATCCTTCATAATTCACAGAGGCTTTCTAGTGCAGACACAAGCAATTTATCCTCTGAAACTGGCTTGTGCGGTCCAGTTCACAGTGCGGGGAGATCCTACTAGACCACAGGAGAATCAAATTATCAGAAAAACTGTGTTTTAACAAATAACTGAAGCCAACAGGGTTTGAGCAACATTCAAGCACACACAAACACCACAGATGCACAGATTTACAGGCTGAAAGCAGAACTGATCACAGAGACATTTTGGCCAATATATAAAAATTAGATTTTGTCTTTCAAAAATTGAATCAGGTCAAGTTTCTTTTCATTGATAGAGCTTGATGTAAGAACACGTCACTAATAACCCTCAAATCCTCCTACTAACCTACCCCAAAGCCAAAATAAGAGAGAGAGAAAAAAAAAAAGGAAAACGGGGATTGGAGGAGAACGATACAGCTGTGGCATCAATTTTAACAACCTTGTGTCCTATGCTCTGAAATGATTCACAAGCTCAGAATCTCACAGAGGAGATTTTTTTAACTGTCGTTTTTATCCCTATCATTAGGAAACACAGAAGCCATTAGAAATGTAATTTCTACTCATTTCTGTTTACCGTAATGATGAAGAACATCTTAATTCATGTGGCTGCTACCTAAATCCTGAAGTTGTTTTATACTCAATTAAATAGGGAAGTCTCTAAAAGCTCCAAGCACCTGCCTGAGGATGCCATGGGACTGAGCCTGGGGCAGGGAAAAAGTGAACTGTATAATTAGGTAGGCTACAGAGACATGCCGACTGGGTTTAGAGCAGAATGAGGGATAAAATGAGGGCGTGAGTAGTCAGCACATGACAAAGCCACACGCATCGTTACCACCAATGACAACAACAGCCATCAATGCATTCTTAATCAACACTAGCCTGGTTTGTATCTTAAGATGCATCTATTGGAAACAAAAGCCAGCAATCAGTTTTGCAAAACCGCCCAGGCTAAGGAAGCCACCTGTGCCTGGTCTGTTCCTCTTAGTGACTCTATCATTTGGAATTTTACATTTCAAAATGTGAAAATCATATTAAATGGTTTTCCCCTTTTCCTTAGAACCGAACATATATGTAAGAGCACTTTTAATTACACTGAAATAGAATAATTTCAGTTACAAATGTATGTCACTTATTCAAGATTATTTCTTGAAACTAAAAAAAAAAAAGATATAAAACAAACAAAAATGATGTCTATTCAATGGTTCAAACAGCTAGGTTGACGTTTTTATCAGAACATGGCCATTTGAACTAAGTCTGCTGTTACCTCAGGAACGCCAAGTTTTCTGCATGCTTCCAAGAAGTTTTCCACATTCCTCCTGCACTTGGCCATGCTGAGTTTGGGCTAAAAATATAAACATACAGAAACAGGATATTATTAAGATGAAAAGTTGCACAGAAACATCCATCTAGAGACAAAAAACTTAATATTATCGGTCATATTCCTGGACTGGGTGTGCATTACACAGACATCTATATATGCATGTTAGTTAGACAGCTGTTTAGATAGACACAAGTATGTAATGTAACATGCATTTTCATGTTAATAGGTTTTTCTTCTCACATGTCTAAGTATCTGTGTGTACGCATATAAACACACACACACAGAGTTCTGTGGGACCATAAAATTGGGATAACCTGCTTTAGTTCCCCTAAAAATGTAGCATAGACATCACCTTTCTCTACCAACGAATGTATTTTGATACAAAGGGTTGAAATCCATGAGAATAATTAATTGTCTCCTCACCAAACACAAAACAAAAACCTTAATTAGAAAACCACAAAGAGGCAAAAAGCACTAAAAATAGTGGTTTTATCCCAAAGCTTCCCACTGCTGCACTGATCTTCATGCAGATGACCTGGAAAATGTAGAAGGATAGTAGGTTCATTTGATTCTTACTGAGGAAATTTTCAATGGTAAATTTTAAACACTGCCTGCCAATTTTTAAATATTCCATTATTAATTTCCTTCAAAAAGGAAAGCAGAAAGTATGGCTGACCAAAACTGTCCAGTGGAAAAACTGTGTTTAATAATGATAATGATGATGGTGATGGATGATGATGGATGATGACGATGATGACGATGACGATGATAATAATAATAATAAACAATAGTAATAATAAAGACTTTATTGTGTTAATAGCATGAAGTAACAAAGTGAGAGCAAACTGATTATTACTTTTCTCCTGGGGTCACAATCTAAACGTCACTAAACTTCAAATCTGCAGTGTTTACTAAAAAGACAATTTAAAAAGACCTCACACACACACATATGCACACACCCTTTCAAAGGGCCTATTACCATGTGAAACAACTTAGCCGAGAGGCCAAAGAAACACGGTCCATCCCAGCAGAACAGACTCCTCTCACAAGTGTCACATTCCAGGGTACACACAGTGGAAGAAGAAAACCAACTCCTTTAAGTTATCCACTGATCTTTACACACCCACATGGCAAACGCATGCCTACACACACACACATACACACACACACACACACACACACACACACACACACACACACACACACACACTCTTCAAAAACAAAAAACCTTCAAGAAGCTCACAGGAGAATTTCTGGTAGGTACACATTTAGAAGCGAGCTGTAACAGATACTGTAAAAAGGATGCTCAGGAAAGATCTGATGACAATTTAGGCTTCCATAGATTTTAAGCACTACTACAGAGTGTATATGAGATCACAGTTAAAACACACAAATGTATGGAGCATGTTGATGGTAAAGACAGAAGGATGCGGGGCTGGAGAGATGGCTCAGAGGTTAAGAGCACTGGCTGTTCTTCCAAAGGTCCTGAGTTCAATTCCCAGCAACCACATGGTGGCTCACAACCATACCATCTATGATGTGATCTGATGCCCTCTTCTGGCCTGCAGGTGTACATCCAGGCAGAACACTGTATACATAATAAAAAATAAATAAATCTTAAAAGAAAAAAAAAAAAAGAAAGACAGAAGGATGCTGTCTGTGGACAGTAGGAAAAGAATGATCCTTTGCTCCTGTTTTCTGCTATTTTCTCCTACCAAGCACGGTTTCCTTTATTTTTCCAATTAAAAAGTATTCAAACGAAGTTTTGTTTTTGTTGTTGTTTTGTTTTGTCTTTTTTTTTGTTTTTGATACAGTTTCTCTGTGTATTCTTGGCTGTCCTGGACTCACTTTGTAGACTGGGCTGACCTTAGACTCACAGAGATCCGCCTGCCTCTGCCTCCCAGAGTACTGGGATTAAAGGCGTGTGCCACCTCGCCCAGCTGAAGATTTGTTTTTAAGTATAATGTTTTTCCTGAAACTTAAATAAAAGCATAAAGGTTTATGGTTCTTATTGTCTCCTGATACCCTGCAGGGTAAGTGTGCACATTCAACTGAAGCCAAGGAATCCAGTTTCTCTCATATAAACTGGGGAAAGAATTAAGAGTTTGTCTTACAGCTCACACAATGTCATGGAGAAATCGCTCGGTGGCCAAGAGAGGACACAAGTTCAGTCCCTAGCTCTCACATAAGACCTGCAAGTCCAGCTCTAGGGAATCCAATGCCCCCTTCTGGCATCCTCAATCACCTGTGCTTACGTACATCCACCCACCCAGAGAATTAGAACAATTAACACAAATCTAGCCAGGCAGTGGTGGCACACACCTTCAACCCCAGCACTCTGGAGGCAAAGGCAGATAGACCTCTGAGGCCGAGGACAGTCTGTCTGGTCTACAGAATAAGCTCCAGGACAGCCAAGGCTACACAGAGAAACCATGTCTCAAAAAAACCAATCAATCAATCAATCGATCAATAAGTGCAAGTCTTTAGGTCTCTGCACTGTGCTGAATGATAGAATCCACTGTCCTGCATTAAGGTTGCTAGAGAAGGATTTTTATTTATTTGTTTGTTTGTTCGTTTGTTTTATTTTATTTTATTTTTTAGAGAAGGATTTTAAAGAAACGTCAAATGGCCTCCCCATCATATTTCTGAGAGAAAAAAAAGTGGACACACTTTTGAAAGAAAATAAGATAGAAAGGAAATGAAATTGGCTAATTTTTCTGCTGTCAGGAGAAAACCAAGTGAGATAGAAAAAAAGAAAGAAAGAAAGAAAGAAAGAAAGAAAGAAAGAAAGAAAGAAAGAAATGCCCTAGTGAGAGCTGCCTGAGGGAGGACAGCAGGGACTTCACAAGTGGCCACTCAAAGACACGCTGATTACACGGCTGAAACTGTACCTTGCGATTAGTGGCTCTGCTGTTTATAAACAGGGACAGCAGCAGTGGCTCACACTTAGGAGTCTCGTCTCTCTAGTACCTCACTTCATCTCCTCAAGGGCAGGTCTATTTCAGAGAAGGGCCTATGAAGCTAAAGACAGGATAGGATGCAACTTGCCCAAAGCTTTTGGACATAGATCTGGAATCTTAACTCAACCTTGCATCTTAGCCCCTATATCTCTTTAACTCTCCCTAATGCACAAAGTCTGTTGGCATAGGCTCTCGCTGCTCTTGTTTATGCATCCCTATGTGGGCTTCAAAGACAAGCCTATCTCAGATCCCTCGCAGAGTCCTGGAGGCAGGATCACATACTGTCCCTGTAGCTTTCTTTCACCTGTCCTGGGCTCTGTGATATCTAGGACAAAGGTCAGGACTAAGATAGAGTTCAGTGAGAAAGCACTTGCTTGGCAGGCAGAGGCCCTAAGGGTTTTATCCCTGGCAGAGGAAGAAGGTAAGAGGCTGGGAAGGGAGGAGGAGAACCAGCTGAGGGAAGCCCTAATTGCTAAGGTATAAGGATGCTTTCTATATGCACATCTTCATAAGCTACTGTAGAAACCCCCAGCGGTGAATAAAGAAAAGAGAGCCCAGCCAGTAACTCCAGCACTCAGGAAGTTGAGGCAGGAGGATTACAAGTCCAGGGCCAGCTCAGGCTATCTAGAGAATACACCGTGAGACTGGACTGAGAAAACAAAGGCACGAGAGAGTCCATTAGAAAAAGCCAGACGGCCTTCTGAAGAGATACCTGCTGCTTAAACCCCGCTTCAGGAGGGCCAAATCTCTGTGAGCTATCTCTATGGCCTTTAACCTAGTGTATCAATCAGTAACTCCTTTCAACACCATCTTCTGTCTTCCCCATATTTGTTTATAAATAGTCTCCCTTTAGTGAACATGCTGTTCCCTCAGACCTTTCCCTTTCCTTTGTTCTACTAGTTGTTTGTATGGGGCCCAATAGGAAGGGTCCAGGCTAGCTCCTAGAGGCCCACCTGGCATTTTTAACCAATAACTCTGTGCAAAAGGAGTCCGTTTTACGACAGTTTTCCTCTATCTGGCATTACTTACAACTGCCGGTGAAGGGACGTGGATGCTGGCGACGGACCGCGGGCGGATGTGGTTGGCCAGGTGGCAGAGCACGACACCATCCATGAGGGCCGCCCCCAGGTCTTCGTGGAGGGTCACCTTCAGCCTCATCTCAATGCTCTGGGCGTGGGAAGCAGAAAAGAGGCAGTCGCTTATGGGCACCGCAACAACTCATGTGTTCAACGCAGCGGTATTTATGCACTGAAGCCTGCTCTCAATGAAGGGGCGAGGGTAAGAGTGTCTGGGCGTCGGGAGATGGCTCTGCCAGGGAAAAGTATTTGCAAGGATGCGAGTCTGATACCAGAACCCAAAGAGTCTGACATGGTTAGTGTATGCCTGTAATCCCAGCGCTGGAGAATTGACCTCTAGAGGGTTCTTGAGGTTTGCTAGACAGCCAGCTCAGTCTCCTCAAGGTCCAGGCCAGTGAAAGGGGGGGGGGGGGGGGAGTGTCCCTGAATCAAAAGCAAAAATGTACATGGCACCTAAGGAACACCTGAGGTCATCTCTTGGCCTCCGCACCTAAGTGAACATACATGTGTGTACACGCATAAACACATGCACACCCCAGACATAGAGAGAATGTCTGTAAAATACTCATGTTAGTTAAATATTTTCAAACATGTTTCAAATCCTCTGTATAGACAGATTCAGTTGTATTGTTTTAGTTAAAAACTGCAGAACTGAGCAGGGGATGATGGTGCACGCCTTTAATCCCAGCACTTTGGAGGCAGAGGCAGGAGCATCTCTGTGAGTTCAAGGCCAGCCTGGTCTACAAAGGGAGTCTAGGACAGCCAGGGCTGTTTCACAGAGAAACCTCGTCTCAAAAAAACCAAAACTGCACAACTAAACTGAAATTGGGACTGTGCACAATGCTTCCAGGCCGGCTTTTCCAACTGGTGCTTTGATTCTGAATGTCACACTCAGTGGCGGGTCGCCTCCCAGTACCTCACGAAGCTGTTCCACCAGCTCTTTCTCTTCTCTCATCTGCTCCATTTTCCTCCGGATCGTAAACTGTGGGTCTATAGACTCCAAATTTCTCTGAGGTCTTAGAAACACTGTATTAGAAACAGAAAAAGAAATCAATCTGTGTTGCCACACAATGCCATCTCTATTTCAGTTAGACACATTACTTATTTATCCCAAATTATTTGTCATTCACTAAAGCAGGGAAACATCCGATGCATAGCAAACATTTCATATGCATATTCTAAAGAAAATTCTCTGTTGAGTCATTTTAGGTCATGTGTACTGCAAAGCTGGTTTTGTGGGGTGATGAGGCCATGCCGTGACTCAGACAGATGTACCATCCCTTCTGCCTTCACTGTCACCTTCTGAGCTAATCACATGCTTTACCTTTCTTTAAAAGTAAATAATTTAGATCAAATATGAAGCTATTAGAATTGATTTACATGTTAAAAATAGGCGTAGAAAACTGTTTCTGCTAGCTTCACATTTAATAAGCCTCTATCAAGACAAGGTGATGACACATGGGACTACATATATATGAATGGAATGGAAAATTCCTGCCTTCCTGTGCCATCACTGGTCAGGCATTCGAAGAGCCAGCTCTTTGCAGATGAGCACAGATTACTGGCAGAGGGACTGACCATTCTACAGGCGGGTTCATCACCACTGGCCTGAGATCCTTAGGTTTCCTCCCCGTGCAGTGACTAAAGCCAATGGTTCATCTGAAGGACTTGAAAAAACACATAGTCTCGGGGGCCAGACGACAGTTCAGCAGTTAAGGACACTGTCTGCTGTCTGAGAGGACCCAGGTTCGATTCCCAGCACCCATGTAGTAGGTCATAATTATCTGTAACTCCAGTTGCAGAGGTTCTGACACCCTCCTTCTGGCCTCTGAGGGCACCAGGGATGGTACTAGTAAACAGACATGCATGCAGACAAAATACCCATATATATAAAATAAAAATAAATAAACCATTTTTAAGTTAAAAAAGAAAAGAAAATATGTACTCTCCTGGGCTGAGTGTGTAGCTCAGTAGTAGAGCACTTACCCAGCACATATGAAGACCTGGGTTCAAACCCCAGCACCGTACAGAACAGAATAAACGATCAATGCAAAAGACTCACACAGTTCTTATGCTCTAAACTTCTGGGCAATAACATCAATTGGGATGACTAAAATACGTTCTACCTGTGGAGGCATACCAGGAAGAGGACTTCTAAAAGCCACAAGGAATGCTGGGTGTGGTAGTGCACGCCTGTAATCCCAGCACTCGGGAGGCAGAGGCAGGTGGATTTCTGTGAGTTAGAGGCCAGCGTGGTCTACAGAGTGAGTTCAGGACACAAAGTAAGTTCAAGATAACACAGAGAAATCCTGTCTCAGGAAAAACAAACCAACAAACAAGCAAACACATACATTAGGAAGGCTGTACTTGCAAGGTCACTCTTGCTGGCTATAAGGGAGGTCTCAGTAACCCACGAGCGCATGGCTCTTCTTAAAATTGAAGGCGTGTACGCCAGAGACGAAACTGAATCCTCCCTGGGTAAGAGATGCCCTTAGCTGCATAGAGCAAAACACAACCCAGTGACTCCCAGAGACAAACTCAACAAAACCAGAATAACACGCTGGGAACGGTAACTCTGGCCCACGGGAACAGGGGCGTACGCTGTGCCAAATTCCAAAGCATCCTCCTTGCAAAGGCTACTGTATATGAAATCTGTGTGATGCTGCACCCCGCACAGATTTAAGCTAACGAAAAGTGATTAAATAAAAGTGCCTCTGTAGTTCTATAAAAAAAAATATTCTACGTGTAAAGAATGATTTTTAGTAGCTGGGCATGATGGTACATGCTTTTTTAATCTCAGCACCTGGAAGGCAGAGGCAGATGGATCTCTGTGAGTTAATGACCACTTTGGTCTACAGAGTGAGTTATACACCAGCCAATGCTAGACAATGAGGCCCCATCTCAACAAAAACGGGGGGGGGGGGGGGGGGGGGAGGAGGTGCTTGATTTTAGCAAGAATCTTAATTACATTTTCTTTACTAGAGATTTTTTTTTTTAAACATGGAGACATAAAGCTGTTGGAAAGTGAGACGGTCTGGTTTCCTCTATATAGATTTTTTTGATGGACCGGGGAGGTGGGGGTGGGGGCGGACTGAGTCATTCCGGGCAGTTTGTGCAAAGAATCCCCACGTCAGAAGTCACCACCACCACCTAGTGCGGGGCACGGGTGTCACAGAAGCAGCCATGGCCATTTGGATAGTGCTGAATACAAAGAGTCTACAGCTTTCATTTCCTACAGGGCTACTTTAGAAATGATTTCAGTTTACCACACTTCAAAAATTAAATATTGGGGGCTGGGGGAGGGTGCTGCCAGACGGCCCCATGGTAAAGGCACTTTGCCTCTAAGTCTGAGGACCTGAGCTCAGTTCCCAGGACCCACGCAGTGGAAGGAGGGAGCTGACTCCTGCGCCCTGTCCTCTAATCTCTCCAAGTGTGCCACGGCAAACCCGTGCACATATACACACAAATAATAAAATAAATGTAAAAGTACTTAAGGCTGGAAAGATGGCTCAGCGTTTGGGAGCACTGGCTGCTCTTCCAGAGGACCCGGGTTCAATTCGCAGCACCCACATGGCAGCTCACTACTGTCCGGAACTCCAAGATTCGACACTCACGGACATGCACAGACAGAACACCAATGCACATACAATAAGAATAAATCACTAAAAAAAAAAAAAATTAAATGTGGCTCGCAAATGTAACACTTAGCGAAACAAAAGCCTGTGCGTGCTTCATGTAATTAAATATCCAGGGTTGTTTGATGGTATCCATCTTATTCCTCCAGTTTTCTTTCTACATGGGTTCAAAGATGCCAGAAGCAGCGCCAAGACGCTTGGGAAGATGAGAAAGATGACACAACCACTGACTCACAGTTCGTGGAGTCATGAGGCTGACCTACGGGGCTGTGCCCTGCACTTGTGATGGAAGCAAACCAAGAATGCACTGGTAACACAGCCAAAGGCATGTAGCAGGAAGTGTCTCACCCAAGGCCCCACAGGAAGCCAAGGCCCACAGGAAGTAAGACCAATTCAAAGAAAGAAAGGAAGAAAAAAAAAATCCAAAGCAACAAGAGAAGGCTAATATGGCGGGGAGGGGAGGGGGAAAGACGGACAAACCAGAGGCATGGAAGAGCAAGCAAGCAAAAACCTGTCGACGGAAGCACAGCAATTGGGAGAAAAATACAACATAAAACCTAAAAGCAACCTCAGCTCCCAAAGATGCTAAACTGAATTTACCAAAAAAAGTCAAGGAATGTGGTCGGAGCTTGGTAATGCACACACATGTCACCAAGGGGCGCCATGACCCCACTTCAGTGGGCCTACTGTTGGCTTCAGAAGTCATTTCCCTTTTGCCTTTATTCCTAGGGAAACTCTTATCTAATACGGCATACTTAATATTTTCAATATGTTTTTATTGGACAATTTCACTCTGAAAATGAAAATATGAGGAAGTCAAATGAACTGTGATCTCTGGGTTGACGGCACACAATTCAAGCCTCTGTGTTAGCAAAGCCCCGTGAGGGATATCAGGGTAATGCAAGGAGGCCTGGGTTTTAATTTCTTGGCATGCCTGTTTGTTTTAAATTCCTATACATCTTAAAAAACAAAACCTGCACACTGGTGTATCTTTTCTGTGCATAGCAAGCAATCGAAAGGTGTTAAAGGTATTTCAAATGTAGTTTATATTTTCAAGCAAATACTTTGAATGTACATACAAGTATTGGAAATGAGGAATATATGTAAATAGACACTAAATCTATGTAACTAATTATAACTACTGTGGACTATTTAAGAGCTTTACTTTTAAAAAAAAGACTTATTTATTTATTACGTATACAGTACTCTGTCTGCACATACACCTACAGGTGAGAAGAGGGCATCAGATCACATTATAGATGGTTGTGAGCCACCACGTGGTTGCTAGGAATTGAATTCAGGACCTCTGGAGGAGCAGTTATCTCTCCAGCCCTATTTTAAGAGTTTTAAAGAAACTCTTTCAGCTAATACACCTGCCAGCTTAATTCTTTCGAGATCAAGTCTTCAGGAAACTGATCAATGGAAGAATTACTCTGACTTACGTTAAATGCCCTATCATTGCACCTCAAGAGCTCCCTACTCGATTCAGGGGACTAAAGGGTTAACTTGAGGCTACTTAATCACGTTAAAAAAAAAATGTTAGCAGAGCTTTTCAGTGCCATCCCGCTTAAATATAAGTTAAAAAGCAGGGAAAGCGAGCTCTGTGAGGGTGTGCCCGTGCCCCACATGTACGTACCTGTGTACAGGTAATGTGGGGCACATGATTAAGATAAAGGGGGAAACGAGCCCTTCGCTGTTTAAGTATTAGGGGGCAAATCAGTAACAGTTACAGAACATAAGCCTTGGCTATAATTCACCTAGCAGGAGATGAATCCCTAAACATAGGCCTGTGGAGGATGAAGATACACAAATACAGAGGATTCTGCTGGTCTTGGTCTTTCCAGCCTGGAAAGTCAGGACCTCTTCACCTTATCCCTCTCCTTGCCGTGAGCATCCAAGGCTGTTTATCTGTGTGTCTTTATTGGCACTCATCACTCTGCATCACTGCATAACATCCACGACTCTGCCAGAGCCCAGCCTCGTGCCCTACTGCATCCCGCAAAGCAGTGTGCCCAGCCGCGGGCCTGCTGGTGAGTAAATGAAACACCTGCTTCAAACCTCTCAGGAAAGATGGGTGTATCTGAGAGTTATCTTTGCAGAAATTACCTTCTCCTGAAAATGAGCTTCTTAGTTTATCCTCTCACAAAGAAAAAAAAAACAAAATCCCGAATTACCTTTTCCAGGTCTGAATACACTGGCCTCTAAATTACGGTGCCACGACAGCAGAGACTGTGTGTCTGTCTTCTTTGGAGCTGCATGTGTGTTAGAGGCACGCTTAGCACATGTATGTTAAAGGCATGCTTAGCACTGGCAGGCAGTTAACAGGTGCACAAAACAAACAAACAGAACCTTTTTCCCAATTGTTACCTTTCAGTTAAGCAAACAAATCTCACAGTTCTAAAGCCTACACTAAATACATTTTACCATTTCAATGATTAAATAAAATAAGCAAACTACACACTTTGCATGAAATTAAAAGGAAATGCCTTCTCTGTGGAAGTGTGGTGCTTTGAAAGTTAGCTTCCTCTTTCTTGGAAGTTAAGAAAGGGGACTAGAGTACCTTTTAATGTGTACAATGCCAGAGCAGGAATACAATGCCTTTGAACAAATATAGGCTTTAGATTCTAGCTCTTGGGAGTTAGAAATCGGGCAAACAACCCATTCATTTCCTTCTAGTGTGCCAAGCAAATTAGGTCCATTTACTGCCCTGCTAATGCTGAAATTTCCTCTCTATTATCTTGGGTAGTTTACTTAACTTAGACGTTGTCACTCTCACATCTACCGTGTACACAATAAACAAAGAAACAAACAAGTGAATGATTAGCTCCTACACCAATGTTCACTTAGCGTCTCTCAACCTGGGGACCAGGCAGTCTAATCTGAAACCAGAGCTGAGAGCCGCTGATGACCCATCCTATACTCTCAGCTTCCTTGTTTTTGTAATGGGGAGAGTAAGACCTTTCTCCTAGACTGTCAATCACAAAAGCAACAAAGATGTCTGTGAACTGGCTGGAGATGGATGCCCACTCAGTCACTCTTACCTGAAGGTCAATTTTAAATAAGTCTAAATTAACACTTATAACTCAGCACAAATGAAGAAGGTAGAAACATTTCAAAAGAGGCCAGGATTGGCTTTTGACTACCAAGCAAATGGAAAAAGGGAAGACTAAGCCACAGAAGAAGGCACAGGAGCGAGGGCAGGAGAAGAAGGTGACTTCCCAGAAGGTAAAGCCACTCCAGCCTGTGGCAGGGGCAGGCCGAGCCGCAGGTGGACTTCTACGCCATGCCGTCCCTCTTGGGAGACTAGCTTCAGAGACTATGGGTGTCCAAATGTCCGAGGTCCTCTCAGCCCGTTTGTCATTTAAAAATAAATCTCTTTGAAGACTACGTTACAAAGAAAATGGTGAATTAAAAAACGAGCTCAACCTGGAACAAAATGTTGGAAGGGATTTAAATAAAAGGAGAAGTTTCTGTGGGCAAAGTGAGGCAATGGACAACGGGATGCCTATTCCAGGGTTGTCAAAGTTAGCAACTAAAAGTTATGATAGTCTGAGCTAGCCAGCTCATTAAAAGGCTGGACAGCTACAGGTATCAGATAACGAAGAAAACGCCAACGTGCGAATAAGCATTTCTAGACCTGCCAAGACACAGTTCCGGACACAACACAAAGGCCTACAGAGTAGAACAGTCTAGTTCCATGGAAGGATCGAGAACAGCCCAGAACGTAGGCCACGCCCCTCAGCTCCTCTACTTGTGGACTTAAGTAGGGCAGCTTCTTCGACTGAGTCAGAGGACGTACCTCCGTCACAAGGCGAAGTCTAATACACAAAGAATGAAGACGTGCCTGACACTTAGGACAAACCGCAAATAAAAGAAAAACGAAAAAAAAACAAACATCCGACACGCTGCCCAACCCAACAGGACACAGAAGCCAATGCTTTTATTATTGCCGTGGTACCGGGTGCTAAATCCCCGGAATTGTTACACACGGAAAACACGGCCGTGTAATAAATGCACGGTTGTTTTTCATTGATACTTATAATGATTGTTTGTCGTGGACCTCTCAGAACCTTTAGTAAATGGAAAGGCCTGGCCCAGCACCTCGTACACCAGGTCCTCACCTGTACAAGGAATGTCAATTTGTCTGACAGGAGACAGTGGCAGGAGCTGGGGATGGAGCCCTATCTGATCCCCGTCTCTCAGCTACCCACAGAGCACCTGGCCTTCCTGACTGTAGTCAGTTCACATGCCAGCATAGAAGTTCCTGCTGTTTAAAAAAAATTTAAATCTTTCCCAGCTTAAAAAAAAAGGGGGGGGGGGCTGGAGAGATGGCTCAGTGGTTAAGAGTGCCGCCTGCTCTTCCAGAGGTCCTGAGTTCAGTTCCTAGCAACCACATGGTGGCTCACAACCATCTATAATGTGATCTGATGCCCGCTTCTGCAGATAAAGCACTCATATGCAATAAATAAAATAAATAATTTTTTTTTTTAAAAAAAGTCTTCATGTTTCAGACATCATTCCTAAGGAAATCTCAACTCACAGATAAATATTGAATGTCAGGCTTATTTCCAGTAAACAGCATCACACCCAAAAAAGAACATAAAAGATTCTTCTTCAGAACTTGGTTACCTAGTTTTAAATAAAAGAACAGCTTATCAAGAAAATTTCTATCTAACCCTTCTCCTCAGCACCAGGATGACGTAAGGAGGAGGTTTTGTTTCATGGTTGCTTTTTTTTTTTTAGTCATGATTATTTTCAGTGAAAAAATTTAAACTAGTAGTTCTCAATCTGTGAGTCGTGACCCCTCTGAGGGTCAAATGACCCTTTCATTGGGGTCATCCTAAGACCATCAGAAAATATAGATATTTATATTACAATTCATAACAGTAGCAAAATTACAGTTATGAAGTAGCAACAAAAATAATTTTATGGATGGGGGTCACCACACCACGAGACACTGTGTTAAAGAGCTATAGCATCAGGAAGGTTGAAAACCACTATCATAGATGACTATAAAACACTAACATATCTTGTAGAATCAGTCTAGCAAAATATGCATGATTCTTTAATAAATGGAAAATCTGGCTGAACTTTTAACCAGAGATCACAGCAAATATTCTAACTATAAATTTTCCAAGCATTACAGACAACGTCCTTAGCGAACAACTTATATTACAACTTACGGTAACAACTTAGGTGTGCATGGCAGCTAGGCCTCACGCCTTATTTCTCTGTTTCACTTAGTAATTCTTCTATCACTTTATATTTAGAAGTAAAATGTTTATAATCTGAGCCAGCATTAAACCAGAACAGAGATTTGAGCATATGTCGTATACAGATCAAAATCACTTTATTTTTATCTTGGATTACTTGAGATATATAATGATACAAAGTTAAGATAGCCATATTAAGATTCACTGAGGTACTCCCAATTTTTTTAAATGTACACATTTTTAGACTGAGTAGTATCTTTTAATGTAAGTGAATTCACACCACAAGTATGAAAGTCAAAATATGTAAAAACTTTGAAAGAAAAAGGGAAAAGTAATTTCTGTTCATTTTTAGAGACTTCTCAAAGTTAACAATATTTTCAGTTCAAAACCCTAGAATTTAAATTCTACCTTTAAATTGCCTTAAAAGCCCCAAGTCGTAAGCAGACATAATGAAAGATCAACCTTAGTTTTTGAGGCAGGGCTCCAAAACATAGTCTCGGGTGGCCTCAGACTCACTATCCTCCTGCCTCAGCCTCCCCTAAGCTGAGACTACAGGAGTGTGCCACCACACCCACATTCTGAAAGACAAACTCTGAAAGCTTTGGCTATGGGGTCAGCAAGGAGCGGAGACAAGCCAAAGACGCGAGTTCAAATCTTTGTAGATGAGTGGACCGACCAACGCGAAACCCCAAGCCAAATCGGCAGAGAAGAGAGTATTGTTAAAATCCTCTCCAGAGTCAGCAGCCTCGGAGTGTGTAAAAAAAACGCACACCATTAAAAAAAAAAAAAAAAAAAAAAAAGCACACCATCAACTGTTGACTGTTGGGCAACAGTTGACAATCACTTATCTAGACTTCTGCCTCCGAGGCTTCCTGAGTACGGTCAATATACACTGCCCCCAGCTACACACACATGTATGTGCGGTACAGTCAACTGGCTTATTCGCAAGAACACGGAAGAAGAGACAAAGTACCTACCATTGTCACTGTCTCCTTCAGATGGAACACTGTAGCTAGAGTTGTCCCATGTGTGTGCCTGCGTAAGTTTGTTGGAGGAGATAGGAGGGAGAGTGAGGGCCGGGTCTGCAGGAGAGCGAGAGAGCCAGGCGGGCAGTTGCGCAGGGACCAGGGAAAACCAAAGGGGCCGCAGCATTTCACACGTGGCATAAGGTTCGTATGGAAATGAAGTGGATTTCATTACACGGGGTTTAAGATTCAAATGTACAATAAAAGGAAGGAACATGAAAGATGGCGCATGGAATAAAAAGAGTGATAAAAACTGAGCGTTAGTACCCGTCGGTCACACACGTCACATGCAGCTAACAGCCTTAGCCTTAACGGTTGTGCAAGCCCAGGGTCATGGCGGCAGAGGGAAGGGACCACTCACAGTTTAAGCGACTGAAAGCAAAAGGCCTAAAGAGACAGAGACCCTTCGCAAACCCCTCCTGAGCAGCTAAGCAGCAGATAAGACTGCAAAATCCAGTAGACCAAAAGCTCAAAATGGACACATGTGCTGTCATTTAGAAACCAAATGACTACAGAAGAATTGTGCATTTTAATGCTTTCTTAAAAAAAAATCAAGGCGGTAGACTTAAGACACTCCCAGTCCCTCTGTAAGGTTTCGTAAGGTGTTTTATTAAGAACTGAACCTTATCAATTCTTCCTTTAACCCCTGAAGTGCCTTAGAACCCATTTTTCAATATTGCTCAGTAAAGTATTTTTGAATATTTAATACAATCTACATAGCAATAAAACTAACTAGCTAATACATGGGGGGGGGGGGTGGAACCTGAAGAACTTTTGAGTTAGCTATTTATAAATGATAACACATCTTAATTTCAGAGAGTAATTTCACTGGGTGCTTAAGGAATCTGCGATTAAAAATATGGGGAGGAAATGGTATTTGCATTTTCCAGCTTAAAATAAATGCTCTATTTTTTCATCTCTTCACAGAATGAATGGTGCAGGTACGAGGCAAATCTCTGCCTTCGTTAGCTGAGGCTGGGCTCTGTAAGTTCACTCAAAGTCAGTGAATCAATTTTATGACTAAATTACAGGGCCCAACACTCAAGAGACTACTAATCCTTAGAGATTCGCTCGCCTTCTGATTTCAGTTCTGAAACTGAAAGTTTTTTTAAATCTTGCAGAACTCTCCAGAAGGCTTGAGAGAACCTGTAGCCCACCATGAGGCAGAGGAGGTGCAACAGCAGTTACCTCCCTTTCTTCCAGACCAGAGACAGGATTCTGAAAATCAAGGCACAGCCCAGACTTGGCCCTCTATGCTAAATCTCATATACGAGCAGGCCAGTCTTCCTAGTTTTATACTATCTCACCTACTCTTTTACTTTCTATTATTCTGTAGGGCATGCTTGGCATGTGCCAGGGCCTGGGTTTAGAACTGGTCTAGAAACTTTGATCACACTAGGGGCATTTTTTTCCCCAACTGTTTTTGTTTTATTTTGTTGTTGTTGTTGTTGTTGTTGTTTTCTTACACTGTTCTAATGGCCAGGAAACCTCCACACCTGGCCACAGGCTGCCCATCCATCAATGTTCTCCAAGAACAAAACATTTCCTTTCCAAATGAATCACCTTTGTTTTTCCCATAGCAGCCTTTATTTTAAGCCAGAAACATGTAACTCATACTGTTGCCAAAATGCTTTTCCTCCAAAACCAAGAACACTTGTGTGTTCCCCCTGGCATGCTTACACGTGCCGAGGTCCGTTATAAGAATCCCCTTAAAAGTGTTAGTGATAAATACAGTAACTCCCAAAGGAACAAAAAACATTAAAACAAAGGAGGTCCTTAAAGAGGGCAGACAGCATTAAAACTGGGAATTATAGGAAGTAATGTGTTTTTCTGTCTAGGGTCCTCTTTTTAAGAACTGAAAGTAACTTTGCCCATTGCCATAATTATTTCTGTCTGTATAGCAACACAAATTAAAATCAAGTAGGTTAAAGAGCAAGATGCTCTGCTGTAAGAATTTCCCCTCCTGACTCCTAACCAGTCAGACAAGCCTTAAAATGCCCACCCTCTCCTGTGAGTAAATGCAGAGACCTTACCATACTCGGGGAGGGCTCTGCCTTCAGGCTGCCCTTTATCTCACCTGGGTACCGTGAACCTTTGGGGTCAAGGAAAGCTATTTCGTTTTCCTTGGGTAAAAAGCTTCAGGGAATGTTCCTTCCCTATTTTCATGCTCCCTTTGCTACCCTTATTCGCCCGTTCCTGGAAGCACAGACCAGAAGTTCAGTGTAGTCACCTGACCTCCACCTGACCTCTACAAGCTGCAGCTGTTCTGATGCCTGGACCCCCCCCAGCTGACTACAACTGGCAACATTCACATTTCTCAGGTATACATTTGAAAGGCCTAGGAGGAACCATCTGAGTAACTCAGTGTTAAGACTAAGCTGAGGCTCACATACCTGAGCGAGGCTTCAGGCCAAACGGAGCTGTGATGTTTACGGTAGGAGACACTGAAGGGGAAGGCTCTTTCATCTGTGGGGTGGGAAAAAAAAAATGATTGGGGGTGGGGGTGGGGGTGGGCTGAAGAACCAGATACACCTGTACGCCCAAGTATTATTATAAAACCACTCTGCATTTCTAAGGCTACATTGTGAGGGTTGCTTTTTTTTTTTTTTAATCATTTTGTAGGTGCTTTAAGAGGCAGTCAGTAGAGTGCTTTCAAGCCCTCTAGTAAATTGTGTTACTATTACTGTTTTTTGTTATTGTACTGAAGTTTTTTTTTTTCTTGCTCATAATAAAAGTATTTTTGCAGTGCCACAAAGCTGGTGATCCACTTCTCATCATGGCTGACTGCACGTGTGCAGGCATGCCAAGAAGCACATCTAAGGAAAGCCTTCCTAACACGACAGCAAGAGGACACCCCTCAAGCTGAGCACACGGCTCATCTGCACAGAAACTGCATGCAGAACCGTTCTGGGTAACAAATGCATAAATGCCATCGATCTGAGTGATCGTCTGCCACTTTCTATAAAGGCACCCCCACGCCTGGCTTAAAATTAATCTTCAATTATGTATAAAGCCACGTGAATTCGTGACAGTGAGTGACAACTAATGAAAGACCTCAGAGGGCCTTCCGTTAACTCACTAATCCCAGACTTAGATTACCCACGTCTGTCAAAGATACTTCAGTTCAGTCCACAAATCTTCATGAATCTTACCTCCTTTGGACAATACTGGCTTCCGTTACTCTGTAACATCAGATCATTTTGAACCTTAAGGGAGAGACAAATGTGTAAGTCCCATTGGATTGTGAGAAAGAAGAAGCACGAACGACATCATTTTTTATCTCCATCATAGCCCGGCCAGGAAGCACACACTGGCAGACATTGAATTAATTTGTGTGTTAAGTAGCAATAAAGGTCACATATCTATTTTCTAAAGCCATACAGCTGTATTCATAGGAAAACATATCTAAGGACAGCACATATTAAGATAAAAGATCCCCAATGTGGAGATTCCTTCCCAGGACCTAAGAACACATCTTTTTTTTTTTTTAAGATTTATTTATTATTATGTATACAGTGCTCTGCCTGCATGTACATCTGCAGGCCAGAGGAGGGCATAAGATCACATTATAGATGGTTGTGAGCCACCATGTGGTTGCTGGGAATTGAACTCATGACCTGTGGAAGAACAGTCAGTGCTCTTAACCTCTGAGCCGTCTCTCCAGCCCCTAGGAACACATCTTATCTGGCCAGATTACTAAACTGTCTGCTGGCTCCACTTGCCACTTTAACTGTGGTTTTTTTAGTTAAGTGGTCCAAGGCAGTAGCTCCAAAGTATACAGAAACACATTGGGAGCTTTTAATAAGTATACATGCCTGAACCCTGAGTAAGCTAGAGAAATCTCATTTACGTGACCAGTCTAATCTCAATTTGCCTTGGCAATCATTGGTTAATAAAAGTGCTAAGGAACGGAGCATGGCTTATATAGCATTCTAATAAATAAAAAGTTTGGAGCAGGTAATAAACACCTTCATTTATGCCACCATCCAAGCGTAAATCTAAGATGCCCGTGCTGTTGAGGGGTGCTGTTTAAAAAAAATACCCCTAGTTTACATGAACGCAGCTAACAATACACTTAGGATAAGATGTCATTCGTGTCCCTATCCAATTACAGGGCCTTATTAGAACTACCAACAAGGGGCATCAGGCTTACTCTTCAAGTGTCTTCTATGGAGCTTCCACACTGTTCTCCCAGCCTCCTCGCTCCAATGCTATTCATGTACAAGCAGGCAAGATGCGTTGTCACGGTGTGAACAAGCAAAGTTCAGGATTTCATATGGCTAGTCCCCTCAAGTATGGTCAAGGCAGATCACATGACGCAGAGGCAAACGCCTCCACGACCCTCGCTTCACCTCTCAGTCATGGTTATACACTGCAATCCTCCCGGGACACCCTTAGTCCCTTGCACGTCCGTATCCAAAGTGGCCACAGACTAAGTGTCCCTTCCTCTTGTTAAAATCACTATCCTTTCCCAAAGAACACAGAAAGCAAGACTCAGGTTGGCAAAGGACAGCACAGTCTTCTTGGTGAGAGGGGGGGGTAGGCGTGTGACCAGATAACAAGAGTGACCACAGAAGCAGGACCAGGGGCCTCAAGAATCTTCCTTCATCTCATGACTTCCTTGTTGCATCAGACTAGCTGTTCATCCTTTCCTTTTGAACGTCACAAAGACCTGACTGTCATGGGCCCAAAAGCGAACTTGAGAAGGAAGACAAGAATGCTTTATGCCAAAGGCAGCTACTCACTGGAGCAAAGGCAAACAAGCATACAGCATTCTAAGCTAACAGAAAAGCACCATGTTAGCCAAATCGGAGTTGAGTTGAGGAACCTTTGACCCCCTAGAAGCATTATTTCCTTCCCTGTGCTCCAGCAATCTTGGAAACAAGTTAAGTTTTGTTTTGAGACAGGGTCTCACCTTGAAATTGGAATCCTCCTGCCTCAGTGTCAGAATTATCCCCAGCCAGACATGCTGCAGTTGCCTGGGCCTGGCCAGAACCGGAAGCGGAAACATATGCAGTTACTGCTTACATTTTAACAGGCTCAAGCACCTAGCTTTGTGCAGGGATACCAAATGAAAATGAGACACAGACAAAGCTGTGACCTGGGCTTAGTCTGTATGTAGTGCATACGCATCCTCTTCTATGCTTTCCAAACTCTTTCCACATCCCTGAAAGCATTGCTCAAGAACTTGTAAGGATGTTGGTTTCTCCCCTTGTGCCAAGACAAGCTTTTAAGGAAAAGTTCAAAGCGATCGGCCCTCACTGAAGTCTGGAGTGTGACAAGGCTGAATACAAAGTCTGGAGTGTGACAGTGTGGTGGACCAGTCGGGGGGCCTATCGATTACCATGGTAATGGACCTGGTCAGTCTCTTCAACTTGAGCTTCGGGCCTGTGAATGGGTCATACTAACTCCTAGATTTCCAAGTAGTCCTGGGAAATATACACTGCTAAGAGCAGGGCCTTTGTGGTCTTTGAGGCTTCCTCAGTGACACATAGTAGCACGCAGAAAATACTTACTGAAGAGACGGAAATAGAGAGTCCTGCCTTCATGAAGGCTAGACTTGAAAAATGCCTGCTTTACTCTGGTGTAAAAATGTACCAATCCAGTCATCAATCCAACCATCACTATTGTGTGTTTTTCACTTCTGTTGTTGTTGTTGTTGTTGTTGTTGTTGTTGTTGTTGAGACAAGGTCTCATATAGCCCTGGCCTGCCTTCAAATGTCATGTAGCCAGAGCTGACATTGAACTCCTGATCCACCTGACTCTGTCTCCTGGTGTTACAGGTGTCTGCTGCCATGCCATTTCATCGAATGCTTTCCGTACAATGTTCAATAAATCACTTCAGCTCTTATTGTAAAGCAGGTGTTATTTTTAAATGATTTTTGCCTCACTGCTAGCTAATGTAAGTGCTCCAAAGCCAATAGCAGAAGGCTAGGCAAAGGAACAGTAGATTAAATACATTTTCAAGTTAAAAGAGATCATTGGAAACAGAAACCCACTGTAAGTCAAGAAGCACCTGTGTTGATGAGGCCTGTAAACCTGAGGCACAGACCCTGGCACCCAGCAAGGCCTCCTTTGCTTCCCCATTAGGAATAAGTGCTTCTGAATAGGGACACAATGTTTGCACTGTGCCCTGGAGATGCAGTGGAGCTATTTTCTGTCTAGAAGTCTTGTGTCATCCTCAGCCTGGAAGTCACGCAGCAGGATAGTCATGGGCAGCCGAAGTACCTCTTTGCGGACTTCTCATTGATCACAGGGGGAAATAAAATAACCATAACATAGCGATGACAAGGGCTTAGGTAACAAATGAATGTTCTAGCTAATACAATCGATGGCAGAGAGGAAGACACAGAAAGCCACCAAATCTGATGGCCTGGGAAGAGGGCACAACAGCACCAAGGCAATATCCAAAATAAGATTCTCAATCATAAGGTAACGTCAGACAAACACCAAAGGAAGAACATCCCACTAGAAAAGGACGGAAAGGGCGAGGTGACACAAATACCGCTGTTAGGAGAGCGCTGACCTAGCATGCACAAGGCCCTGGGTTCAATCCCCAGCAGCACATAAACCAGATGTGGCGGTGCACACCTGCAACCCCAACGCTCCAGTGGTGGAGGCAGACTGCACTGAAGTTCAAGATCGCCATCTGCTACACAGTGACTTTGAGGCCAGCCTGGGCTACATTAGACCCTGTCTCCAAAAGAAAAGCCCTGGCAGGGGCTACGGTGGAACCCGTTTATAATCCCAGAATTGAGGAGGTAGGAGTAGGATGGTTAGAAGTTCAAGGTCATCTTCCGAACTGCACAGAGCTCTAGAACAGCCTGAGCTACATAAGACCCTATTTTAAAACATCAAAAAAAGGAAAGGCCTGTGTTCTCCGCGATCTCGACATCAGAGAGTCACCATCCTTAGAAATGCTGCAAAGCAAAAGAGGCTAAAGAGACCTGGGAACTCAGCAACCAGATGCAATGCTTGACACTAGACTGTAGCCCACAGCAAAGGGACAGAGAACTGTTTGAGATGAATTGACATTACATATCTTGAGTCCGGATGGCTGGTGGTAAGAGCTCGTCAGCAAACACTACAGAAGTGGAAGGCTGAAGTGTACCTACAGCCCCTACACTACCTACTAAATCGGGATGATTTGCACACAGCATAACACTGAAATGCTTCTGGGGGGCGGGGAGGAAAGTGATGCGTAAGCTTTCAGCTGTTTCAAAGAACCCTGGATGTGGAGAAAGAAGGCGAGAGACCAAATAATGTAATAGACATGGGAAGACATCAATACAAAGGGCAAGGGACTAGACGCGTTTGGACTTGGACGTCAGCAGTCTTGGGTTTGGATTATTTGTGAATACAGAGCAGGGACTTGGAAGCAGGACCTTCATTTAAACAGTTTGTTTTAATTTCATGTATGCCTTGTACACAGTCTGAGGGGATTTTATTCTGTGTTTCCAAGCGCAACTGTGTCTCATGAGATCAAGTGCAGAGTTTAATATTTGGGGTGTCCTATTACTATTTCAAACAGATTCAAGCTTTGTAGTATCTTGGATTTGCATACTGAGGCTATTTAGCCTGTAACTGGAAAATCTTAATAGAAGATTATAATATTTTTATGACTTTTATAGAACCCTGTGATTTAATAATCTTTTTAAAGTTAAAATATTTCTAAATAGGAAACTCCTTTAAAAAAAAAAAGTGAATGTACGGGGAGGGGGTGGAACAGCTAAGAGGTCAGTGGTTAAGAGCGCTTGACCTTTCAGAGGACCTGGGTTCAACTTACAACTATCTGTAACTCTAGTACCAGGGCATACGACACCTCTTCGGATCCCCGTGGGCACCAGGCATGTATGTGGCACATGCAATATGAGCAAAACACTCATACACGTTAAAAAAAAATCCTTTAAAAAAAAGTGATTCTACAGAGAAGGAAACTCATTCTCAAACAGAGAGCATAAGTCCAGGACTGCCTGCCAACAAAAGTCTCCTGATGTTCAGCCCTGGCTCATTGGCTGACATGCCCACCCAGGGCAGAAGTGACATGGTGATTCGGCCTGGTGACGACACTGATAGCAAAAACTGAGTAGGAGAATTACAGCTCGCACTTACCAGCCTTCTGCTGTAAGATTTCTGCAGAATCATCTCACTTGAGCTGTACAACAGCTATCTATTATTTAGACCAAAATTGACCAAAACTAAAAGCAAAGTTTAGAGAGGTTAATTAAGTTGCACAGTGTTAGCAATTCAGAGCCACAGCCGCTATGTAAAGTAATTACTAATCCCTTGCTGTAACAATGCAACCGTATTCTCTACAAATGCAGATCTTCCCTTTCCATTCACTTTATCTCAATTATTTTACGCAGATACATTGAGTGTGAAGTGCTTTATTACGTCAGTACATGCGCAGTCAGACCCAGGACATATACTGATTTGTAAGGAATCTCAGTCTCAAAATCGGCCATCTCAACCCCACTCACGAGGATGGATGGGATAGATTGTAACAGGCTCTGAGGTGGTGCGAGTGAGAACGACCCCCAGAGCAGAGGGGAACAGTATTAGCGACTGGGTGGCCGGAGACCGTTTTCGTCATATTTTGGCAAAGAATGTGGCTGACTTTGCCCTTGTCCTAAGACTCTAACTGAGGCTTAACTGAAAAGTTTGGAACTAGTTTTAATGGCAGAGGATATCTGAAGACAGCCTCGTATTTATTCTGTTGGGTAGTTATTAATAACTCTTATGCATGCCTACCATGAAAAGTAGCAAGCAGGACAAAAACAAACACAAAATGTACAGTTTGAGAAGGAGAAGAGCACCAGAAAATTGAATGTGGGAGCCCAGGCTGGTGCTGAAAGAAATAAAGAGATGCTTAACAGCAAATGGAGCAAAGGGAAGGGTGTCTGTCCTCAGGGCAAGGCGCCACCCAGCTAATCTGCCATGTCTGGAAAAGGGCCCAGAGATTTTTCTGGTCCTAAGAAAGCAACAAATCAAAGGTTATAGTAGATATAAGTCAAGGAAGGAGTCAGGCTCCATCCAAGGAGGACGGCTGAACTTGGCAGCATTGCCATCTGGTCTGCTTTAGAGTCAGGGAAGATCCAGGAGCAAACGGGTTGTGGGGACGTACATCTATAGTACTGGTCCTCAAGCTGTGATTCGCAACACCCACAAGGGGTCATACATCAGATATCCTGCATATCACATACTTACGTTATACTTCCTATCATTGGCAAGATTATAGATTATGAAAGAGCAACAAAGTAGTTTTATGGTCGGGGGAGGGGGGGTCACAACGTGAAGAACTATACTGAAGAGTCACACAGTATTAGGAAGATTGAGAATCATGGGTCTATGGTTAAAGAGGTCAAGCGTACAGCAGGGGAGTCGTTGCATCGAGGCCCTAGAAGAGTATTGCACGAAGCTATGAAAATGAAGCCTAGAATGTGTTGAAGACCCCAGGATGTTGGAGGGGCCAGAGCCATGGGATGTCTGCCAGAGACAACTGCATACAGGGACTGGAACCAGCCCAAGAGAGAGAAGTGAGTTGCAGTCAACAAAATTTAGAAGAGCACAGCCATCTAAGCTCTTTGACATCAGACACGGAATGACGGTATTTGGTATTTCTCTGGTCCACTTTCATCCCTATGACCCCATTCATAGACTTCAAATACTAATGCATATTCTGTTCCACTGTGTGTTGGGATTATGTAATTTGCTTTTTAATTTTAAAGGGATTACAATGAAAAGACTGCCTTGAGTCTCAGAAGAGACTTTGAAACTGTAAAAGACTACGGAGACTTCTGAAGTTGGACTAAGTGCATTTTTGCCTGGCGATATGGGCCACAATCCTGCAGGGTCCAAGGAATAAACTGTAGTGGCTTGAGTGAGAATGGCTCCAATAGGGCTTCTAGACGTGAACACTTGGTCCTCAGTTGGTGGAACTGCCTGGCAAGGATTAGGAGGCGTGGGCATATTGGAGGAAGCGTGTCAGAAGGAGCAGGCTTTGAGGTTTCCAAAGCCCATGCCACTCCCAGCTGATGATCGATCTCCCTCCCTCCCTCCCTCCCTCCCTCCCTCCCTCCCTCCCTCCCTCCCTCTCTCTCTCTCTCCCCCTGTCTCCTGCCTGTGGGTTGAGATGTGAGCCCTCGGCCACTGCCCTAGCACCACGCCTGCTGCCTGCTGCCATGGTCCCTGCTGTGATGGTCACAGACTCTAAACCTCTCAAGGTTTTAATTGACCAATGTCTTCTATATGCCGAGCCATGGTGTTCTGTGACAGCAACAGAAGCGTGACTAAAACAGGCTCTAATTCCCAACTACTCGCTCAAACCTATCTTCCCACAACTGGGATAAGCTTTCTCTAGGACCATTCCTAGTTTTTAAGTCAAAAACGTTTTCTCTTCGGCCACTCAAATTTCATTCCACATAAATCTATCTAGTTTATCCTGATCCTGATCCCAAATGGTCCCACCAGCTTTTCACTACGATATTCTTTTGTGTCTGTGTATGTACCTATGTACACACCCATGAGGAGGCCAACATCTGGAGCCTTTCTCGATTGTTTTCCACCTTATTTTCTGGGCCAGAATGTCTAGCAGAACCCGGGGCTTTACCAATTCAGCTAGGCTGGCTAGCCAGTGATCTCAGAGATGTTCCAGTGTCCCCTGCAGCACTGAGATCACAGTGACAGGCTGTCGTGCCTGGCTTTCCCGACGACTCCTTAAGGATCTGAACTCGGGTCTTTACGCTTTCATGGTCATCAGTCTCCCCAACGCCCTGGATATCCTTTTAATCCTCCTAGACATCCTCATCTCATTCCATCGTATCCTTCAGGTCCTTGACCAGACTCCTTTCTCAGCTCTAATGGCTGATCAAATGGGCCTCCCTCCCATTTCTGAGCCAGAATAGGCATTCCTATGCATCGCAGTAGCCACTGCCTGACCCAGTGGTTCTATCTTGGCAAGAAAACTTAGAGAAGCCAACAGAAACAGCTAACTCTCATCTTTCAGGGAAGGCAAGGGGACAACGGATCAACAGAACTAGGCAATAAAGTCGGGAAGCAGTTAAAAATGTGTCATGAACAAATACGGGTCCTACCCTCCCCAAGGCAAAGCCAAGCTCTGTCCTTACCTCATAGTCTGGAGACGTCTCCAGCAGCAACTGACCACTGCAGGGCGATGGGAAGAAACAAAGAGACACAGTGGGTTTTCAAACATAAACGCATCATTGTGAAAAGAAAAAAATACACTGAATAAACCAAGGTGAACGTACTTGAGCGTAGGATCGGGTAATTCTAAGGCTTCTGCTGGGCCCATGGGATACAGGTTCAAAATACTTCTCTCTGTAATTTCGGTGCTTAGACTAAAGAAGACGCACAACAGGTAAAAGGAAAATCATTAAACTTACAATAAATTCTACCGTCTCCATGCAGTCTAAACACTTATTTGACAAGCAAAGCTTGTCTTCAGGATTAAAAGGAAATTTTTCCTAATGCATGTAAGCTCTCCCAATATAGTTTCCTGTCAGCTACTTGTACTGAACTCCAACTCATGTACCAAATACCACGGTCATTTCTGATGAAGTCATGATTTCTAAGGGTCCCATATAACCAATTTATCGAGAACATATTTACAGACACAAGCCAAGTTGCTAAGGTTTTACTATTATGGTACTGATGACATTTAGTTTTGCTTGCAAAGTCTTTCTGACTTAGACTACTACACTTAAAAATGAAAAATTCACTGGCTCAGCTGAGGGCGGTGACACACACCTATAATCCCAGCACTTGAGAGGCAGAGGCAAATGGATCTCTGTGAGTTCGAGGCCAGCCTGGTCTACAAAGTAAGTCCAGGACAGCCAATGCTACACAGAGAAATTCTATCTTGAAAAATATATATATATAATTGGCTGAGAAGAATATAGTCAGAAAAATAAAACTTGTCAAATGTAATTATTTTAAAATAAAGAATATGTGAAGTAGGCAACATAGTCAAAAAGAAAGCATCCTATATTATATTAAAGGATTTCAACATAGCCACTGACAGAAGTATCAGGCAAGTATCACAAGGAAGTCCCTAATTGGGTATAAATATTTTAGAAAGCAACATAATGTGCTCAGTAAGTAAATGGGTTCATTTACACACAAGGCCTGGGCCAAGAACAGACATGCATACCCATTGGGATCCTGAAGCAAATCTTCTACCTCTCTCAGCTCCTCAATCAACGCTATATCCAAATCCTGGTCTTTGGATGAACTTAGTCTGTAACACAAAGCCAAGCGTGAGCACAAAACGATTACTAAGACATCTTAGGTGCATCCTCGAAAAACCTCAGCAACCCCCCACCAAGAAAGATTCTGACACACTCGACAGTGACACGAAGACATGTCAGTACCCTGCAGGTGGGTCCTACGGAGAGGGGAGAAGTCACCGGGCAGGCCTCCACGTGCTTCTATGGCCAGTCAAGCAACGGACAAGGCCAGTTGGGTCTGCACGCTCTCCTGAGTAAGATCAGCCTGGCTCCCCTGGGTGGAGCTGTCTCAGTTCCGAGGTTTCGAACCCTGGTTCCACTAGCATGGCTGAGTCGAAGGGCTGTTGGGATGTGAGGGGCTCAGTGTGGGAGAGCGGCTCTCAGTCCTTTCTCTTTAATTCATGAAAATCTACTGTAGAACTTAGGACATGCACCAGGCCCAACACACCTAAGCAAAATCCGTCCTCAAGTAAAGACGGGCCTTCTAGAAAGCTCTACAGATGATTCTGACTTTATAGTCAGGGTTGAGAACAAATGTGAAACTGAAAAATGGGGATTTCCAAAGATGTATCTGGTTTCAGTCCTCTTCCCTTGTGATTTTGTGATGCTACAGTAAGTCAGGCCTCCTTGGCCTCTCAGAAGTGTATCCAACAAGCAGCTGGCAAGACAGAGTGATAGGGAGGGACTTCCCAGTAAGAGAAATGTGATCACAGTTGGCTACTCTAGTCACACAATGTGGCCAATACTACTAGAGAGCACTTCAAACAATCTGACCAGTCCTTTTTAAGGAAAAATAATAATAATCCCAACTAAGTATAGTGGAAGGTCATCAAGACAAAAACATACACATATACATATATACATACATACATATCTGAGACCATAGAAAGCAAAAGCCTATGAATTAAACATCTACCCTATGTGCTACAGGTTCCACGTCAATTTCATGGAAAGGTTCATTTTCTGGCAAGATATCCATCTGTTTCCCTGGAGATCTCACCAAATAAATCTTTATATACAGTAGAGAGAGAGAGAAAAAAAAAAGATATTCTCCTGGTATAAGATTCTTTAGGATCAAATGTTAGCCTTCTGTGGCCTTGGAGACAAGAGCATCATCTGTCTGTGTCCCACTTCCATCATCTGCAATACGGCAGACAACAGCGCCTATAGGCCTGTTATAAAAGATGAACTGAGCTTTTGCCTGTGAAATAAAATAGTGCTGGAATTTAGTGTATGCTAGTTGTTAGACTGGCAACCAGGACATTGGAGAAATGCTTTTCAAAGATTCAAACCAGAAGACCTTGGATGAAGGGACTGGCTCTCCAGACATTAGGTCTGGCTACTGGCTTCTGCAAACAAAAGGGAAGGAGGGTAGAAGATGTTCTCAATATTACATTTTTTTTGGTTTTTTGTTTCTGGGGGTTTTTTTGTTTTTGTTTTTGTTTTTGTTTTTGTTTTTGTTTTTGACAAGCTCAACTCAAGGCCAGTGAAGAAGCGCAGCTTTCTGCTGTGCTGGGCTTTGAATGTACTTCCAAACTTTATGTGTAGAAAACGCAATGCCAAAGGCAGCAGTGTTAGCCTTAGGACCTTCACAAGGGAATCTAGGACTCCCAAGGGGAACAATGGCTGCTATTGTTACATAAAAGTTAGCCAATCCATGCTATTCCCTTGTGAAAGCACAAATGAAGACTGTGTAGCCCAGTACTGTACCAAGAGTCACAGGAAAACTGGCAAGTTCTTATCAGTATGTCTGCAGAAGATTCTAGGCTTGCCCAAGGAAAAGTGGATCAAAACCTATCAGGACATGTCTGCCGGGGTGTGATAGCCCATGGCCCAGCCCTGGCACTCACAGTCCCTCCATCGGCCAGTGAGCATCCTCTTCTATCCGCAACAGCTCTTCACAGTCTTCTCCCTGGTCCTATGGACAGAACACACGGGCTTTTCAATGCAGAGTTAAAACCGGCCCCAGTCCATAGTGCATATCCATGGCAGTGTAATTCACAAGACCCCAAACCAGAAGCAAGCCAGGTATCCACTGACATGCCACAGGTATGTAATGGAATAGTCTTCACAAGGAGGAAAGTATTACACTACATACAGAAAACCCTGAGTATGAAATAACACATATGGGGCTGGAGAGATGGCTCAGTGGTTAAGAGCACTGCTTGCTCTTCCAAAGGACCTGGGTTCGATTCCCAGCACCCACATGGCAGCTCACAACTGTCTGTAACCCCAAGATCTATAATCCCAAGATCTGACACCCTCACACCAACGCACATAAATTAAAATTAAATAAAAATTTAAAAAAAGAAATAACACATGTAACATACATATACACACAGGCATACACACATGTGCGTGCACACACACACACACTGCATGATTGT